>NC_138371.1:150394594-150408304 GCF_054177405.1 Leptonychotes weddellii
ATACCTATACACGTATATATAAGTTTAAAAATTAAGATTTTGTGTATATGTATCTTAATATTAAATAAATTAATATAGGTACACAAACATATATACACACATGGAAAGAAGAAGATAAATAAGCAACTTGATTATAATAATATAACAACTTCTATGAAATGGCATATTCCTTAAAATTTAACTTACCAATACTGACATAACAAGAAATAGACAAATCAGAGTAGTCCTATATCTGTAAATGTAATCAAATCCATAATTTAAAACTTCCCTAAAAGAAAACTACAGGCCCAGAATGGCACCATCAGGGAAAGATTATACTTAGGCATCATTAAAATTACAAAAACTTCCATTCATTAAAAGATATCATAAATAAATTGTATATTGACACAATGTATACACAATCTTTTCTATATACATATATCTCTCTCTTATGTGTGTGTGTGTATATACACAATATCTAACTCTTATTGCCTCTTACCCTCTCTGTCTTTATTTCAGGCATCTGTTAACTAAGATATTTTCATTGTTAAGATTTTTCATGACACTGTAATCTGAACCTATAGCCTCTATGCTTTATTTATACATTGATTCTAAAATTGAAAAGTAATAGAATATTCATAATGTAGTATATTTTTATCTGAAGAACCAAATAGTATGATTTGACACACAGAGAAAGAAATAACTCTGTATCACTAAATATCAAACTCGGATTCTTTTTCTTTTGTTTGTATTTCATATCATCAGTTGCTCAAAATCATTTCTCAATTTCATTTTCTTTATATTTGAATGATAACTTTTTTTATTGAGCTCTTCTCCCTGCTGAAGTTTTCAGTTGCCTCTGTTTATTGACATAAGAAACATGCTTATATCATGTCACTAAGAAGTTTAAACTTCTTAATCATGCCATTTGTCTTAAAGTTCTAGAAATTCTGCTACTTGGAGTTCTGACTTCCAGTTCTAATTTGGTCTAACTCATTATGGACTTGCTATATAAATCTCAGGATTTATTTGTATTGTACTTTGGATTAAGTCTTCTATGTCTTGAAACAAATTTCTTTTTTTTAAGATGGATGTCACCTTGGGAACATTTTACACTTTTCTGGAGAACATTTTCAATAGTTTTTTTGTTTGTTTGTTTTTTGTTTTGTTTTTTTTCCAGAAAGATACATAGAAAGTTAGGTTTCTCAGGCCTTTGTATATTAGGGAATATATTTATTTTAGCCTCTAATTTATTGTTGCCTCAAAGTGAGCAGAATCAATCTCCCATGCGAAATTGGTTTAAATGTTGAGATTGATGTTGTCATACATTCATCAGTATGGTGTGAAACATGTATTACTCACATAATGAAGCTTTCTGGGGAGATCGGAGGACAGGTACCCAAACCAGTTAGAAATGGCTTGAGGAAGATTACAGGGTAAGACTGGGTGAAGGTATGAACTTCTTGCCAGTGCTGAGGGAGGTAGTGCATGGTCCTTTTTATAGGTTTGCCTGGATGTCGGCAAGCTGGGGAGAGAGAAGGGTGGAGATTGAAAACTGTCAGGGGTAAAATACCAAGAGTGGAGTCAGATTCTTCCCATATCCTTGTACTCAAATAACAGTTCATCCGAATGTACAACTTTACATTGAAAATCATTTGCCTCTAAAACCTTAAACATGCTGCTAAATTTTCTAAGAGCATCTTCTGTTGATGACCGTCTGATGACAATTTCTTTATAGATGAAATATCTTTTTTCCTAGAAGCTTAGTAGATCCATTCAGTATTCTTAGAATTCTGAAACTTCACTAGAAAGTGCTAAGGCATAGGTATTTTTTTCTATTCATGTTGTTTGATACTTAGAGTGTTTTTTTGTTTTTTTTTTTTGGCATTTATGCTATATTTCAGTTCAGAGGAAGAATTAATTTCTCTCTTTTTTTAAATTTTATCCTCTCATTTGTTTTCTTTTCTCTCTGGAGATCATACAGGGCCAGATTTCATGCCCACTGGATTTATCTGCCATTTCTCTGAACTGTTACATTTATATCTCTGCTTTTTGTTTTGTAATCACAGAAATTGATTTTACCTCCATTCGTTAGCCCGCCTATTTTTAAAAACTTGCCGGTCTTCTGCTGCAATCACAAGAATTCTTTCAAGCTATCTGGTTCTTCCCTTTTCACAGAAACCTGTTCTTGTTTTATGGATGAATTTTTTTATGAATCACTTTGAGGACATTGCATCGGTTATTAGTGTGTTTGGTGATGAGCAGTAGAAAATCCAGCTACAGTAGCGTAATAAACAAGGAGGTTTATTTGTCCCTGGAGGCAAGAATCTGGGGATAGGCAGACTGAAGTTGATCTAGTAAAGAGGATCTCTCCATTTTTGAGCTCTGCCATGTTTAACATGTGGACCTCTTTCCTCATGCTTATCTCTAAATTGTCATAAGAGAACTACTTCCCTTTTAAGCATCTTTTCAGGTTCCAAACAAGAGATAAAGACAAAAGACTGAACTGAATCTATAGCTTTTCTTTAAAGGAGTCACAGACCTGTACCTCTGAAACAAATAATACATTTTATGTTTAAAAAAAAAAAGAAGATAGCAGGAAGGGAAAAATGAAGGGGGGGAATCGGAGGGGGAGATGAACCATGAGAGACAATGGACTCTGAGAAACAAACTGAGGGTCCTAGAGGGGAGGGGGGTGGGGGGATGGGTTAGCCTGGTGATGGGTATTAAGGAGGACATGTACTGCATGGAGCACTGGGTGTTATATGAAAACAATGAATCATGGAACACTACATCAAAAACGAATGATGTAATGTATGGTGATTAACATAAAATAATAAAAAAAAATAACTTTTAAAAAATGCCCTTTAAGGCTAAATGGGTGGGAGAAAAACAGACAAAAACTCCCCAGAAAGTCCTACTCAGTGACTTCTATTTATAAATCACTGTCCAGAATTGGGCCAAATGACTACCATAGACCAATCATTGGAAGGTTTTTAAAAGAAGGAATTGCAAATGGGATTGAGTCAAGTAACCAACAGTGTCCACCAAAGATACTAATTAGAATTTTAATAAATGTTCTATTCTTTGAATTGTCTCTCTTTTATATGACTGCTATTTCTCAAATAACTAGTCATACTTGGTGCTACTCGTAGCTAAAGGACTAGATTAAGTTTTGTCTCTTTTTATTTCAAATTATTTTTCTCATTTATGTATTTGCCATTTATGCTGAAGTTAAGATTTTTCAAATTTTGTCATGTTTATTCTAGCATTTGTCAGTTTGAAAACTTGACTATATTACTTTACTATCTTAGATGGTGTGGCTATAATAATTAAAATTCCGTTAAGTCTTATATGAGGAAAACTTCTGATTTTACCTGATTACCAAAGCTAGCTTTCTCTTTAATTAAATGGAAATTGGTCAGCTCTCTACCATGTACCCTCTCCACTCTTCACTGTGGATATGTGATCTTGGTTCCTATTTGACTCTGGATCTTTGCCAAAAAATTTGAAATGAACCAGAACGGCTCATTTTCCAAAGTTTTCAAAAAGTTTAACTTAACATTTGTTTTCATTATTTTTCTTTTTTCATGGACTTCTGGGAAGAATCTGCTTTGGGTTTTGAATTTTGAGGGGAAGGGAGGAATGAGAAATAAAAAGATTATGGAATTGGGCCAAAAGAATAAAAAAGGTAAGGGTGTTCTTATTGAAAGTTTTGCCTCCTTGAATTAGTATAGTTTTACAAGTATGGGTATTGATTTTGTTTTTATTATCTTTAAGATTGAGTAGTTCATAAAATCTGCAGGAGTAAATTTTAAAAAATGTATTAGGAAGATACTGAATTTACACTAACATAACAAGACAGGGACTGGGATAAAACTGAAGGTGGAATGTGGAAGGAGAGAAGAAGGTAGGTATAAGAGAAGCAAGCTCCAACATTTTTGAGCCTTTGTTAGAAGGTGGGAAGAGAAAAAAAAGACCTATTAAGATGATCTTGATTGTATATTAGGCTTTTAGGTCAGCAAACATATATGCCTAAGGTAAGATTTGAATGAACATTTAGACTTTGAAGTGTTTACCTAAGTGGTGAAATCCATATGAAGAATTCACCCGGATACCTATACAGTCTGGATTGATTAAGATAGTTTTGATTTCATATCTATTCTTTCCAATGAAATGTTTTGTTAAGTATAACTAATTACATTTAATGTATATTCACAAAAGATGTTACATATCAATATTTACTTTAAAATATTTTGTCAAGTTATGTACACATGGACCAAGTGACTACTGGGAGAACAAAAAAAATGTGAAATTACATTCCAAAGATTATTCAAGTTCACTTGACAGCAGAGGCGGAATTCAGGAAGGGGAAGAATTAATGTTTGAGTAACTACTTTGTATTAGCAACATAGGAGGCCATTTATATACATCATCATTTTTAATCTTCTAACTTTCAAAGTATTATCTGTATTTTAAGTATAAGAAATCTGAGAACATAAGTAATTTGTTCAAAGTCAGAGTTAGATCAAGAGGTATATGAATTTGCTAGGGCTGCCACACAAAATACTACAGGCTGAGGAGCTTAAACAACAGAAATTTATTTTCTTGCATTCTAGAGGCTGGTAGTCCAAGATCAAGGTGTTGGCAGGATTAGTTTGTTTGAAACCTCTCTGCTTGCAAATGCTGTCTTTTTCTGGGGCCTTCTCACCATATTCTCACATGATCTTTCCTCTGTGGGTACATACCCCTGTGTCTTCGTGTGTGTCTAAATTTTCTCTTATATGGACACCAGTCAGATTGGATCAGGGCCCACCCTAATGGCCTCATTTTAACTTGATCAACTCTTCAAAGGTCCTATCTCCAAATACAGTTATATTTGAGATACTGGGGATCAGGACTTCAATATATGAATTTTAGGGGGATCCAATTTAGCTCATAACAAGGTAACAACTGTGTTAGGAATAGTGAAATGGACATCAGTCATGAAGACTTTCCTCCTCTCTGGTCTCAGAGTGTCCTGGAATATAGAGGGAACACATAGCTGGAGGGCATTGATTGTCAGCCATTTACCCAGCATAAGTGTAGCCCAAATACAGAAACGGGTCCAGCTGGTATGGATAGAGAGAATACTAGACTCAAAAGCCTTAAGTTTGAACATTTAGTCCAGAAGGAATCTAGAAAATACTTAGTCTAAGCTCCTCACTTTACAAAGAAACAGAAGTCCAATTATGAAATGACTTGCAGATACCATAAAATTGGTGTTACAAGGCTAACATTTTTATAAGCTGTTGTGTGCCATTCACTGAGAATATATTCAGTGAATAAATATAAACATACATTTATGTATATTGGACATATAAATATATAATATATAAAAATAAGGTGTATTCTAATCTTTAAAATGATATTTGAAGGTAGTCTTTACTACTTCCAATTTACTGATGGAAAAAAAGTCCTGCAGCTGAGGTAAGAGTAGGACGGTTAATCAACTGAGCCATCCAGGCACCCTGAACTTTGTTTTATGGATATAGTTTTTTTCCTTTTCTTTCAGCCTTAGGATTTTTTTTTTAAGATTTATTTATTTATTTGAGAGAGAGCGAGTATGAGTGGGGAGAGGGGCAGAGGGAGAGAGAGAATACCAAGCTGACTCTGCTGAGCATGGAGCCTGAGGTGGGGCTCTATCTCACCGCCCTGAGATCATGACCTGAGCTGAAATCAAGAGTTGGAGGCTTAGGGTGCCTGGGTGGCTCAGTTGGTTAAGCGACTGCCTTCGGCTCAGGTCATGATCCTGGAGTCCCTGGATTGAGTCCCGCATCGGGCTCCCTGCTCAGCAGGGAGTCTGCTTCTCCCTCTGACCCTCCCCCCTCTCATGTGCTCTCTCTCATTCTCTCTCTCAAATGAATAAATAAAATCTTTAAAAAAAAAAAAGAGTTGGAGGCTTAATCAGTTGCCCTAGCTTTGGAGAGAATAGTGACTACTTTCACATGTCATTTTAAAGATTAGAAGATAGCTTTTTAATGTAATAATCTATATAATTATATAGACACACATGTCTATAGATATAGGTAGAGACATATAGATGTATATAGTCTCACAGGGAAGAGTTCACAAAATCTCCAGAGGGGAGAGAATCTATCCAAAACAATTCAGACTCTTACATGTGATAACATGCTAACTGACATAAAGGAAAATCTCTCCTTTGCATTTATTTTCACATGATTGTATAGCCATGACAATTACAATTAGATGTGACTGAAGACCTAGGTAACTTGATTTCGTTTTGTTTCATTTGTTTGTTCTGTGGGCAGCAGGGCAGCAGCTTTAAAGTCCTGCACCTCCCCCCACCCCAGATGGTTTAAAGAGATTGTGGTTGATGGAGCCAATGAAATTTGTCATATCTATATCTATTTTTCTCCGGGAACTGGATCAACAGTCCATGGGTACCAACTGTGTCTTTCCATGAGAAAAGAAAAAGAACTTGCTTTGTTGAACCATGCAAGCCTCTGCCCAAGTCCCAGCTCCTTCTCTTGAAATTGGGCCTATAGGTGGCAGCAACTGTTAGCTATTGAGCTTGGGTGACAGGTGCCAAAAGTTCTCTTGAAATACTTTGAATAGTTTAAATATTCTTGGATACTTGAAAATGAAATTTTCTCTAGATAAGAAAGTGAAAGGTCGAACTTGAGTTGTGACTGTTGAATGATTCACAAAATATAGTCAACATGAAATAGATGAAAAAGTTACAGTGGCTAAAACATTCTGTATTTTAGAAGTTTAAGATGCGATCATGGTTGGGTTCAGTCTTTACATCTGTGGCTGCTGTGATCAGATTGCTGATCCTTGGCTCTCCATGGTTTTGCGTAAAATGGATTTTTGAACCTTGGTTATTCTCCAATCAGTTCCTCTGTGCCTACCATTCAATAAGAGTTGAGATTTCAATTCATGTACTGTCTTTTTTACACAATGAATGTGCCACAGAAACATTGACTGCAATTCAAGTTTTTGCAAATCAAACAACGCTTACATGCATAAAGCAGCTTATACCTTAAGGGTAACTTGCAGGGAAAATCCTATTGCAGTTTGAATTATTTCAGAGGAACTTTTTTTGAGGGTTTGGCACTTTGTTAATTTGTTTTCCTAGATGAGGGACACCTGTATTCAGTAATACCTTCCAAGAATCCATTAGGTTCTGGGAGAGTGGGGGCAATATGGACTTTAGCTGGATGTCTGTAGGTGACTGCTACACCCTATTTTGGTATGACTAATCTGAACACATTAATCATCCTTATGGTTTATGTAGCTTGTGGCTCAGTCTACTGGGGAGACGGTGGGTGGCATCAGCCACATTTCAATCAGCTGGACCCAGCCTTTGTGTTTCCTCATTCTCAAGAGAGCTGAAAATCATGCTGTTCCACCCACTAGGCTTCTCTCAACCCCGAGATACCATACAGACCAGAAGACTAGCTGCTTCTAACACAGACCTTTGACTACTCAGCAAAACCATGTTTCTTTGACGTCATCATTTCCAAAGGGAATTTTTTTTATGTGAATTATTTAGTTGGGTTATTTCTATTATGTAAAGAAAATGTCTAGTTTTCCTTTGTTATCTTGACCAGTCTGAAGGAAAAAAGAAGTGGCATCACTTTGGGAACACAAGTTTTAATGCATGCCAACCGTGAGACTCACTGAACCAGAGCAGAGAGTAAAACATAGTTTGGAATAGATGCATCTATAGTATAGATGTCAAATAATCTTAGAAAAATGAGGTATAGCCTTTTTATGTTACAACTCTGGTAATATTCATAAATTTTGACTTTAAATTAAGATGGCTGAAACTGAAATTGAGTGGGAACAACTGAATGTTGTACCGGAGCTTACCTGAGATAAAAACCAAAGGGTTAACTTCCTCCTTTGGGATTAGCCTGCAGTGAATCTATTAGAGTTTTTTGCTTGTTTTGGTTGTTTTTTGGGGGGTTGTTGTTGTTTTTTGAGCGTGCTGTATGGAGGGGAAGAAGATCTAGAACAGATACATAGACATCGACCTACAAAAGCAATGTTTCATATAATCAAATCAGCTATACTCTGTCTAGAATCCTGAGCAAAAGTTACGAGGTGCCTCAAGAGAACGTGCTGCAAAACAAAAGTATCACATACCTTCTACGGCACTGCTGAGGGAAGAGTCTAGTACAAGGCAAACGTGGAGAAATGAAAGAAAGTGCTTCAAACAGATGGGCATTTTCTACGGAGAACTTCCTTGTTGTCCTTGCACTTGAAAATACAGTATACTGTGTTTAATCCTTTAATCCTTATCTTTAAAGATAAGGATTTGTCCCAATGATTATTTTATTATTGTTCCAAAGCTTATATAAAATGTAACAAGGCATAGCTTATATATATATATATATATATATATATATATATATATAATTTTTTTTAAAGGATACAGCCTTTCTACTTCTTTGACTCCAAGTTTTATCATTACTAGATGATATCTGTCTCCCCAGTAAACTTGGTCTGTTTCTATGCACGAAACAATATTTAGCAGAATCAGTACTTAATAAAGAGTTAAATTCCAGATCCATTCTTTCCTTTGTAACACATGGGCTTCTCTCGTATCCTTAGACTTGGTCCTCATTATAAATTCCCTATATTCAGTGCATATTCTTGATGCTATTCTCCTTTGCCTCGAGTTGGGTAAACTGGAACCACTTGGTCCTGAAGGAAGTATCTTAGGGGATTCTAGAAAATAATTTCCCTTCGGAACCTCTGTGATTTTGAGGAAAAATATAGAGTTCCTCCAGGAAGGCCAACCCCCTTTCCTCAAAATAACTCTGTTCTCTGTAATATTTTCTGGAGCCCACATTTTAAAATTCCTTCTTCTTATACACACACACACACACACACACACACACACACACACCGTCAAATTAAGCTGTGATTAATAGTACTACGTCTCATAAAAGGGATCTTTTCTCCACAGATTAGATTAATCATAAGGCTACAGCATTACATATTAAATGTCTGTTCTTAGAGAAAAATGGCCAGGATGATTGACTAAGGCTCATCTTTGCAGTCTCCACATGGCTGTAGTGATTATGTAGCCAAATGGTAGTAATTTCTAGGACGTAAGCTCTCTGATGGCAGGATTCTCACCTATTTCATTCTTTGCAGTTTTGCCAATGCCTTAACAGAGCATGGCAGCTAATAGTTGCTCAATAAATACTTGCTGAGTGAATGAATCATTAAGAAAATTACTGGAGCAAATTGAATGGTTTGCTGGGATACAATGTCTAGCTTTTTACAGCATTGAATTAAATTCAGTTTCATCCAAACACTGTTATTGTGACTTCTGATTGAGTTCCTTAATTTTCCAGGGACGACTTCTGTGCCCATTCACTCATCACTACTTTGGCACTGTGACTAGATCAGCAGCCATTTTCTCTTCAACATGCAACAAACCTACCTCTAACCCAAGAAAGAATTCTTTCATAGTTGCCTCACTCTTGAGTGCTCTAAGGCATTACGAGTTTTTGCTGTCTACTTGAACAATTGATAGTAGTCCTTTGAAGTAGAGCTTTGAACAAGAGATAAGAAATAGTAATCTAACCATAGCCTATGCTGATAGTCAGCAGGACCATCTTGCTATTCAAGCCATTGAAGATTGTTAATCTCACTCAAAATTATGTTGAAACCATAGAATATGCTCTCTAATTCTCAACTTCTCTTCCTCTCCTTCCCTTTGGTATGCTTTATTTTTGTTAAGGCGTGCTGGCAGGATATAAATATAAAGGAGAGTTGTATTCTATATCCACCCTCCTTCTCATGAACAGAAATGAAGTAAGGCCAGAATGTAAATGTATGTGCCTTTCTTTCTGATTAAACAGTTTCAAACAAGAATCTCACAACAGAAGTGTTCTTTTTAAGAAGTGTCAATAGCAAATACTGGGAACTTTTTTCTTGAGTGGGAGGGACATTTGACAAAAGGCACTGCTCTTCGTACTAAGACTGATATTATGCCACCTACCAATTCAACCCAGATCTGAGAGGTGACAGATCCAGTGCCATTGAGTATCTATTCCTGCATTCTTACACTTCAAAGAGTCTTGAGACAAATTCTCAGAAATGGGCTAAATAGCCAGAGGAAAGTATTACTCTTAAAAGGTTTATACACCCCTCTACTCTCCCCTCATTTAGTCTTTACCTTGTCCAGGAGAAAACTAGTCAAAGGGCTCATTTAGAAACATTTTCATTCTGTCGAGACTGGTTCAAACATTTTCCCAAAACTTCTTTCTGGACCCATCTGTTTTTTCTGCCAAGAAACTTGCTCTCACTGTGACTCTGTTTCCTGGGATTTGGATATGAGCTATTGATGGCTTTCTGTGGTTTTCTCTCCTTGTCTCCATGTTGATGTTACTCACCTTAATAAATCTAAGTTATCTCACTCTGTGAAACGTCTTGGTCCTCATTGTTGAAAAGCAGAGCCAGGGGGAAAGGCAGCTCATGCCCCATTACTGTGACAGAGGCTTGGGACACCCCCAGTGGCTCCCTCTGGCTCCCGCCACCAGGGGTTATGGCAGCAGGTTCCTGAAGTCAGACAACGTATTGTCAGGAGGATTACCACTGATTAGCTCTAAGTCAGTTAGGTAACAGGAGCCCTTTCAATGGTGTCCTAGGATTCTGTCAGGTTGACTATTCAAATGCTGGTTTTTGGGATCCCCTCCAGCATTCCTTAATGTAATCCAGGCACGTTATTGCAGGTTTTATTTGAGAAGGGGCTACTTACTTGTCACTTAGAATATTTTCAGTTTTAAGTCAAAACCTTCTTAGTCAAGGGAGAAAAAAAAAGAAGAAAGCAAAAGAAATGAGAGAATATGGTGTAAACTGGAGCTGGTTGGGGGAGGCAGAAAAGCCCAGAACAAAATGCAGTAGTGTATCAAATGCCAAACGTACATTAAGTGCACGTGTGCTCTGGGGGATGCGGTTTCTGTTTTGTTTTACATAGTAACTGTAATGATTTTGTGCTGCTTAGTGTTTTACTTTTTCAAGGAACTACTAAGACCCATGAAGTCAAAAGCAAAGGAATATAGGCAAGAGTGCAAGTCTGAGCTGTTCCCAGGGCTTGGATATGTGCTTCTGTGTTCCACCCCTCGCTGGAGGGAGTGCTATAGGCTGCTGGTGGATACCCAGTTTGCCATCTTATGGGGTTGGACTGGATGCTTTTCAGAAGAGAGACAAATTCCCGGGTGCCAGGGCAAAGGCAATGGCTCCAAATGAGTCAACTGTTATTGCTGCCAGAAGGACAAGACTCAGCAGCCTCTCAAAGGTGTTCAGAACTTGGGGTACAGGCAGAAGAGAAGAGGTTTTAAAAAACCAGGCACTGCACAGTATCTTTTAAGTAAATATGAATTGTTGAGTTTGGGCAGAATTTTGCCAGGCTTCCTTTTTATATATATATTTTTCTATATACTTTTTTTTTAAGTGTCTAACTAGCTTGGTGCCTGACACGTTGTTATAAAGATCTAACAAATGGGATTTTCATTTCTCTTTTTCTCTAGCTTAAAGGCCTTCTCATAAGAATTGAAACCTAAAATAAATCAATTTGTGAGTATCCTAAAAACTGAAGTACTTTGAAGAATGCATTCCCCCTCCCCCCCGCCCCACTCTATTTTCCTGGAGAGTTAGTCTTCTTTGCAGTTAAAAATGTCATTAGGATAAAACATAAATACTGCCTTTGCTTTGGAGTGTTTAGTTAGCCCTGGTGAATTATTAGCTAAATAAGATTGTTGAAAAAATGGAGACCGTGAGAGGCAAGAATATCTCTCTCAGTTGGTCCAAGTTACACAATCCTGCCTCTAAAATTGTCATTCATTCTGAATTCTCTCAGATGACCCTAAAATAGATAATCCATCTCTGCTGCTATTTACTGTGGCTATTTTCATTCTCTGAGTGCAACTTTCTAGAACTTAAAAATAATAATACTTCCCTCAACACTATCTTCAGGACTTCCTGCCAGTTAGAGACTTTCTGTATCCTCCCCCGCTCCTCCCTTCTGGCTTCTCCCAGCTGCTGGAGCTCGTGATGCCGCCGGCGTCCACACACTCCCTGGAGAAGTGGCCGCCTCTCCAGGTTGGGATGGGGCAGGCAGCTGCAGGTGTGCAGCTCTCTTCCGTCTGAGACGGACACAGTATGGGCCCACGTCCACATCGATGTATTTCTTTTCCTCACGAGTAGTTGTTGTTAATTGTGTTTTTGAAGGTCAGGTTTTGAAAGAAAAGGGAAAAAGAGGAAATGCTCCGGCTAAAAAGACTCCAGAGAAGAGAGCAGGAGTGGCTGCTATGAGCTTCGA
Organism: Leptonychotes weddellii; assembly: GCF_054177405.1. NCBI lineage: Eukaryota > Metazoa > Chordata > Mammalia > Carnivora > Phocidae > Leptonychotes > Leptonychotes weddellii. The sequence continues at coordinate 150,406,920 of NC_138371.1, forward strand.
AGCACGCACGTGTGTGCGTGCGCGCACGTACACATGCACGCACACACGTACACGCACACACGTACACATGCACGCACACACGCACACATGTGCGCGCACGCACACACACACACACACACACAGACACACACAGACAAAAGGCTAAATTGAAAAAGAATGCAGCAGCCCTGCTTGGTTTAGCAGTCCGGTCAGCCCCACAGATGAGGAAGTGCTGCTTTGTTCCAAGCTAAAGCCTTGTTTTCTTGTTTCTTGTCTTTCAGGGTAAAATCGGCGGGGGGCGGGATTCACCTGTCTGATGCAAAGTTAAACTGCTGGCTTTAATGTGACCGCATGGGAACTTGGGTTTATTAATGAATACAACATACCCTCTTTGATTTGAAAGCTTTCACCCTGCTGAAAAGATTCAAAAGGCATCGCTTCCTGCACCAGCGCAATTCCTTTATCCGTCTCAGTGGTTCACCCATACCGGCTGCTGTATCTCATTAACAAGCATTTGACCACTGCAGCCGGCCTGGGAGTGTGTTGACACTTGAAAGGCCCAGGCAGGCGTGGGCAGGCCATCAGCTATGGCAACAGGAAACTGCCCCGGAGACAAAACTGAGAAAACAGCAGCTGCAAAAGCCAAAGTCAGAACAGACATAAAGGGTTGCCTATATCCACGTCAGGCTGGGCTATCGGTGCGTGCCTGTGGGTCTGAAGTCACACGTCCGCTTGCGATATTTATGGGACAGACGGGTCTCTATCAACATGTATCAGAATCTAGACTTGCTGACAACCCAGAATAATTTTTTTTGACTTACAGTGTTCTCAAACCTTAGGTTTCAAAAATCTTAGTCTCCTTCTAATGCATGTTCTCGCTGAAGTACACAGGAATGTTCACTCGAGGCTTAAACTTGATATCCGCGTTCACTCTGGTGGAAGTCATATGTATAATATACCTGAATCCTTATCCACTTTTAATGCTACCACACTATTTTTCAAAAACAAATCAACTTGTAAAACTGTCATATAAAGATGTAAGATTTCTCTGAGAGTCTTTGGCCCAGGATTCAAACTGTGATAATTTTGGGTAGAATATCTAAAAAGGAGAAACAGTTGTGTAAAGATAGCTCATAAAGTAAGTGGGATAATCCACATGTATAATTGATTATAATAATTTTAAGTACTTAATAAAATGTATCTACCAGTCATTGAATTGTAGGCAATGAAGTACCATACCCCTGAATCTGCTCCTAAGTGTTGTGTCCGTAGTCATCAGAGGAGTTCAGAGTACAGATTCCGATTAAAATGTCTCATGCAATGTTTGGAGCAAGTATTTCTCCAAATCTTGTGTGTCCATGTTCAAGCCTATAAAAGCATTTTGAGAGGATAGGTAAGCAATAGTT
>NC_138371.1:150408404-150430992 GCF_054177405.1 Leptonychotes weddellii
AGTTTTCCTGTTTTCAAAACAGGAAAAAGAGGTCACTCTGTATTAGGTGAAGAAAGAAAGCTAAATGAAAAAAGACACTAATGCAACATGTTATAAGTGAAGTTACTTGTCATTCCAAGAGTGTGACAGGAGTGGTGCATTATTTTCCTGTCATCATCAGTACAATAGACTATTAGTAATTATTATATTGATGTGTACTAATACTTTATTTTTTTAATAATTTAGATTTACTTAGCCCATTACGTACATATCAGTCATAAAAACTGCCCTAACTTATTCACATTGTTACTCTAAAATGATTAATTAGGTAAAAAACATGTGAACTTAGTTAACATTGCTAATTAACTTTTTTGTTGTTAGAAAATGTTTGAGTACAGTGAATCTTCCAATTCTACCTTCATCTACCTGTTCTTTTTCTTCCACCTTTTATATTCCAAGGAAGAAAAAAATGTACCAACCACCCCTGAAAATTTGCGTTCTTGACAATATGGTAAATTTAGAAATATCTTCCTGATGGTTATTAAAATATTTCCATTTGACTTCAATTTTTCCATGGCAATCATATTGGGTTACATTCATGTGTGATAGGCAGAGAGATACCCAGGCCCTGGAAACAGATATCTTGGGAGCAACTTTCAGTTCTGTCACTTAGCAGCAAGGCAAACCTTAAGCAACTTAACTTTTCTGTGCCGCACTGAGACCCCCTAGTTTGTTAAATAGGAATAAGATTAATAGTACTTATTCATAGGGCATTGTAAGTGCCAAACAAATGTGGATCCACACATACAGGGCCTATCACTGACTAAGCACTCAATAAATGTTAACTATTTTTATTAACATCAACCCTTTCCCCACTACATCACGCTCTTCCTCTCTACACTATTGTAGAGGGTAATGTACAGCATTGTAGCTTATGTTGTCATATGTGTGTTGACTTGCTTATTTTATAATAAAACCCCTCCCCTGTCTTCTCCCACTCTCAGATATAGACTCATAAATATAAGCTCTATGAAATAATGGACCTTATCTGTCTTGTTAACAGTTGATTCCCTTGAGCCTAGTATACTATTGGCATATACTAACGGCTCAATAGATTTTTTGAATCTTAAATAATGAATGAATTTGCATAGCTCTAGACTCAGAGGCAAAACAAAACAAAAAAATGAAAAACAAACAAAAAAAACCAAGGATGAGTTTATAAATTACTCCCATAATGGAAAAATGCCTGATGTATACAGTTCTAGGGACAGGATGAATACTAGTTCAATGGATGTCTATATTCCTCTGTACTATAAAATTGATGCTAGTGCCCTGGAAAACACCTCGATAAAGTTGCCATATTCAGTTCTATTGGACTGATTCAAAGTTCCTTATCTTTGAATAATTCAAATTATCAAAATTTGATAATCTTATCCAAAGAATAAGTTGTTTATATACAGGGCCTGTGGTTAAATCCTGCATAATATACAACATTCTTATTACACACTGACATGATTTCACAGTGTTGTTTGGAGTTTGTGTGAGTTGAACTTTTATTTTTTGGTAAAATGTTATTTTTTTCTAGTAGAGAATTGGGGGATTTGAGGAAAGGGGAAATGATGGCACCAAAAAGGAGGAAAAGCCTGACATTTGAAGGACCATGGGGATAAAGTAGGGCCTCTAGCAGCGACGTAGAGGCTAATCTCAAAGCCTTAACCACATGGAAACCCGAAGGTGATAACCTCAACTCTGCCAATGTTGGGCTGCAATCTGCCTAGGGCAGGGACAAACTGGTGGCTTGGGGTGGGGGTGGATATCAGATTTTTCGAGTTGAAAAATCTCCAAACCACCCAAAGCACTGTGATGAGCTCCAATCTGATGCTTGCTTCTCCCTCCCCACTCCCCCTGCTTGTGTTCCCTCTCTTACTGTGTCACTCTCTGTCAGATAAATAAAATCTTTAAAAAAAATAAATTAAATTCTCTTTCTATTACATCTCACTACTTGTAGAATGTCTAAATTGCTTTTAATAATACAAAGAAGTGGAGTCATTCTGAGACTATATTTCATAGATACCTTTTTTTAAAGATTTTATTTATTCATTTGAGAGAGAGAGAGACAGAGAACAAGCAGGGGGAGAAGCAGAGGGAGAGGGAGAAGCAGACTCCCTGCTGAGCAAGGAGCCTCATGTGGGACTCGATCCCAGGACCCTGGGATCATGACCTGTGCTGAAGGCAGACGCTTAACCATCTGAGCCACCCAGGCACCCTCATAAATACCTTTTAAAAATGTTCCAAAGGTGCTGGTTCCTGTGAGAAACCAAGTGGCAATTAAGGCATTGACCCCAGGGTAGAAGCTGAGGATATGTACTGGAAACAGGCACAAAGTTGTGTGTCACCCCTATGAAGAGAACAGGAAAGAGCCGAGGAAAATGGGCAGAGGGAGGAATGAAAAAGACTGAGTTGCTTTAGGTTTGCAGGCACATTTTGGATCTGAAGAATGTAAGGTCTATGGCAGGATAGCAAAGTATTGGGGCAGTAGCCTCCTACGTCATGTCTCCTGAAGAACCTTCCAAGGGCTTCCCCATGGAACTCATCCCCACAGTTTGCACTCTCGTCCCTACATACCCACTTCATGTCCCCTTCACAACCCCTTCACTAGTCACCCTCTCTAAAATTTCCCTTATACTTCAACTCCTCATCTCCTCCTTCCCTTCTTTATATGCATTCACTCCTTAACCCTTATCACTACTAACAAATGATATAGTTGACTTTCTTTTTTACCTACTACCTGTTCCTGGAATTTAAGCTTTTTAAGAGGAGGATTTTTGTTGGCATTTCTTACTATTATAGTCCTGGCATATGAAATAGGACATGGCATATAGCAAATCCTTTGTTTTTTAATGTGTTAATTATTAAAATTGTAGTTGCCCAAGATGTGGTAGATTGAAAAAGTGACTCCAATTAGTGGCTTCCCTGTATCTATGCCCTTTGCAATATGACTTTGCAGCAACTCCCATTAATATTTGGAGTCTATTTTCCCACTCTTAGAATTTGGGCTCTATTGGTGTTGGTTGGTAGGTTGGAAAAATATGACATTGTGCTTGTTCCCAGTCTTAAGTATCAAGAGGCCATGTATACCTCTGCAATTCTTTTGAAATTCTGCCTCTACCATGAGGACAAGTCTGGACAAACCTGCTGGAAGATAAAAGTAGCAGAAATGACTTCTCTCAGCTGAGGTCATCCCAGAGTGACCAGCCCTAGCCAACCCACCACTGATCACAGATGCATTAGCAAATCCAGTTAGAATCAGTCAACTTGACCTAAATCAGCAGAGCTACTAGTAAACTCAAACTCAAGCAGAAAAATATTGATACGTGCCACTGACAACTTGTGGTTGCTTGTTATGCAGCATTGTTGTAGTAATAGCTAACTGATACATAAAATCAGGAGGTAAGATCTGAACCCACATTCTGTCTCCAGTGTCTATATTCTCAACCACTATGTAAGTTCCACCCTTAGGAGCATTCACGGTCTAGAAGAAAAAACAAAATCTAAACAAATGAAGAGCATTGTGATAACTGAAATAATACAAGCACTATTTGGTTATACCCAGAGAAGAAAGTACTTAATTCTGTCTGGAGTGGAGAAAGCAGACAAAATAGATGACCAAATATAGTATCTCAGGTGAATTATCATCAGAGCTAAATTTAGGTGGACCTATCCAGGTACACAGGGAAGAAAAGGACTTGGGAAGGAGATAGTAACAAAAAACCCAGTAGCTTGTTTGGAAAAAATAATGATGCTCAGTGTTGCTGAAGGATAAAATGTGGAATTGGAAAATGCCAGACTTGAGTTTGGAGACGTAGATAGTGTGTCCAGATTATTGTATGTAATCCTGAGGAGTCTGAGTTGAATCCTATGCAAAAGAGTATCATTAAAACTTTGCAGGTAGAAGATGCTACAATGAAACTCATGTTTGGAAAAATCAGTCTGGCAGCAATCTGGTAAGTGCATTTGGAGGTGGCTATGACTGAGAGGAGGTGGAGACTTCAGTGGCCATTATAATATAGAGTTCTGAAAATATAGAATGATGGTGATAGTGGAAGATGAAGATGAGGGAACAACACTACTTACTAGGGAGAGAAGGAAAGAAAGGCTTTCTGAAGCAGTGAATTTGAATAGATCCTTGAAGAATAGACAGACTAAAACAGTAGAAACGGGAGTGAGACTATTCCAGGCTCAAGAAGTAGCACAGATGAGGTCATAGAAGTAAGGAATTACAGATTATTCTCGGAAATGGAATATAACCTGTCTTGTAGGTAGATAAATTCACCTGAAGCCTAGAATACAAGGTTGGTTACTATTGAGAAGTAAGGAAGGATATGTAGAATCATAAAGTCCCAGAATATTAGAACTGCAAAAGATTAACAGATTGAGTTGAAGCTATAATATTTAAGGTCTTGAAAACCAGGCTAAATAGGGTTTAAATTAATTTAGTGGTCCTCTGGAATCACTGCTAATTTTTGAGTAGCTGTAAGTATTTTGTAATATTGAGAGAGAGGAGATCAGGGCCGAAGGTGCTTCTAGTGGAGGGGCAGGTAAATGGATTTGGAACATCTTGATCCAGATGAACTTATGGGGAGTGACATATGATTCTATTGGCAAGTTGACTTTATAATATTGGGTTTTATTAGCTTTCTTTAACAGAATAATACCAGAGAAAAACCAGTCTATCTGAGAAAGAGGGATGACTTTATTATTTGTTGAGTCTAAGTTCTAGAAGGACTCTCATATAGACATATGTAGCACAGAAATGGAATGGAACTGTTCAGAGCTTGGAAGGGAGAGCAGGGCTAGGACACTAATTTGGTAGACAGTCATACTGATGTGGTATTTTGAAGATGCAGAAATAGGTATTACAGATATTATAGAAGGAGGGAGGGAAAAAGGCAAGATACAATGAGGGCAACCATATAATTTATCCTCCAAAATGGAGCACTTTTGAGAGTGAAAGGCAATGATATTAATAATTGTTGAGACAAGACAACAGACTACACCAAGATGTTCCCAAGACACCTTGGAGGAGAGGGCAGGCTGTAGAGATTCTAGGGTTGGTGATCAGCAAGGAGGAAACCCGAGACTGGCTGGAGGAAAGATACTGCAGTAGGAAGGGGTTGCCTACAGAGTCCTTTCTGCATGGGGAGACCTGGTAACCAGGAAGGGTCTATTGAACTGTATGAGGAACCGTGGGTCCTAAAGAAAGCCAGTATCACTATAGCTATGGAATATTTAAAAACTTCTATCCACAAAATAGCACCTGCTTTTGAGGGGTTAAAACTGGCTATCCCTCAACTCTTCTCCCTACCTTTTGCTCAGGTTAGGGACTAAGCCACGTTGTACTCTGAAACACCACTAGCCGCCTCCTCAGCATGTCCCAGGACAGTTTTATAGCTCCAAATGGAACACAGATGAATGGCCGCCTGTTTCCATTTTATGGTTTGGATTTACAGGTGCAGGTTGTATAGCTTCTCATCGTTACTTAACTTGGAAAACATTTTAAAAGCTTCCAGCGTGTCAAGCTCTGTGATTTTGGATAAAATTGGATTTTGAGTCTGTTGTGTGCCTTTAATATTTCCTGTGCTGAGAAAACTATAATGATAAAGCCAAACAAAACACCTGCTCTGCATGAAATGTCTTCTAACTTCCATTTGGTGACAGTTGAATTGGGAAGGTGAAATTGCTGTAAGCGTAAATTGTCATGAAAATATTAATTCTTAAGTTGATTTAGGGGTGTTGTGGTATATATATGCTCAGTGCTTTGAGAGGCAAATGCAACTCTTTTGTTTGGGTGATAGCTTTTAAACCAGAGCTGTTGCTTGGGCAGGAGCAACTTGACCCTGGAGGGATCATTTTTGGCTGAGGTGGTAAATTACCTTGACCCAGGACAGTTCTGAAAGGCTGCAGAAAATTTCCTCTGAAGCTCCTGCCTCTTGTCAGTTGTCCTGGTTGGGTAATGAATCCCACTTACTCCGACAGAATGCTCCAAGCAGACAAAATAGTCATTTTCTACTTTTCTCCAGTTCTTCATTCCTATCAAATAAGTTCCTCTGATCTTTTTGTGCTAGCTTATATCTATAAAGGATCTACTGAACCAAGTTTGCAAAACTGAGTATGCTTGAATGTAAAGCCTTGGTGCTCTGGCCAATGGAGGGCTTATTCATGTAAAAAGGTCCATAGTAGTTTATGATGTCCATAATATATCAACAATTTGTTGGAGGGTGGGTATAGACTCATTTTTTTCAAGCAAAATTTTATACAAAATAATTTTCTACAAAGTGATATCCTCTCAGGCATCTAATAACCCACGGTTCCAAAGAAGCTCTTAGAAGAGATTGAAGTAGTTAGCATTCTCTTGTGGGGTCGTACAAATCATATAATCACAGGTGTTTTGAAGCTCATGTAATCACGTGTCAAGTAAGGAAGTGGAGGCCTAGAGACAGTGGAACTAAGCCACACCCACACATGCCTGGTGGCCAAGTCAGGCCCAGGAGCCAGTGGCTGGCATCCCAGCTCCAGGCTCTCCCCAGCGTGACCAGCATGACAGGTGTGTCCTGATCAGAAAACCAGAGCACTTCAGAGAGCAGTTGCCTGACAGCCCGGGTGATATGTGAGCCAGCTGCGTAGCATATGCCTTGTGTTCCTCAGAGAAAATTTCAGAAGTTCAACTGCTTGTAGACGCAGGGCACATTTTTGGATGCATAGGTCATTCCGAAGTGGCAAAGATGGTCTTCAGGGTCACAGACCGGGCTTCAACACCTGCAGTTTGTGCAGGTGACAAGTGGATCTTTGATGAAAGGTAGACATTTATGGGAACGGAAGAATGTAAATTGTTTGCCAGGCAAATATTTACTTGAATTGTGTTTCCTTAGCTAGGGAAGTATTTATATTAGCTTCTACGGTGTGAATGCCCTTGTAGTCTGATCAATCTCTCATCCTGGTCCCTTAAAAATGCTGCAATACCATCACACAATATTTCACTGATGCTCTTCACTTGTTCCCTATATGTCCTGTGGCCATGCTTTCAAACCTCAAACTGGGACACTGCCTGCCTGAATATGCTGATGTGGCCTATGAAGAAGGATCTTTAAAACTATGCTGTCCAGAAAACACCACCATGGATGATCACCTTGCCTTAGTACTAAAGAAATGTTGATGAGAGAAAACCGGAATGGCTTTGAGGGAAGTCTGTGAAAAGACTTTAAAAAGGGATGGGCCCCAATTCTGCTTCTATTCACAAATAAAGATGCTGCCCAAGGTGTCCCAGCGAGGCCTCTATTGTCCCAAGGTATCCCAAGGAGGCCTCTATTGTGAGCCTACGGTATTCCTATTATTGAGAGTCATTTTAGCTGTGACAGTGCAGAAATTTTAAGTGTGCAATTTGTGTTCAAATTATTTAGACCGTTAAATGTAGGAACTATGAGGGTTCAAGTTCCAATTGATTAAGGAATGGCATCAGAGGTGTTGTAACTCTATTGTGTGAAATAAATAACATGAGCCAAGATTTAGCTCTAAAACAATATTTGGACTAATTCTCCCTCTTGGGTTTCGCTGGGTAGAACAAGGTATACTGTCATGATGCACAGAGAAATATATCCATTCTTCTTTCTTTTTTTCTTGGTGCTGTGGCCGCGTGAGCCTTGGGAAAGAAATTTTTGATTCACCATCATCGGCTGGAGTGCTGTTTTCAATGGCACTATGCTACACCCTCTTATGAAACATCAAAATACATTAGCATACTTTGGGACGTGCTCTACAAAGCAGATCTTAAAAGCTTCTTCCCTAGCATAAATTCCTAATGGAAAATTCCTAAATATTCTGTGGAACTGAAGCAATGATACTCCATTGCAAAGGATTTGAAGATGACCCTAAGGTTGCTAACTGGGTACAATAATTTTTCTGAGGATTGCTCAGGCATGTGGAAATGGACAAGGGTACTTTCGTTACTCCTGTCCCATTCTGTGCTTGACTGCAATCCATTCTCTGGAATCAAAGGCCCGCATCCTCTCCTCTTCTATTTTATAGTCTATGTATGCAGGATCATTAACAATTTGCCAGAGCAATTTAATAGGATTGAATTAACTCCCAGAAGAGGAGGAAGCTGTGAGTGAAATCACATTGCTCCAACAAAAATAGTGTTAAGCCTTCCAATGAAATATCATGAATTGACAGTGTGCTCCCTGAGTTGAAATAGCTTGGTGGTACAGCAGATTATATGGATTTTGTATTACTACCTATTTGTCCTTAGACATGTTGTGTAAGCTCCTCACACCCCAGTTCCCTAATCTATAATCTGGGGCATAACAAGCTCTCTCTCACAGCATAGTTGTCAGGATTAAATGAGATGGAGTATTTAGTTCAAAGCCCATTTTCACTAGTGTCTGGACTTTGTAAAAGTTCAATTAATAGTAGCTATATTATTTTTAGTAATAGTATTGCTAATGCTAATGCCACTATAAAATTATCCACTGGATGGTTATTTATGTAGACCATGTAAGTGTCTACCCATTCATTCATTCAACATTTATTAGAATCGTGTAAGGCTGAGGGCTAAAGAGACAAAAAGTGAAAGACACATATAATGTGCACACACATATATATAAAATATGAGCTATATGTACACACATATACTTTATTAAATGTACATAGATATAAAATATAAATGTCTTATGCCTGACACAGAAGGACTGATTATCTAGCATGCCCCTTATTTTTGTCACACAGCAAAATAAGCTTCGGCATAGGGCATCGCTGACACAGAGAGATTGATAGGGCCATGGCCAGACGTCACATTTTAAAAATTTCGTCCCATGACCCCTCATGTTAAGGATTCAGACAAGCTCCAAATCCATCAGGTCATCATCCGCTAATGACAGGTATTTTGACTTTATTGTTAGAACCAAGCCAGGGAGGCCAATAAAGAGGGTGAACTCAATTTGGTTTTGGTTTTGTTGCAGCTGGATGACTATCATCTAGGAGCCATTTAGCAAACAGACGAGAGACACATGGCTTTATTTATAGCAGTCTGTAGGGAAGGAATGCAGTCGATTGCGCTGTCCCTTCCGCTGTAGTTTAGCTTCACAATTATCTCTATCAGGTGGAGGATGCATTAGGCAAACATAGGCTCATGGTGGAATGGAGGCAAATTGATCTCTAAATGGATGGTGCTGGTTAATTAGGCAACACAGTTTCACCTGGGGAGTGACGGTTTTACAAGTGGGGAAATTTAGTACGAGCCATGTTTTTAATTTCTTGAAATAAACATTGCAATCGCTCCCAGTTTCATTTAAAAATAAATTTTTATATTGTTCTGCCAATTCAGAGACTTTGAGTTAAAATGATCCTAATGATTTATACCATTGATACTTCCGACCATGTGTGGGTACTGTTTCAAGTGCACTGCTCTGATGGCATCACACTTACACCCTTCACTCTGAAATAAACATTCCCCAAAGCTCTCAAACAGATAGTGCTCAGAGCTTTCCCCTGGGTCCTCTTTTGAATTAAATCAATTAGGAGAAGGCCATATGTTCACCATATGTATGTCAACTTGCCAGGGATTCTTGAAAGGAGAAAGACATTTGAAAAAATCACTGATCACTTGGAAACACACAAACTGAAAAAGGATTAATCAACCAACCAGTTAAATCTCTATTTCTGTCATTCAAAAGTTGATTAAAATTAGACAAGATAACGTACCTCCTGATGATCATTATATATTGTAAATCCAATCTTTTTTTCCCATTCTCATATGCAATTAATTTCTCAGGCAGTATAGAGAATCAATCACTCTTTATCAAGTTTTCTTCACCTGTTCACCTGGAAAAAGTAAAATGACTGCCAGGCCAGAGGTGGTAGACCTTAACGAAACTTTTCAGAGTTCAGTAGTCTACAGGCTATAGGCAACAACATTTGGTGAATATTTTGGCTGTCCTTCATGAACTGGGGTGGTAGTCCAGTTGGCTGGAACCTGATTATAGTATCATGACATGTTAGAGTTGGGATGTGCAGAGTTGGTCTTTCGGTTGGGCTTTTTAATTGCACAGATGCTGTGATTCCATTTTGAATCCTTTAGGGGGCCCAAACATGGTGTTTGGCACATAGCAAGAGTTCCATACATATTTTAAAAATTGAAACAATAAGGAGACTGAGGGCTAGAGAAGCAAAGGGGCATGAGCAAGGCTATCCAGTTAGTGAACTCCTAAACTTTATGCTTCTACACTATGAACACCATCGAGTATTCTCCACAGGCCCCCACGTCCCCCTATGTTGCCTCCCAGGTTAAGCGCGGGGCTCTCCCCTTGGCATTCATCATGTCTGTCCAGTCCCATCTTCCTTTCTCCTTCACATTACTTAGATGTACTTGTGTGCTAGTCCCTATGTTCTCTCTGGATTTACCCTCATTTCCTTTTTTTTTGGTTGTTGTTCCTTTGCTCAAGCTGTTCCCTTCATAGTGACAACCTTGTCTATCCATCTCTACTTTTCAGAAATCTTAGCGGCTTCTCAGATTAGGGGCAAATTTAAGTAGAGGTTTCAGGACTGGGACCTAATCTGGTTTAAAAAAAAAAGTTTGATTACAAATAGCAAATATCCTAGGTGGTTTCCAGAAAGGTGGCAGAAGTATGTCCTTGAATGTGTGCAGTGAGTTGTGTATTTAGTCCCCATTACAAGGAGTTGAGGTGCTAAAAAATGTGGGGATAAAGGGTCCGGTTGGACTTAGCTCTGGAAAAAATTTAAACCATACAGAAATTATTTTTAATGCATCCTTATGCTTCCCTTCTCCATTTGGCTCTTCTCTCCTTTTCCATCCCACAAATGCAGTTAAAGTCGTCCAAAGTTTTATTGCTATCCCTAAGCCAGCGGGCTTTACAAAGGTAAAAATAGTAATAGTGCCTTCTTGCTTCTTAGTTCTGTCCAATTGTAACAGAACCACAACAGCAAATTCTTACGTGGTGCTTTCTGTGTGTCAAGAACAGTTTCACAACACACAGATACACACACACACACATTTAGTTCTCATAAGCAGTATTTGGGTAAATACTATTATCACCATTTTACAGATGAGGAAACTGAGCCACGGAGAAGGCAGGAAAGTTGTCCAAATTGCCCAGCTAGTAAATGACAGAACCAGGATTTAAATTCATCAGTGTGGCTTCAGTCTGCTTTTAATGGTGACTTCTCTCTCTCCTCCTTTCCTCTGCCCCTGAACTACTGGGGTATGGTCAGTGGGGGGTAACTACTTAATTACATTTCTACTTGTCTATACTGACTGGAGTCCCTAATTGGATTTCTAAGGATATAAACTATTTTTCTCTCTTTATGTTCTTTCTGGCCTGAATATAGTTCCTTTTATGATAAACTTAGTTTTCAAATAATTAAATCAACAAATATTGAAATTTCACTAACAATAGTCTTCCCACTTTCCTTTTGCATTTTCAGTTTTGTGACTTATTCAGGTTATTGTCCGCACCTTCGGTCTTGAATTTCCCTTCTTTTTCCTGCTCCTTTAAAACTCTTTGTTTGCTAAAAGTCTCTGCAACTCTGCACAGCTCTACCTTTGGGCAACACTTAACCCATGAAATCCAAGTGAAGGTATCTTACTCTTCTCTAGGCTGGCCATTATCTTCCTTTTCTGTGTCTCCTTTTGAAGATCCATGATTACTTTTTTACCTAAAATTTAACTCACCAATTTTTAGATAGCATCTCCTAAATGCCTGAGGTTTACCATTTACAACTTGAATGAGACATTTTGTCTCTTGAGTTCGGTACACAGATATGGAAGAACCTTGGGGGAGAGGTACATAAGTTTATTTGCTTGCTGATCTTGGGACAAAACCGTAAGTAGAGAACTATGTACCATATATTTATATTTTGGCAAAGATCCCTGAATTAGAGAGAGATGGGAAAAATACTCAGTCACCATGAAAATTCTGGAAGTGCTTATAGTAAACAAGAATGAGGACAATGACAGAAATCTTATGCAAGGAAAATATGACAGTTCAGATAAAAAGCAAGGAACAGCTGTATGAAAGATTTACAGTAAGAAACGTGAAACCATTTTGGGAAGAGTTACATATTTTAGGGAGAGAACCACTTAATATTTGAAGAGGACATAGATTCAAAGAAAAAGTAATAAATGGAATGGGAGTATTTCATTGTATCTTATCTCTTGCTATAATAGGAAGTAAACAGACAAAATGAAATTAACCCTTGGCACCCAATGCCCTGGTGGTTTTCTTGGAACCTTGCAGAAAGGATGGACCATATGGTAAGGACTGCCTCTGTGACAACACAGGCTCAGATGAAATTACAAGGATTATAAATCCTCTTGTTTCATCTCATAATTTGATCACCAGCTGGCATTGGGAAGGATAACATTGCACAATTAAGTGTCTATGGGTTTTTTATATCCTCCTCAGTAGCATCCGGATTTGGCCTCCACATTCTGGAAAAGAGAATGTGGCGCTACTCCAGGATGATCATTAATCTGCCTCAGTAGGGCAGTCTTCCACACGGGAGCCCATCCATAATGGTCTGTTGTAGTGATCTGTCACACCATATGGGGGGAGACGAAACAAGAGATTGAGCAATAGAGGGACGCACATAACTTGGAATCCTGGCAAAAACGGAAAAGAAGGAAGGAAGCATTACATATCATCTGTCCACATAGCTGAGCAGAGGTCAAGTAGTTAATTACATGTGCATTGTTGGTCTTAGAGTCTGTCCCACAGACATGGAGGGGAAAAAGAACCAGTAGGGATTGTAAATCAGTGTTTTTGGAGAAGTACCAAATTAAATATCCTTTCTGTGGTATCTTTCAAGGGCCACTTGAATGTGAGGGAATGGAGTCCCTGGAAGGCCCTGCCATACCATGTATACCATGCTTGTTCATGAGAAGGTCTAGGGGAGATAGGAGATCTAAGCCACAGTGTGTATCCCACATTTCTACAGTACGAATGGTCAATGAACACTATGTCCTGTTCCAGTCCAGTGTTCACCTACCCTTTGTCCCACCTTATATGGAAGCCATATTGCACTCTTCATAGTAGTTCACACTTGTTCCCTTTTTGGAGCTTGGACCTGCCTGAAAGAGGGAGGGATGGATGGTTGAATGGATACATTGGTTGAATTAGACAAATGCACGAGCAAATAAATGCTCACACACAGCAACACTTTCTGTAACCAGTCAGCTATTTTAACAGAAATACTGGTGGCAGTTAGTGTGTTGATCTCCTGGAAGTAACATTGTAGGATGGCGGAGTAGGGCAAGAGAAGGTGAGGTGGAAGGAGTGGGCAGATAGGAAAATCGTCTGAGGGATAATGTGTGACTTTCTTATTTAGATTAGAATACTCCCTATTCAGTCTGTTTCTGTGATGCTTCAGTTATTTAATACATGGTTTCCCATTGGTTTTAAACATTGAAATATAGCGACCCCCAAGGTATTTTTAACGCCACTTTCAGGGTTCATGGACCAATAGGTGTTAGGAAATGCAAACTGGGGAACTGTGGAGACCAAACAGAATAATCTGTGTCACAGTATTTATTTCTTCCACCTTCTGAAGGTAAGACTGGGCTAATGTCAGCTCAGCTGCAGCAAAGACAGGATTTGGTGGCTGGAAGGAAGAAGGGAAAACAACTTTTTTTTTTTTTTTTAACCTATCTTTCATGGGAAGGAGCTCCCTCAGCAGGTGGGATCTCAGGGCTCTGGGAGAGCAATTACATTGTGCAGGCACAGACAACAGGAAGTGAGTGCAAACAGGGCCTCTCCTCAGCGTAAACACACACAGACTTAACCTACGGCTGAACTTCTGCCCTTGAGTGACCACTGCCATTAGGATACAGGTCAAAAGGTTGTAGGGTGACAGAAAATGGAGCCTATTGAATGAAAGAGAAAATGAAAAATTCTTTTGTTTGCCTCACACTGTGGTTTGTATAGCTACCATGATGTCAGAATGGAGTCCAGAGTGGGAGAAAGAAGTCCCCGATTTATCACAGTCTGAGAAAGGCAGTTGGGGTATTCAGTTCAGGATTGAAAAAAAAAAATCATATGGGAGATCTACACGAAATGAAAGCAAAGCACATTTCACCATTCTTAAGGGGGAGTGCAGACTTGATCCGCCTCTGGTGATGGTAAGAAGGTACTAGAGAGCATCAGAACATTTTGCTTTCCATAACGTGCGGGATAGGAGAACTACAAATGCAGTGCTCGGCTGGCTGGCCCACGCTCTTCCCTCCCATTCTCCACAGCAACCACCCCCCCCACCCCAGCCACAGCCTGCTAGGAAAAGCTTCCTGAGGCTAACAGCTGTGCACTCTGGGAGCACTTTCAATAACAACATATGAATGAATATATATATATATATATATATTTATATATATATATATATAAATATATATATATGTATATATGGCAACATGAAGCTCACCTGGCAATTTGTTTTACTTCATGGACAAGTATAGAAACTGGAGATTTCTTGTTGTGCTTGGCTATTTCCACCCATTCAACCTCTGACATATTTGCAAATTCTGGATGATTCTATGTCTTCCAGAATGTTTCTTCAGGGTAAAAAATTAATCACTTAATTGAGGATGCAAAAGACTATCCTGTGTTCAAATTCAGCCCATCATTCTGTTGGTAAAAAATTATATATATTTATATATATAATTATATATATATAATTTTTTTAAAGAAGAAAAGAAACATTACATTGCTTTTTTGAGGGTTTTGAAATCCAAAATGTCTGGTATTCTAAAACCTCTTTTACTTTGTACCTTCTCTTAGGTTGGACTTTAGCTATTAACTTTGCTTCCGGTAGCTGAACAAATAATGACCTACTGCTTTTCAAAATGAGTTTTATATTTGGGATAATTGAGCAGGTTCAAACATGCTATTTTTTTTTAATGCCATTTTCAACAACTTGCTCCGAGCATTCATGATTTTTGTTTCTTAGGGTATCCCCACGTTACAACCAGGCCCTCTGAAATGAGGCTTTAGCTCCTTGCAAAAGCTGAGCAGACCTGAACACCCTCCTGGGAGATTGATGAGTCCTATTAACCCTGTTGCATAGATGGAAACTCAGAAACAAAGTGACCGTGAGGATTAGGAGGAAGTCAGTGTCAGCACCAGGATTAGAATTCACACTTGCCTGGTTTCTCAGCCCACGACCAGCTCCGCCATGGATCCCAGCTTTGTCTCCTGCCCTGAGTGAGGGGGCAGGGTGTTTCCAAACGTTGACAGAATCCTGTTATCCTCAGGCCTCCACATTGCAGGAAGGCCCTTAATAAATGACAGAGCTGGAAAGTAACTTTGAGGTGATTTTTTTTTCCAATCTCCAAACTTTATAAGTGAGAAAAAGGTCATAAAAGTGCTAGAAACAGAATAAGAATACCCAGCTTGCAGTAACACCATGGAGGTGAGGGGTGACAAATCAGTGTAGTGGAAAGTACCAGAAAGGATTTGGAGCCCAGGATTTGAAGCCTGGCTTTGACTTTCGGTGAGCCTGTTCCTTGTCTGAAAAATGTAGAAAAACAACTCCAACTTTAATGTTTTATGCAGATTAAATATTCCAAGTACCTGAGACGTTGTAGCTACTTCTTAAAATTTTTGTCCATCCCTATTTTCATCTTTTCTCCCATCAGAGTAACACAGTTTCTCTGTGTGAGAGAAACAGTACCCAAATGTGTTCTCCTAAAGGTTCAATCACAAATCAGCAGGACTTTGTGGTACTCTAACCTTGGAGCTTTGTTGAGCGTAGGGTCAGGAGTTAGGGCCCAAGTGCTGTACATGGCAGTTTAATTCATTGAGGCCAGCATTGCCCAGAGTCCTCAACAGTGTTTTGATCCTAGGGTAGGGATTGCCACAGTCCAGGGGTCAAGTGGAGAGGCAGTCTGGGGAATGAAGACCATTTGAATGTCAATGTTCTAGAAGGTGTCACCTCAATGGATGAGCTGGTGCATATTCCCACTGCCATGCCTTCTCTCCAGAATGACAGCTCTGCTATTATTTATCTCACTTCTTCCTCCCAAATTTTCTTTTGCCACTCCTCCAAAAGAGCATCTACTTCTTCTAATTTAACAAGCATGGTCTTTGTCCTTTGAGTAATTAACATAATTTGCCTTTTGCCCTCTGAGATTTGCAATTCATCTTCATGAGTCTGAAAAGGAAGGGAAAAATCCCCTTTTCTCTTTTCTTCAAATCTGAACTGGGATTTTCAGGCCAGAGGCCTTAAGTGGATGGTTGAAGCAAATCACAAGAAGGGTGCCTCTGTCAGGTAAGAAGGGCCACTGGCCTCTGTCTCCCAGAGGAGGCCTCTATACCTTTTTTATGTCAAATACATTCAAAACCAGAATGTGCTCCAGGAGGGAAAGTTTAGAACAGGAAAGATCAGAAGAATTGTTTTTAATAAAGCCCCCTTCACCATGTAATGGGAACATTATGGCCAATAACAATTATTGAAAATCTATTAGAGTCATGCCCTATGCTGTGCTCTTATGTACAATGTCTTGTTTAGTCCTCAAAATAGGACCTTTGTGAGGTAGGTTCTATTACTCCCATCTGTACATGAGGGACTATGGTGCAGAGAAGCTGGGTATGGGGGCTCTGAGCACAGATTTTATGGAGTACCCAGTGGAGATTCAAACAGAGAAGGATCTATCATGAGCAGGAGTCCACGCTCTTGGCCACCATATTTTACCAGCTGTTCTGCTGATCTTGGCTTAAGTAAACTCAAACATTCTTCTTTACTCCCCTAATCTTGTCCTTGGGGAACATATGACTCTTCTCCTCAGATCCAAGAGGGATCTACTCCTTGGTCTACTTACCCCGTCTTCCAAAGGCCAGGGTCAGCAGTGTGTAAGGGCTTCACACAGTATGCATTTGGCTCTCAGGCATTGGCAGTAGCCCACTTTCCCTGGTTGATGGCCCTGTATGGCTGGGGTTTGGAGGTGATGGAAGATGAACCAATTTCAGGGGTTACTGTGGTATGTGGGAGCTTATGAACAAGCCTGCCACAGTAGCGTCTCTCACATTTGATCCTGGAATGAAAGGCAGATAGGAATTTGCTGAGTGTATGTTCTTTAGGGTGATCAAAATCTTCCTGGTCTGTCTCTGGGCCATTTTTTGTGCCCACCAGGAGTTCAGGGCTCTATCAACTCACCTCTAGCAGTTCTCCATCAACATAAAATCTAGCACTAAGATTTTATTGACAAGATTTAGGTTAGGGACTTTCTGGGGCCAAAGGTTTTCTATCATTTTCTACTTCCTAAGGACTAGAAGAATAGGATTCAAGACCATTCTCTCTTTCTGTTGTTTTGCTCCTTGTGATCTCTTTAGATTTCTTTACATATGGATTATTTGATGTTTTTAAGGAAGCCTGAGATTGTTAGTGACTTGATAGTGTCTGATTGAAGGTGTTTCACATAGTCCCCTTGAGTTTTCTAAAACACTAACTGGCAGAGCCTTCAAAACCTCTAGCCTTTTTTGCAAAGCTTGCCTGTTGATTTGAGAGCATTTAAAAATGTGAAAGCTCTGGATTCACTTTTCTCCTTCTCTGGTATGACTTCTGCCCCTGCAAATGGTCCGTGCACTGCTTGTCAGACTGGAATTGACCTCTCTGTGGAGAAGTGAGGTAAAAAATGACATGGAAATCCTTTTTGTTTTTCACATTGTCCATTATCACTCATCCTATTTAATAAAAGGGCAGCTCTTCCTTTGGTCTTCCCTCTGAACCTGATGTATTTAAAATCTAAGGAATGTGAAGAATGCTATTGTGAACTATAAGAGTGACTTTTAGGCACCTATGTCCTTTTCCTCTTGGCTTCTGCGCAAGGACACACTTGCCCAGAGGAAGGTGGGCAGAAGTTTGGGGAGTGCAGGGGTGGTATGCTAATGTAGCTTGTTCTCTTTGTCCTCAGACAGGCTGCTGTCATCTTCTACCTTCGAAAATCACTAAGTGACATTTAGAATTAAACTCTCCCTGGGAAAGTGGTATGAATATTGAAGGATTCAGGTAAAAATCCCTTTCTGCCTCACTGCGTGATTTAATTCTTTTCTCTTCTTTGCTAAATATTGTGTGTTAAGAAAAATACTGGGTTTAACTACAGTGCTAACCAACCATGATTAACAGCAGAAGAAAGATAGCGTTTTCTTTGATTTAAACAAGTGACTTTTCTCACGCAGAGCCTCAGCTCAGGGGCTGAGACTGGTGAAGTGGCTGCTCTGCCCTCTATTTCGAGAAAGACAGCTTTTCTAAGGCTACAAGGAAGCCAAAGCCACCGCTCTAAAAGGGGAAAGGTTTTCTTATTGTTGATTAGGATTTAGTTAACTTTACCCAGGAAATAATGAGCTTGGTTTTTTCTTTTAGCCTCAGGAAGACTTAAGCTATACCCTTCCAGCCCCTTTTTCTTCAGGGAGTTTCCTATACTGATGCTCAAGTGAGGAGAATTGGTTTCTTCACAACACAGAAGACCAGATGGAAAGTATTATTCTTTGCCTCTGCAAAACCAAAATAACTAGTATTTCTTGCTGGTGATAAGGCATGAGTGCCACATAGAAATAGTGCCCCATCTAATCACAGTGGGACTCTGCCATCTTAGAATGTGTTGGTGGAATTCCAAATAGATGAAGCTGAGCCCAGAGCTGGTCACAACTATGAAACAATCCTATTGTTAAGAGTTTTCCCTGACTTGTTTTGTATCATATAGTCCAGATTTGTTCTTTTCCATTTCTTTACCTGTTCTTGGCACCACTCAGTTGACCATAAGCACATGGATTTATTTCTGGATTCTCAATTCTATTCTGTTGATCTATATCTGTCCTTCATGCCAGCACAATACTTTCTTGATTACTGTTGCTTTGTGTAGTGAGTTTTGACATTGAGAAGTGTGAGCCCTCCAACTATATTCTTCTGTTTCAACACTGTTTTGGTGATTCTGTGTCCCATACAAATATATAAAAAATTCAGAATCAGCTTGTCAATTTCTACAAAAAATCCAGCCAAGATTCTGACAGGGTTTGCCACTGTCTTAATAATATTAAGGCTTCTGATCCATGAACAAGAGCTGTTGTCCATTTATTTAAATCTTTTAAAAAATTTTTAAACAATATTTTATAATTCAGAGTATAAGTTTTGAGCTTCTGTTGTTAAATTTATTATTTTATTCTATTTGATATTGAAAATAGAATTGTTTTTTAATTTCATTTTCAAATTGTTTCATTGCTAGTGTATAGAAATAGAATTGATTTTTGTTTATTGAACTTGTATCCTGCAAACTTACCACCTTCCTTGGTTGGTTGTACTAGTTTTTAGTGTATTCTCTAGGATTTTCTATGTACAAGATCATGTCATCTGCCAAATAGAGATAGTTATACTTTTTCCTTTCTAATCTGGATACTTTTTTTTTTTTTCCCTAAATTGCCCTGGCTAGAACCATCAGTATAAAGTTGAATAAAAATGGCAAGAGTGGACATCCTTGTGTATTGCTCATGATCTTAGGGAAAAGCATACAATATTTCACTATTAAGTATGGTGTCAGCTCTGGATTTTTTGTACATACCCTTTATCAGGTTGAGAAGGTTCCATTCTATTCATATTTTGTTGAGTGTTTTCATCAAAAAAGGGTATAGATTTTGTCAAAAGACTTTTCCTCATCTATTGAGATAATTAGTGGTTTTTTTTCCATTCTATTAATACAATGTATTATTTTACTTGATTTTGGGGTATTAAACCAATCTTGCCTTGCTGGTATAAATCCAACTTGATCACAGTGTATAATTTTTTTATTTGTTTAATGTTGTCAGATTTGCCTTGCTAGTATTTTGTTTCGGATTTCTGTGTTCATTTCATAAAAGATAGTTTTCTTTTAGTGTTTTCACTTGTGTCAAGTGTTAGCCTTAAAAATAAAACTTCCAGTTATTTAGAAATAATTATTTTTTTAAAAAAAACACTGCCAGCTATTTTACTAGAAAAATATGGGTTTATTCAGAAATAACAGAGAATTACAATCTGGGACAAGCAAAACTGCAGGCAAGTCTGGGAACACAGACTTCACTCTTTTATAGAGAAAAGGGGTAAGTTGGAAAGGCTGTTATAAACAAAAAGTCCATTGGAGTAAACTGGGAGTTGGAAGTATAGTGGCTTCTTATTGGCTGAGTTGTGACTTATCTCTCATTGGCTGGGCAGTTACAGGGGTGAGGATGGAGGTGGATGGAGGAAAGCCTTTCTTCCTCTTACTTAGGTAGTAAAGTAGCATCCTCAGGAAAGATCCATTTCTTCCTGTTGGATTTATAATTGACAAGTGGTAGGGCATGAGAACTCCCCCTGCTGAATCTCTGAACTTCATTTTAGTGAGGTTTCCCATTATTAATTTTCACACATATGAGGCCAGTATTAACTATCCTAATGGTTTGGGAACTATTCTTTCCTGTTATATTTTCTCCTCTCTCTTTCTTTAGAAGGATTGTGAAGAATTGGTATTACTTCCTTTTTAAATGTTTGATAGAATCCTCCAATAAAGCTATCTGCTCCTTTTTTCTGTTGTATTTTTATTCCCTATTTCATTAATTTCCAATTTAATCTTTGATTTCTTTTGCTTTCTTTAAGTTTAGGTTGATTGTCTTTTCCCAGTGTCCTAAAAATGAAACTTTGGGTTATTGATGTAAGTTCTTTCTTTCTTTCTTTCTTTCTTTCTTTCTTTCTTTCTTTCTTTCTTTCTTTCTTTCTTTCTTTCCTTTCTACCGTAAGCATTTATAGGTTGTGAATTTCCCTCTAAGCACTGCAGTAGCTACATCCCATACATTTTTTAGTATCCTCCTTTTTCATTTTAATTCATTTCAAAATATTTTCTAATTTTCCTTTTGATTTCTTCTTTGACACATTATTTAGGAGAATAGTGTTTAATTTCCATATATTTGTGTGTTTTCACCATTTCTTCCTTTTTTTTGTTTTCATTTCTTTCTGTTATTGATTTCTCATTTCACTGTGATCAGGGAACATACTTTGTATTATTTCTATCCTTTTAAATTTATTGAAGCTTGCTTTATAGTTTATCATCCTAGAAAATGTTCCATATGCCTTTGAGGATTTCTATAGATGTTTTATAGCTCAAAAGATGTCTGTTAGGTCTAGTTGTTTATAATGTCATTCAAATCTTCTGTTGTTGATCTTCTGACCAGTTGTTCTATCCATTATTGAAAGTGGGGTAATGAAGTCTTCAACTAAAGAGTATTGTTTTTGAAATGCCCAGCTCCCAAGATACTCATAGGATTGGCTGAGGCCTCTGCTGAAACCATCCCAGTTCACTTCCCCTCTGCCCAAATCTACTTCCTTATTCCCTTAGAGATATTGCTCCCAAGGGCTCTTCCAGTAAATCGTCTACATGAAATCTCTACATCACTGTCTATTTCCTAAGAAACCAGCCCTTGAAATGATCTTAGGAGCAAAGTCTAAGGGGATTTTGGAAGGTAGATTCATTGCTGCCTGGAAATGAGGACCACATCATTGGAAGCACAGTGATGCACAATAGTAGTACAATTTTTTAAACTTTCACTGGCTGCGAGCTGGTTGTGATACTAGAGGAAGGGAATACATTATTAACTGGTGAGTGTTATATTTCAGGCATGTGGCTGTTTTGGGAAGAAGTAATTATAAAATTTATAGAATCAGATGGCTCTTGCCAGTTGCTATGGATGCACTGAAGGAAGATCATGAAAAGATGAGGGTGATTCATCACGCATTTAAGGTGAAGCCGTATATATTTGTATCCGTAAGAGGAAAACAGCCTGTCAGAAAACAAACAAACAAACAAACGAAAAGCCCCAGCAGAATCTGGAAAAAAAGAAAAAAAAATATATATATATACCACACATACAAGTAA
This sequence comes from Leptonychotes weddellii, assembly GCF_054177405.1. Taxonomy (NCBI): domain Eukaryota; kingdom Metazoa; phylum Chordata; class Mammalia; order Carnivora; family Phocidae; genus Leptonychotes; species Leptonychotes weddellii. The sequence goes on from NC_138371.1 coordinate 150,430,315, forward strand.
AAGATCACCTGATAAATTCACAAATAATCAGAGAATAAATAGTATGAGATAATGAGTAATCTCCTCTGCCATCCCTTCCCAAATTACTTTTCATGAGAGACTTTTAACTGATGGCCTTAAAAGGAAAGGTGACCAATTAACCATTACTTCACAAGATTCAGCATGGAACTAGTGACACTGAGATCTGTCCCTACACCACCCTATTGATGCAAGTGTTGTAGGGACTTTCTTACAGTACAGGGGTGAGAGAGTTAGTTTAGTATCCTGGAGAGCAACCCAGGGCAGCCATCTGAACCGCAGGGTGATGTCAAAAATTTTTTAAAAACCCAAAACAAATAAGTAAACTTATTGTTCTAAGTCAATGAAATTTAGAGCCTTTTTCTTTATGTTTTTATTGCAATCTAACTTAGATAACCCTGACTAATAGAGGTCCTCAATGAATAATGAAAACTAAAGAGGAGAGCACAAAGCTCTTTTCATTTTTTTTTTTAAAGATTTTATTTATTTATTTGAGACAGAGAGAATGAGAGAGAGAGAGCACATGAGAGGGGGGAGGGTCAGAGGGAGAAGCAGGCTCCCTGCCGAGCAGGGAGCCTGATGCGGGACTCGATCCAGGGACTCCAGGATCATGACCTGAGCCGAAGGCAGTCGCTTAACCAACTGAGCCACCCAGGCGCC
>NC_138371.1:150431492-150507572 GCF_054177405.1 Leptonychotes weddellii
TTTTTTTTTTAAAGATTTTATTTATTTATTTGAGACAGAGAGAATGAGAGAGAGAGAGCACATGAGAGGGGGGAGGGTCAGAGGGAGAAGCAGGCTCCCTGCCGAGCAGGGAGCCTGATGCGGGACTCGATCCAGGGACTCCAGGATCATGACCTGAGCCGAAGGCAGTCGCTTAACCAACTGAGCCACCCAGGCGCCCGCTCTTTTCATTTTTTTCCTTCATAATTCCCTATCAGCTTAAACAACTGATTAAGCTTCTCCATTTTTTATACAAGCATAAAAGTCTTGGCTTCCTATTCCTCGCATGTGTAATATATATTCTTCCTTAAGACAGCTGGACATTACAGTAGGCAACTTAGTATTTAAAAGAGGCCCTATTTTTATTTGTTTTCTTTAAACGTTGGTGCTTTGTAAATTCATATGGAGGAAAGGCCAGATTAAAAACACAACAGGAAAAAGCAGATGTCAACAACCCAGAGAGTGTCATGTTATGCTCCTTCATCTTCTGAGTTTATTTCTCTGTTTCTGAAACTAGAGAAGTCTGGGCATATGCTCCAAAAAGGAGTAAAAATAAATATCCAGACATCTCAGCAAAGTAAAAAGCCAAGAAATAAAGACAAGCCATTAGCCCTCTGATAAATGGGAAAAAGCTGACTCCCCCCCTGGCTGCAAGCGAGTGTGTATAGCCTCTGACCCTGTGCCCCCTGGCAGCACAGGTAATGAGCGTAGAACCAAGGCGACTGGGATGAGTTTGGCCTTTGGGATGCTTTACAGAGGCTAGGTTGTAAATCTGTCCATTTATGAGCATCGTGCCCGCGTTCCCACCAGTTCTGTGGACAAAGCTAAAGCTGGAAGGAACCAAAATTATCCCTCAAAGCCCTTCTTATTACCACTGTTTATTAAACAGCAGCAATAAACACATTTGTTGTGTGCTGTTTCCTACTCCAAGGGCTCTTCTATTGTTTTGAGCAGAAATGTGTACACATGTAAGCAATAAGGATGGGACATTCTTTTTTCCCCAGAGTTTCCTGATTTTTGTGTTGTTGTTCTAGTGACACGCTGACTATTGGAGGTCCTCAGGCCTCCGAATTCTCTCCCAGCTCTCACAGATCATTCTGTGATTAGAAGAGAGACCTCAAGACGTTCCCCCCAGGAACATATTCAAAGCAGATGTTGCCCATTAGTCTTTTTCCGCAACGAGGAGGTGGAGCAGTGACATTTGGATTACCTTTCTACACCAGCAGGTATTAGCCAAACAGGAGATATTATTTATTCCTCATTAAAATTGGCTACCCAGAAACCCTAAATGTCGTAACCATGACTTTGCACTACATTAGGGAGACTAATGGCAATATGTGGCACTAAAAGACCTGAGTGACAAATTGTGGCTTCATTGGCCCGGGAAAAAAATCTCATGTTTCAGATTAGATGGCTTATTTTAGATTCAAAAAAGGGGGCCAGTGAATTAGCCAAGGCACCAAGGGATTTGAATGCCCCTAATTAAGTGGTCACTTTTGCAGAGCTCTTCATTTCAAGAAGAACTTGTTTGCTCATAACTTAACACTGTAATTGCCAGGAGGAAATGTTGCTGTGGCATGAAGTTTACTTACCCTGCCACCTGCTACCAACTGTGAAACGCTATTCTGGAAATTCAAGAATGCTCTTTAAATAAAGCTGGATTAAAATGCGAAATAACTCTTGGATGCAAAGGAACCCTTTCCATAGAGGAGTTGGGGCTTTAACTCCCCTACCAATACTCCTGGAAATTACAGGGTATGAGTTGATTTAACGTTATAGATAGGAGTCATGGCAAAAGAGACAACTTGTATTTCTAGTTCAGGCAAATGCAGCTCATTCCCTTTTTATTTGGGAAAAGTATATCTTGCTAAAATGTGTCTTTTTGGTAAAAAGTGCTTATCATTAAAAGACAAATAATTTGGGAAAAGAGGAGTTTCCTTTCCTGCCATCTCTCCAGTTGAGGATAAACACATCTCCCACAGTCATTCAGTGTAATTATGCCTACTTCACGGGTGAGGAAAATATTGAATATTAAGAGAATCTTCTATGTTTTAAGGAAGAGAAAAGAATCTGCCTCTTTTAATCTGCAAGGCCTATATCCTTAGTTTCTTTTCCTTTGCATATCCTGGTTTGTGCAGTGATGTTGTGGCTCTTCGCCTGGATCCAGGATCCTCATTTATTCGAGTCGATAGTTATATTGGCCTGTGCTTCATTCTCATTAGTTACAAAAATAGATGACGGAAGAGTCATATTATTTTACAGCTATTCAGAGATGTAATTAATATTTTCAAAGTGCTTTAAAAACTTTGGGTGAAAGGAAATGCAATGGAAAGCAGAATATTGTTTGTTCTTTTGCATTTTTATCAGGTTTGAATAAAACCTTCTCTTACGAAAGAGTATTAGCAGCTGGGAGTGGCATTTTCTTTCCTTGGGAACCTAGAGGACGTTAAAATCAATTATGTGATATTAAAAGGCAGAAGAGAAAAGAATGAATTTTTAAAGTGTATTAAAGGAATGCTTCAGACAATATGATGATTTTGCAAGCATACTTCCTACAAAACAGAAGGGACATTCTAGGTCATAGAATTGAGTCTGTCTCCAGATGGAAAATCACCAACCCCAAGTTTGGTTCTATGCACATCTCTGATGCATCCTCCTCACTTCTTCCCGTGTACGCCTTCTTCTTGCAACTTCCCCACTGTGGCATGCCCTCCAGCTTCATTCTGTGCATATAAATATCACCCCATGGAGCTCCGGTTGTGTCCAACCTGACCTTGGACTGCAGGCTGTGTCCAAGTCCCAGTACACCCGCTGTAAGGACAAAAGAAGTCTGAACATTACCTGGCTGTTCTCTCTTAGACCTCTTCTGCAGGGAGCATGCTTTGAAGAGACTTGCCATAATAATACCATATTTTCAGGCCTAGATCCATTCTGAGAAGTCCAGTCACATACTTTTTTCTCAGAGTTTCTTATCACCAACCCCCAACATTCCTCTTTCCAAGTTCTTGCCTGTGGAACCAGATCAAGAGCCACTTCCCAGGAATCAAAGGAATTCATGCCTTTGGACCTATTCTCTTAGACAAAGTAAAGAATACAATGTCCACTTAAGATTATTCGATACTCTATAGTATTATTTCCAGTTTGCCTCTGAGAAAGACTTCCATTCCATAGTGCTTTCCTTTCACTTCGTGTCTGCTACATCACCTCTGAGCCAGGCCAAAGTGGACAATCCAGTGATAACCTGAAAAGCAAATGCCTGCCCATTTAGAGGATTTCTAATTGTACCAGTCTCTTCAGTCCCACCCTCCCTCCGCCCCACCCCTGGGGAAGTGGTATTGCTGCATTACTCTTTGGGTGGGAAGGAGTTGAACCAATGAATCCCACCAAGCCGTTACTTCAAGGGCTAAAGGCCAGTGTGAGGATTCTGGTAGTTCCTGGGAATATTCATTATGATCATTCGCTGTGAAACGGGGGACATGTCCACAGGATGTATTTGAGTCTCATTATTCCCACTGCAAAAACAAAGGAAGTCTGAGCATTACTGCCTGGCCAAAAGAAAGTCTGGCAAGTGAACCCATGACAACTTTCATTCTGAGACATCAGGTCTGAGTGTTCCCTCAGAGGCAGTATCCAAGAGAAATCACAGTGTTTGGGATTTCCTTTTCACCTGGGTAATGTGCAGGAACAAGATTCACATTGTGACTGTGTGGTAGTAATGGAGGGTGGGTCCTCAGAACTACCCAGCCTTTTTTGCAGTCCCTGGCTGCTCTGGGCCTGAGAACTGAGTTGAATCCTGTGTCTGAAAAGATGCCGTGACCCTCTAGTGGGGTGCTGGGGTCGGGCCTGTGTTTGTCACAGCTGGAGGTTCTGCCTATCACATAAGGCCGTCAATTTAATACCTATATCCCCAAGATTAAATAGGACAAATCTGCAGGTCAGATCATTTTCTGAGATCTGATTTCCAAATTAGGCACTCTGCCTATTATGATTATATCCACTTTTCTTCCTACTTCCTCTCTTCTCCATTTCAGTTGAATCTTCTACAATCGACAGTCCTAGCCTACCAAACCCAGTTGTTAAGCACATCAGATTTTTTTTTTTTTAAGATTTCATTTATTTTCTGACAGAGCGAGCGAGAGAGGGAACACAAGCAGGGAGAGTGGGAGAGGGAGAAGCAGGCTTCCCACCGAGCAGGCCTGATGTGGGGCTCGATCCCAGGACCCCGGGATCATGACCTGAGTCGAAGACAGATGCCCAATGACTGAGCCACCCAGGAACCCCAGATTTTATTTATTTCAGACACAAAGAAAGCGCACAAGCACGAGTGGGGAGGGGGTGGGGCAGAGACAGAGGGAGATGCAGACTCCCCGCTGAGCAGAGAGCCCAACGTGGGGTTCGATCCCAGAATCCTGGGATCATGACCTGCGCCGAAGGCAGACGCTTAACTGACTGAGACACCCAGGCGCCCCTTAAGCACATTTTAAACACTGGATTGCTTCTTTCCCCAATGTTTTCCTCATGGTAAAGAAAAGATGGCCTTTCAGACCTACTTGAGGGACCGGTGAAGGAGGAGGTTGACATTCCAATCTAGTTTACTGTTCCCAAAGTCTTTTAAGTATCCTCCACATAAAAGAAGAATTTTCTGGCTTTTTGGTATCACCTAGTGTGATTCTGCGTTTGGTCTTAGTTTGAGTTGGCTAGCCCAGCAACTGGCTTGAACTCTATAGCCAGGCACCTCGGCGAGAACATGGAATGCTGCCACAGTGCAGATTACACTTGTGTCAATTGTGGCTGCCACCCAACCCAAAATGATGTTCTCTCCTCTTTGGTTTAATATCTTGCGAATGTAGGACATAGTTCAGATTCTGATTTTCAAAAAATACAAATCTCTGTCTGGGAATAATTCTTTCTTCCTTACTCGGATGTCACACTTGATCCTTGGATCCCTTTGAGGTCCAGTGCTGGCCACACAGTCAGCAATAATGAGGAGATGGTGTTGCAGGAAATGAACAAATAAGCATTTAAATATGGGGTGGGGGTTCTGTAAGTCTCTGTTTAAACTAGGGGGTGGTTGGGCGCCTGGGTGGCTCCGTTGGTTAAGCGACTGCCTTCGGCTCAGGTCATGATCCTGGAGTCCCAGGATCGAGTCCCACATCGGGCTCCCTGCTCGGCAGGGGGTCTGCTTCTCCCTCTGCCCTCTTCCCTCTCGTGCTCTCTGTCTCTCATTCTCTCTCTCTGAAATAAATAAATAAAAATCTTAAAAAAAAATAAACTAGGGGGTGGCAATGGAAAGGAGAAGAATGGACAGTTCAAGAGGCAGTTGGGAACTAGAATCAGTGGGACTTGGTGAGAACTGGGTATGCTTTGTTCAGGAGGAAAGCGGTTTCCAGCTTGGATGAGCTAAGTGGGTCTCTACAGAGGCAGAGAACATAAGAAGAGCAACAGGATTGTCAGGAAAGCTGATCAGGTTAGCTTTAGACACATTCTGTTTGAGATGCTAGCTATTCTTAAGGAGAATCTCCGGGAAAGTTGGGCATTTTATTTTTGCATACAAGCTCCTTAGTGTCTGGAGAAGACTGAGAAGGCATGGGTCCTCTGTGCCCAATCGAGGTGGGTCACCTAGCCCATTGACCCCGTTTTTCCTTCTATCTAGACACGGAAGTGTTTCCTGCAGAAGATCGGGACTTTTCTCCTAATTTTGGTCCAGCATTATATATGACCTGGAATTCCCCCTTAGGGGAGCCTGTCTGTTACAGCCAGTCATCTTTTTTAGCTTGACCAAATGTCCCAGGCACCTGTAACAGTAAGAACTCGACAAATTGAGGAATGTGGGATATTCTTGTACACAACCCAATTCTTCACAGACCCTGTGTTTCTAACTTTCTTCCCTTTTTGATTAGTGGACATGAAAATTCAGCTTCACCCTTTAGGGATCTCAAATGCATTTCTTTTCTTCAGCCTACTTGCGTTGATTTTGAAGCTCGCAAAACTTTCCCCAAGCACAATCTACTTCTAAATATTTTCTCCTAGACGCTAAAAAAAAAAAAAAAAAGGCTGCAAGCTTCCTCTTGCTGTTCCCTCAGTAACTCTACAATGTTGTCAGTGAGAATGGCCTTGAATTCTGTTTTGGCTTCTGGTCCTCCATCACTGGTCTTTAGCATTCACAATCCTTCACAGAGGAAGCATGAGAAAAAATGTGGTGTATTGTGAAAACTTGTGTTTCATTCATCATATTCTACCTCGGTGCATAAAGAAGCTTGGCCTGTAAATGTCATGCAAAACAACTGTCGGTCTTTATGAATGTTTCACACAAAATATTTCTGGTAGTTGGACTTGTTTAGCTAATGAAAGAGGTTTGTAATTGATTTCTTTAAAAAGTCTACGCAGTACAATTCTTTTGGTGTTAATGCCTGGCAACAGTTTTGGGGCGAGAGAATGAATCTGGCTTGGCTGGAATTTATAGATTGCAAGCACAATCTGAGAGGGGGCTATTCGCATGTTCTCCACCTCAACGAGATTGTCACGTGATTCTACCCCCACCAGGCCAGGATGCTGAGAGCCAGCCACAAGGGAAGTGGCCAGGAAAAACATTCCTTCTCTTTATTTCTTTTGGATTCAACTTGTCTTGAAACCTCTAGAGACAAAAACGACTTCTGTTGTTTTAGTAGCAGTTTGTGAACAAGGCCCTTCTCAATACTTTTCTTGAAACCGTGAGTGATGCATTCTCTCCTTGCCTGCTCTTCAAGAGGTCAAACCCAATGCACAACTTGTATTGCTAGATTCCCGCCAACCTCGCTGTTTTTCGAAAGTGTTTGCTTTATAAAAAAATAATTTTTATGAATGTTCATTGGAAATTTTCTTTGAAAATATATGGGGGACTGTGGCAGCAGTAGGGCTCCTTGCATCCACAATGAGCACCACATTCTGGAGCAAATGTATGGTTTTATACAAAAATTTGTAAACAGTGGCTCACAGAAACGTATTTTGGGGGTACATATACTAAACATGAAATAAGTGTTGAGGTGCTTTAACCAGACTGTCTGAATCAGCTTTCTGTATGTATTCATGCCACTTCTCAAGGTCATCCCAAGGTCAATCTTGGATTTTCACATCCCAGCCGTTTTCTGCAAGGCCCTTCAAGCAGGTCTATATCTAAAACCAAAGTGAGTTTTTCCTTCTATTGAGTGTCACTGAACCACAAAGAAAATAATAATGAAGACCACACAACTACTCTGTTCTAGGCACAGCACCAAGCATTCTAATGGCTTAATCTTTAATTGTGAATGAATGCAAAGGGTCATGACGTCATGCTGTGCTCCCCAGGATGCTCAGCTAGGGGTAATATTTCAGTATGAGTGTATACTGAGGTCATGGGAGGAAAATGTTGGGAGTTGAAGCTGGAAAGGTAAGCTAGCTGACCGTTAAAAGATCCCCATAACCCAGGCTAATTACTCCGGCCCATAGGGATCTCTTTCTCCCTATTTCTTCTTCTCTTTTCTTTGGTCCTTATCTTCTCATATTTCGTTCATTCTTTGGCTTCTGTTGTTTCCTTTGCCAGTGACTGTGAACCCTCAGCTTCCCTGTTTCCCTTGGGCTCTGTCCATTGATTTTGACTGTCTTGGCCATTCCCACCCTGGTCCACCTGTTGGTGAAAACTGTGTCAGTGTGGCTAGACTTCACACAGAATTGTTTTCTCCTACAAGGATCGTGTAAGGAGATATTTGGGTAGAACTGTATTCTGTCCATGAAACATCCTTGCATGCTATATGCTTTGATAAAAATCTTCCCTTGAGCCATATTTTGAACAGGAAAGTAGATACCCTGCTACACTGGCATTCTTCATTATAATCCCCCAGGGCAATAGAGAAAAGCTCACCATGAGGAAAAGATGCTGTAAGCTTTTCAGATGAAAGCAACATACTAGAAATACTTCTGTTTCTCTCTCTTTAAACCTGGGGGATGTCTGTCAGCTGAGGATCATAATCACAGCTGCCAAGGTTAAGAGAGAACTGAGGCTCAACAAAGATGGGCTGATTAAAAGAGTGATAGGTTAAATATTTAAATTGGTCTGTTTCTGAGGGGATTTAAATTGGTTTATTATTTCTGAGGGTAGCCAAGGAACTTGCAGAAATATGGTCTCTGAATCAGTGCCAGTAGGCTGTGAGGGTAGCACATGCCATGTGGAACATATGGAGAAGGAACAAATTTTCAACCTGAGGTGATATAGGTGAGAACTTGGCTTCTCCTGGCAAAGTGAGAGCTATGGATTACTGAAGATGTAGTTTGTGAGGACTTAGGAAGAAGTTGCGATTGCTTAAAGCCACATTCACTTTCACATAGAATCACTTAGAATCCACATTAAACTAGCTGCCTCTCTTAGTTTGGAAAGCACTAGGTTGGTTAATCAGGAGAGTTATAAAAATTGTGTATTTCTGTATGTCGTTTGACAGAATCTCAATATAGGGTTAGGAGTACAAGCTCTGGAGTCTTCAAGAACTAAGTTGAAATCCCCATGCCACCACTGTCTGACCAAGCATCTTAATTGCTCTGTGTCCTGGTTTCTTGATGTGTGAAGTGGGAATAAAAACATGGCCTACTTCATAGAGTTATAACAAAGACTAAATGAGCTAATGCATGTAAACCTCTTAGAAAAACACCTGACACATAATAGGCCCATAATACATGTTAGCTCTTCTCATAATCACGCTGTGGATGCTAGCTTTGTATACCACTTAAAGAACTGTGGGCAGTGCAGTGTGTTCAGAGAGTGACAGCTCCTGGATATGGTGCACCTAAGGAGTGCTGATTGACATCATTGATATCAACTTTGAGTGGGGCTCTCTGGTTTGTGTTCTTGGCCCTCACTCTGTCAAGATTATTGCTAATGATTTGCATTATGATATAGAAGTACTTACCAAACTTACAGGTGAAGCAAAGCAGAGGCAGAATGACAATGTTAAATACCAGAGTGGGAATTTAAAAAGGACTTGAGAAGTTGAAAAGATGGCTCCAGATTCACAAGAGGCCATTTAATAAGGTTGTGTGCGAAGCCTTACATTTGGATTCCAAATGTTAGCGGTGCTATTCTGGAGTAGAGGACATCAGATTTGAGAATAACTCCTATAAAAATTAGGAATAAAACAATGTATGAGTCACCAGAAAGTGAGGATGTCTAAAAGCTAATGCAGTTTTAGGCTAATTAATGTAGCAAAATGGTCACCCTTGTACCATGCTCTGAGCTGGTCAGATCCTTGGGAAACATTGCCCTTCGGGCCAGGTCAGAAGGGATGTTAGCAGTAAGAACTCTATAGGTGAGTATAAGGGCAGTAGAGGCCAAGACACTTGATGGGTTGTTGAAGGAAACTGGGATAATTGGCCTGGAAGAGAAGAGTAGCCACCAAGGATTTAGGACACTTATTGCAAAACACCTGAAATACTTGATGGGGAGTGCTAAGCAGATGTGTCGCATAGAACCCCAGAAGGCAGGATTGGTACGTGTGTGTGAAGATTACAGTGAGGTGGATCTCAATTAATGATATGGAAGTGCTTTGTAGAACATGTCGAAAAGTGGAAAGTGTTGCTTTGTTGTGGGTTTGTTGTCACTCGAAGTGTCTAAATGCAGGCAGGAAGACATCGATGGTGGAGAGGAGATTGGGCCAGATATCATCTAGTGTTCTCTCCACCCTAAGAGTCTTTAATTCTCAACCCAGTACCCTCTCTCCGTACAGAATCGGTTGTAAATAAGGAGACACATTTGAACATTATTGATTATGAGTCAAGATAGCAACTAAACAGAGCACTCAAAAGTGAGGGCAGAAAAGCAGCCTAACAAAACCCAGAGCCCTGGAAATGCAACCTTCCACGGTAACCACCCCTAGAGAAGTACAAGTAAGCGTTAAAAACAAAACAAAAAGGAGTCCCCATATACAAACGCATTTCAAACAAACAAAAGCCCAAGGAGCTTATTTAAGAATTATATAAAGAAATCCAAGAGGTTGTGGGGGGTAGGTAGGGAGATGAATAGTTTGCAATGAGCCATGAAACTAGGTCCAGAATAAGTAGATAGAATCAGTGTTAAAAGTACAATTAAGGAAAAGAACAATCAACCTATACAGCATTAGGATATGGAAGGTGAGGAATGCCAGTGGGGCATAAAAATTGGGAAAGGCAGAATTAATCTTCCTGAAGGAAACCAGCCTATGCTCAGAGGCACCCAGAGGGTTAGAGATGGTTGGGCTTTTATTTGATTCCTTTTGGAAGAGTGCCTGGAGGTGTAGCTCTTCTCTCATTTTACCTGCCAGAGGTTATAGACAATGTGCAATTCTAGCTGGAAGACGCATGTTATGAGACATTCAAAGGGAGGAGAAAATAAAGCCCACTCAAAAGAAAGAGCAGTTAAAAAAAAAAATTGTTTGGAGGAATAATTCTCTCCTGCGCTTTGTCAGAAAGGGATGTTTTCAGAGACAAGAGTTGCTTAACAAAGGTGAATTAGCAAGGACGATGCCAAAAGCAATCACCTAAGCAGCAAAGAATTTGGAGACTGGTTTAAGAAGCCTGGGTTGAAGGATAACTCTTCAACTGATGCCAGGGCTAGGAAGTTCATTAATAAGGGAAAGGGGACAAGCGGAATAGATACAATCTACTTACAAGAAAGCAAAGTTAATAGACAAAATAAAGCAAGGCAGGTGTGTAATGGAAGTAGAAGCAATTAACTTTGAAATTCAGGCAGGATTTGTCGGGGGAAAGGTAAGCAGACTGAATAATTTTGTTTGGAACAGGAAAAGAGGAAGCTGATGGAAAGGCTGATAATTACAGGGTGAGAAGAATGTTCCCTTTCAGGATACAAAAGATGTTAGGAGACCTGGGAAGAAAAGATGGCTCTGAAACAAACATGCTGAAATGAAATCCTCAAATTCGGGGTGATGGATTATGATGCAAAGTCAACAGCATGAGTTTATTGAGTTCATAATATGTCCCAGGCCCTATCTTCTAAGGAAGAGTGCTTTTCTCTGAGAAGCTCACTGCCTAGGTGAGGATAATAATCATGTTTATTAACATATTTAGTCCTCCCAATAATCCTTTGAGCTAGGCATTCATACTATGCATATTCCTATATTACAACTGAAGAAATGGAGACAGGTTGAGATAGTAGCCTATTTTAACACAATGAGAAACTGGTTAATTGTGAGATGAATTTGGGCACTTTGATTCCATAACCTTCTGATCTTAACCCCTATTGTGCTCTGCCTCTTGGACAAAGGTACCTCTAATGGGGTCACTTTGAGGGGCTAAAGGTTAGGTTTCCCTAACTCTCAAATACCTCCTCTGAGAGAGTAACACAGTACCCGAAATTCTACCACTAGGCCTCTCTCACAGGGATATTCATTGTGGAAGAGGAAACCTGTTAAACCATTACTGACCACTCACTTTGTAGAATTTATATCCATTTATTCAACAACCATTTCCTGAGTGTTTGCTCGGTGCCAGGATTATGCCATACGGTCTGTATGCAGAGATGAATTAAGTGTTTTCCCCCACCTGAAGCTGCACACGTTCAGGATACTGAACAGCCCCCTCGTCCAGGCTGTCACCATCTCTCCCCTGGATTCCTGCAGAAGCTTCTGGACTGGTCCTTCCATTCTAAACCCTTCCTGTTAATTCCCACATGAGAGTCACAGTTGTCAGTTTAAATGCACATCTCAGCTGGTCTCTCCCTATTGGAATCCTTTGATGGCTTCCTGCTGCTCTTGGGATTAAGACTCAAGTCATTAAAATGGCCTCCAGGGCCTGGTATGATCTGGCCTCTATCTAACTTTCTAGATTAACCTTGCTCTCTCCTCTGCCCCATACTCTTCCAAAGTCTCCATGATATCATGGTTCTTCCCAAATTACTTTTGCCCACTTAATGCTATTTATTTGTTCAGATCTCCCTGCCAATGTCACCACCCCAGGAAGTCTGCAGTGAGCACCATCTTGTAGCTCCCTGTGGTTTTATCTTCCAAGCTTTGACCAGTTGGTGTGATTATTTGATTAATATCTGGCTCTTTCAGTAGACTCCATTAGGACATGGATTTTGTTTTGCTCTCATTTGTATCTTTACACATGGAAAAATGTGCAATAAACATTTATTAAACTGATGAATCTTTTTCTCTTGGAAAAGATGCCTACTTTTTAAAAGATTTTATTTATTAGAGAGAGAGAGAGCACAGCAGGGGCGGGGAGGGGCAAAGGGAGAGGGAGAAGCAGACTCCCTGCTGAGCAGGGAGCGGGATGCAGGACTTGATCCCAGGACCCTGGGATCATAACCTGAGCTGAAGGGAGATGCTTAACCGACTGAGCCCCCCAGGTGCCCCAAGATGCCTCCTTCTTTTACGATCAGTTGTCCAGTCTCTCCGCTATGTTCAGTTTACACGTAGGCATGGTGTCTATCACCTCACGGCGTGTATATATGGCTGTGTCTGTCTCCTGCCTTCTGTTGCACTCTACCACCCAATGCCCTCTTTTATACTTGACATTTAACCCCCCAAGAGATTCTTACAATGGTTCAGTGGCTTATTATCCAGTATAGAAGCATTTTGGACATTTCTTATCAGCTATCTTATAATCTGCTGCAAGGCCAATAGACGGTCGTGTTTAGGTCAGCTGCCCATTCCTATCCGAACAGATATGGTCGCGGTAGCAGGTTTGTAGAGTACAAATCGCTGAAGTCGATATGTAAGGAACTGCCTCTATGCCTTCTTTGAAGGGAGTCTTGAACATAGGCTTTCAGAGCCAGCATCGAGCATAGCATTTGGAAAATATTATCCACGTACTAAGTAATTGTTGAGTGGTCAGTGATTAAAGAAATGAAAAATGACTGGGCCGAGGACATCTAATAGTAACGTCAGAGCTTGGTGCTGCAGTTAGAACGCGTATCTCCAGATGAACTTTGCAGGGTCTGTTTGACTATACCATTTCATATCTAATAAGAACATGAAATAAGTAAACAATTACAAGAATGACACCTAGAGAAAGCAGTCAGACCCTGAGTATAGTGTTAGTGTGCTGTAAAGGACCATTGATTTTGTTTTTTGGGTATTCTGTGTTTGTTTGTTTGTTTGTTTTTGCTTCCCTTGTTTAATACTGTTCCCCTCTAACTCTGGAAGTCCCTTGTAGACAGGTGCAGTGAGAGGCTGTCTCTGAACAGAGAAGGCCACCTCTCCACCATCTACCACCCCGTGGAATCCTTACGTATCCACATCACTTGGCCTTGGTTTTCTGCACACTTTGTGTTCCCAGGCGTTTTTCTGGATTATAAAATTTGTGAGTGTGATAACAGCATATTCCATGGGAATAAAACTTCAAAAATTTAACCAAGGGAAAGGAAAGGCTTGCTTGGTATTATATTTTTAAAGATATTTTGGAGTGGCAAGTTAAAAAAAAAACAACCTCTCCATACTCATGCATAGTAAGAACCAGGGAGGGCCTAAGGAAATGACACACAAATCAAGACTCCACCTGCAATTGGAATGCTGCAATTGATTATTTACAATGATTTTGTTGACACGTAAGAGAAATGAGGTTGTTGGGGTATTCTTTCGGGGACGGGTTACCCTGGCTTATGCAACTACTCGTCTCGTCTCTCTTTGTAACCGTACAACCACAGAAGCAATACACTTAGCTTATCTTTTTAAACTCTTCTCCCTTGAGCTTTGTTTGGTGGGAATTCTGAAGTTGCTCTTGACAGTTGGCCTAACTTTTCTTTTTTTTCTTTGCACAAGGGAATAAACCCAAGCACAGCCTTTGGGACGATAGTGTACTTTTTGTTCTCCCATTGAAAGCCTCTGGGATTGGTGGCTGATGAATCACCCCCGGTCAGATTTACAGACAAAAGCTTTTCTGATTGGCTGTCACTGGGTCAGTTTCCCACCCTGTCTTATCTCTATCTCATCCTTGTAGCTGAACAATAGGACTGGGTGTAGGGCCCTGTTAGTGTAGGGAGAGATAGTGTGGCTTCGTCTGAGCCTTTGCCTGGTACTAGTGATGTCAAGTGAGACAAGAGATGGAAAAGCATTTTGCAAGGACCAAAGTGCTACGTACAGCAAGGGATATAGCAGACAAGAAAGCAAGCTGTCTGTGGATAAGACTGGTATGACCTTGAGAAGCTCCTATGCTGTAGGCTGAGGAATTTGAGGAAATTCTTTGTTCGCCAACCTTAACTGAGGTGCCTTTGCAAACACAAACTTTATATTTAGCAAGCATTTAAAAAATGTGTGTTGCTGTAGCCAAGAACTGAGTTATATTAAGGTAAAAGGCACACCTGGGTTAAGAAATGACAGGGAAGGATGATTAGCTCATAAACTTGCAATTCTTGCACTTACTAAGAGACAACGCAGGCTGCAAAAAGAACACATGTGACAATATGTGCCCCAACCATTTCATTTAAGAGGGAGAAAATGAAAATCCAAGAGGTGGAGGGACTTGCTCAGTGCCACCTACCAAGTTAATGGCAGAGCTCAGATCTTCTGACCCCTAGTAGTTGTCATGAAAGGAGTACCAACCTAGGTGTCTGACACCCAGATTCAAATCCTGGATGTATTACATACTGTGTGTCCTTGCAGTTTCCAATCCTGTAGTATGGCAGGAAATACTCCTACTCTGCTTGCCTCTCAGGTTGGCTGTAAGAGTAATATAGGCAGAAATATTTTGCCAAGACTTATGTAAGTGCACGGTTTTGTTGCATTTGTTTGCCTAATTCAAAGTATTACCACTTGATACTATCTGATAAATCCAACTTTGTAAGTAATAAAATAATGGAGATGAAAACCTGTTTTTCATTTTCTTTTGCCCTTTAGAGTCTGGCAATAGTTCCAAGCACATACTATCTACATGGAGCTCAATAAATAATTGTTGATTTATTGAAGAGCAAGATTTGTGAAGTTCAAGTGTACTTGTGACAACAGAGCTTACTTTAGAGAAATCTTGCTTTCAGAGAATGTGTGTAAATAGACCGTGACTCAAAGTTAATATTGCTCATTATTGTTTTTCATACCATGGATACTAGTGAGCTTCCTTTTAAAATGATCAAGGAGGCAAATTATCTCTTATTTAGCAGAAATATTCTGCCTTACCGAGTCACGAAATTCACCCTAATTTCAGGTCCAGACTCAGATCAGTGTAACTTTATCAGGATATCCCCACATTCATCACTGATATCCACTCTAGTTCTTTGTATACTTACTGTGTGTTTATTGAAAAGCTATAATGGGACAATCATTGTCCTTTTCAAACATGTACATAGACAATATTCACCATACCACCCTTTTCACAGACTTAGCAGAAACATGCTTTAGAACTGTAAATATGATGATAGACATTTTTTATTGAGTTGAAATTCATATAACATAAAAGTATCCATTGTAAAGTATACAATTCAGTGGCATTTAGTACATTCACAGTGTTGTGCAAACAGCACTTGTATCTAGTTCCAAAACATTTTCATCAACCCAAAAGGAACTCTGTACCCATTAAGCAGACACCCCCTAATCCTCCCTCCCTGCCCGCCCCAGACCCTGACAACCACCAGTCTCATGTGTGTTTCTGTGGATTTACCTACCTGACCCAATTTGATTGGTTTAAGTTGATCTGTCCAGCAGTAGCTCCTTCAGCTTCATACCGGTTTTGAAGAAGATGGTGTTTGCATTTGCAAGCTACAAAAATAAGAATGGAATTAAAGAGAAGTTAATGGACTTTCCACTGGTCAGAGAGGCACTAAGCTGGCTGTGCCAGAAATATAATTGACCATGACAGATTACATGTGTACCCAGCAAGAAGAGAACCACAGGTTAGCATTTGTTACTTACTCATACTAGCCAATCTCAGAGTTGTGCTGTTGAATTCTTCAGCTTGACCAGGATGGGCAACAATGTTTGTTTGTTCGTTCATTCATTTGTTCATTCATTCAACAAAGAATGTGTGCCCAGCACATACAAGTTGCTGGGATACGTATTTATGAATGATGGCACACGGTTCCTAATGCAGACAGTTTACTAGGCACTAGTGTCTTGCAAATTACGACATGCCAAGTAAATGTTCTATTCTTAGAGAGGGATCCTTTAAATACACACTTGCACACACACACACACACACACACACATTGGTTTGTTCATGTTTGGAAATCAAAGCTCTTTTAGCTCGACTAGTGGTTTTCTCCTAAAACGGCTTCATGAATGTCTAACATAACTTGGGTGTGCATGGTGAGCTCACGTCCTGTTCCTTCTGGCCACAGGTGGTGGTTCCTCGATATCTGACTGAATTGACTATCAGACTGTTCGACTCGTTCAGGGGCTGTTTAAAATGCCTTTTCTTTGGGAGCTCTGCAAATGTGTGCTAGTGTAACATCACTGCAGCCCCCCTCCCACCCCCCTCCCGAAACAGGGCCCTTGATGCCATGATGTCTAGCTGGTTCTCTTCTGTATGTGTTCCACACGTGCGGGTGGAAGATGTCCTGCAGAACGTTCAAGTCTTGAAATGAGGAAAACTGGGGGGACCTCAGCAGTCATTGGTGCTGCTGTATAAAATTATTTGGGGCATGAATTTGGATTTAGGTTAGCCCATTCTTTGTTTAAAGAAATCACATTATACATGGAACTAGGACCTGGGAACCCCCAGCCCCTCCCCAAGATCATGGTCTGCTTGGGCCTTCATGATAAGAAGTTTCAGGTTATTCTATTGAAATGCAAGGGACTAAAGAGGGTTTGTTATCTGTTGCCTTTCAAAGGCCTCTCAGCAGTGAAATACTATCTGAGAGAGTGAAAGAGACACAAGACCAGACTAGCAGGTGCTGATCCAAACGGAGGTGAAAACACAGCACAAACTTAACAGCCAGTGTGAATTCATTTGTGTGCCTTCGGGTAGGAAATGCCTCACAAACAAAACATTAGCCTCATTTGGTCTTTTGGAATATGTTTTAAAATTTTATGGTATATGTGCTAAAAGAAACAGTTAATGATTCATCACAGTGCTGAATTCTTGCACATAGCAGAGGAGAGAGGACATAAAGGTGAATATCAAAATTAATCATTTGTAGTGTAGGTCAAGACATTTTCCAGTTTTGAAGAAATTTGCTCACAACGTGGGCTTTTATTATTGAATCCATTGCCTGTCCTTTGGAGGACAGAGTTTACATTTCTTTGGGCCACCAGGGAAAGGACTCCTGTTTGACCCTGAAAAGGAATAAGGAAAATCATTGTTTTGGCTCTACGTGTTTGCTGTATTTTCCACTGAGCTATGATGATCATATCAGGATTTTGCTTCGGAGGTGATTCGTTTTTCCCAAATGGTCCATGGTTTTGAAAACATTTACGTTATGCAAAGAAAAAATAGTTCTCTATCCTACCTCTGCTCCAGATCCTTCTTCTCTTTCAGATCAAACTAAAACACTTGAGTGTTCTTCAGAAAGCCTCCATTATTTCACACAAGTACTGGGCACTCAGATGCGGTCATACACAGAATTCCTTTGCAGGGGTTGAAATGCTGTTGCTAGTAACTTCTTTTGAGGATACTGTTTTAGTTTCTCCAATGATGTGGATGCCTGCTCAGGACTGAGGGAGTCCTTTCCCAAAGTTGGGATCCAGGAGATATCCTGGTCATTTGGGGATATTCAATGTTGACCCGGTCAACTCAAGGTCAACAATTTTCTGTTCTCAACCCTCTTCTTACCATTTATACATGGGCACCAAAGATTTTTAGAGGAAAGTACGCTTTGCACATGGCACGGTGGTGGTAGGGAAGGGAGAAAGAGAAGGAAGGCGGGAGAAAGGGAGAAGGAAAGAGGGAGGACAGGAAGGAGGGAGACAGAGAGAAGGACCAGAAGAAAAAGAGGAGGAAGGGGAGGTTTTGTCTCTACACATTAGTCTCTGCACTGCCCCATGGGTGTACTTGTCCAGCTTTCAAACTGATATGAGAAGAATAACTGGCCAGTTTTCATAGGTAATGTCAACAGTGACATGAGAGGGTGGGTTTTACACATAGGTTGTTTCTTTGAAAGCATTACAGTCCAGATAAGCCCTGGAAACTTGGCTGCTCATTAAAAACATAAATGAGGCAAAGGGGGAAGGAAGCCCATGGATCCCACTGCCTTATCACTGAGGAGTTTCAAGCATCGCTAACATCCCAGGCTTCCAAACCTATAGTCCGTTTTCTGAGTTTTATGGCCTTTTTCATATGATATGATTTATCCAACTAGAGAGTCTTTGCAAATGCCTGTCTGAATTGCTCTTCCCTTTCCTCTTTTAGTTCAACTCATTTTAGTTCATTCATTTAATGAATACTTGCAGTCAACTTTCATGCCAGGCACAGTTTTAGGCCCTAAGGATGATGTGACAAACAAGACAGCATAGTCTGCTCTTGTGAGACTAAAATCCCACTAAGTAGAAATAGAAAATACAGTATATATGGCTGTTCCTTGATGACTATGTCATCCTCAAATTTCAGCTCAAGCCTCACCTTCTCTGCAAGGTCTTCCTTAAAAATTGTTTCTAAATGCTAGATGCCAAATCCCTCTATTAAAAGTTCTCTTATCTTAATTTTACATGTTTTTGTGGTTATTTGATTAAAATTCCTCCAGGACAAGGGATGAGGTCCTCGTCCCATTCCCAGCAGCTAGCACAATGCCTGGCACATAGTAAGTACTCGATAATTTTTGAATGAACAAGCAAGTATATGTGCAAGTTAGACCATATGACAAAATGATAAAGACATGAAAATACCATAAACTACAAGGACTCTTGAACTGGCCAAATCTGGGGTTTCTAGAGATATCAAAGATTTTTCTTCTGATATTACCAGTGAGGTAGTCACTCCTCATGAACCCCCGGAGGAAAACTAAAAACAGAACAAAATGAGCAAATAAAACACCATTTTCAATGGAGATCTGAGATTGTGATTCTTAGGTCCCAAACCTCTCTAAAACTTGAACCAACTACTCTTTCCAGTTACCTCTGTTCAGACTTGGTGTTTTGGTAAAGGAAATGTATCTCTTATTTTTTTCTTTTCCTGACTTTTTTATATTTTTTTCATACCTGGCGTAATGTCAGGCAATTGTTTACTCTAGTAAGTCACATAGTCCAATAGCTGGGACATTGAATTAAAAAAGACTTAAGAGGGTGCCTGGGTGGCTCAGTCGTTGAGCATCTGCCTTCAGCTCAGGTCATGATCCCAGGGTCCTGGGATTGAGTCCCACATCGGGCTCCCTGCTCGGCAAGAAGCCTGATCTCCCTCTCCCATTCCCCCTGCTTGTGTTCCTGCTCTCGCTGTCTCTCTCTCTGTCAAATAAATAAATAAAAATCTTTAAAAAAAAAAAAAAGACTTAAGAGTATCAGTAAATGAACTTATAAAAATGTCAAATTGATTATATTGGGCAAGTAACCTACATTCCAAGCCCTGAGGATTAAAATTGTATGCCATTTTGAGGTCATGAATCTTCAAGTTAAACATAGAAGAGACTTTTTTTTTCCCCAAAGGAAAGACATTTTTTCTCACCTTGATAACTGGTAAGGTTCTCTTTCTGCCATGAAACTATTTCTATGATAGGCATGTTAGTCTTTAAGGAAAGATCCTGAAAAAAAATCTTTTTTCTGATTCATTTTTCAGGGGCACCAAATGGTTTTGCGGGTTTTTTCTGCAGTTAGAATTTACTTCATGAAATGTATTCGCTTCCTCCTTCCATGGGGGACTTGTGTTAAAATGGAAACAAGCGTGTCGCATGTTGATAATGCTCCAAATATTGGTTCACAGGTACACACAGGTACTCAGCCTCACTCTGTGACATTGTTAAAGTCACTGGTTGAGAGAATTTTAATCTCCAAGATCGACCTCTTTCAGAAACAAAGGGGGAGGAGGTAAAGAAAGAAAAAGTACACACCTGCAACCTATTTCTTTTTGAAGCAAAGCCTTTGAGCAGATGGAAGATGAGATAGAGAAAGAAAACAGGCCAATTGCCAAGAGAGGTCTGTTTACAATACAGGCAAGTTCCTTCAGAAGTTGATAGGGAGCCGTTGTCATGGAGATGAAGAGAAATATTGCTGCAGGGTTTCACAGAACAAATTCCTACTACAAATGTACCTGGATTTAAAGATGATGGAGATGGGAAAGGGGACAAAGAGTTTACAGTAATGCTCTCTCCGTGGCTTTTCAATACATTCTTCAGGCCCTGAGAATTCCTTGCCTTGGGGTATGCAAAATAAGGAATCTAAATGAAGGTTGCTTTTTCCTGTATTAAATGGCATTCCTAACTAGAATTGGACAGTGTTAAAGTGAAGCGTCAGTAGTCCACAACATGTTCTAATTTTGGACCGTTGCCTATTGTTGGTAAAACTTCTGAAAAGCAAATTATCATGATTAAAAACCAAAAAGACATTTTTAGTCCTGACAACAGTAGCGCAGGTAAACTGCCTACTACGTCCGCTGTTCTACTGCGCACGGATATTAGCTTTTAAAAATTAAATAGAATCGATCCCTCCGCTCTCTTCCAAAAAAAGCAAAAGGAAAAAAAAATCCCTCAACTTCACAACTTGTTGCTGACTTCAACCAGCATCTAATCCTTAATTTTAACCACCAAGACTTCCTATTTGCATTTGTTGAAAAACACGGGAAATCTTTTCACAAATTGTCTTTCTGACGTGTGAATTGTTTTGTGGAGGAAATGTAGTCCTGTGAATTCCCAGCTTTCCAAATTCCCTTTTAGGAAGTGCTTAGGTAGCTCTTTTCTCCCTGTTATCCTTTCTCCGACAATTCCAGCCGAGGATGACATCACTTTTTCCTTTTCCTTTCCCACCTCCCACCCTTTCATCCCACTAAGCTGCTTGTTAGGCTTTAATTGAACAAAGCAACACCTGTGTTTTTTACGTGACTTCAAACCCCTATTTCCAATCCATTTCTTCAGCTGCCGACAAGAGTTGTTTTCATTGACAGCAGGTTATTAACAACTTCACACAGATGGGGGAAAAGTCATCTAGAAGCTCCAGAAGACTTTGCTGTCTACTGCTCATATTAAATTTAGATGCTGACAATCAAAACGTGACCTTGTTTATTAGACATTGTAGCGCAGGGTTATGGAAAGAGCAATGAACTCCAGGTTAGGAAGTCTGATTCCTCTTCTTGGCCCTGACATTAACTAGCTAGATCACTTAAAACTTGCCTAACTTAATGTGACTTCGCTTTTCTTAACTCCGGCAATTTGGGGGACTGATGTCTTTGGTCTCTTGTCATATTATTCTCTAAGAATCACATACGATTGATTTGAAAGTACACCTATTTGCAATATGGCTCATGACAGTCTAGAAGCTACTGTTAAATTATTACTACTCTTTCTCCTTTCTTGCCCCTGTACCCTCTCTCCACTCTTAAACTCCCACCAGCATCCACGATTTCTTTCTCGCTCCCTGTTGTCTCTCCCCACGATGCACAAGAGATCAGTCAACGCTATTTGAACACTATTATGCCATCTGGTAGGATTTCCGGTAGCCTCTGCAGCTCACTCCACTGTTGCTAAACTTCTCTTCCTACCTCCTTAGGAGGATGCCTCCCAGACAGCACGCTCAAGGACTGTGTACGCAGAATTATCCGCAAAGGCGTACCTGGACTCCTCCCCATCAGCATTCACTAAGGTCATCAGAAGATGTGAAGCCCTAAGCGAACAAACCACAGCAAGCCAGAGGGTAGTTGCTTAGAGGGTTCATGCTGGAACTCACCTGCATTGTTTTTTCCAGAACCTCTTTCTATTTTTTTATTGAGGTCCAGCAGACACACAATGTTACATTAGTGGCAGACAGCATAGGGATTCCACCTACAAGTGCATTTTTGAACATTGTGTCTCTTCGAAGCCCCCTGTCCTTGCATGAGTTAATTAAACCCTCTGGGCCTCTGTTTCCTCATTTAAAACTTGGTGGTTTCAATGAGATAATACATGTAAAAATGTTTATAGCAGTGCCTGGAAAAAAGAACAAGCACTTGTCTAGTGTTGGCTTCATTACTGGGGAAGGTAAAGGTGGCGGGGACCCACAGACACGTTTTCTGATGATTTTCAACTCCTGCTGTTTTCAGAGTTGCTAGATCTTTTCCTGCTTTTGAAATTATATTTTATGTCTCTTTTGCTCAGTTTCCTGTCTTCACTTCTTTCTTTGGTTTACCTCCAGGACATACATTTGATGCTCTTCCTTAAGCAGTCTTGATAAAAGCAGAAGTCTTGCATTATGATAGACTTCTGGAAAGGGAAGGAAGGCAATTAGCTCATCTACCTTCACTGAAATATATTGCCCACTTAAAGGCAATTAGTAGTTCTGTGGTCCAGGAAAACAGGATATTGATTTTTTTTTTTTCTTTGATCCAATGGAGTAGTTGACATGTTTGTGTTGAACTGTGTGTCCCGGGAACTTGGAGCTGAGGACCCTGTTTCACAAGTGAAGCCACCCTTGTTTTATGTCTAATGGAACATTATACACCCAAGAGGAACTCAGGGCATGTTTATTACTACATGCTCCAAATAAGGTTGATGAATTTCAAAAGCCATAGCAAGGGGGGTCGTGGGGAGGATGTGGAACTGCTCTCAGCCCCTCCCCTGCTGCATCTTCTCTTTGCTCCCATTATTGGGCTTGTAGAGGGTGGAGATGGGCTTCAGTTTTTGCTGCTACTTTCAGTTGGTGCTGTTTGTAATTTACCGCTGGGCCCGCTGAATTTTTAAGGGAAAACTCAAGGAGGACTGTGTAACAAATATATTTAAGGGGAAATAACTGTCCCATGTTTTGGAAAATTCCCATTTCTGCTCCTTAACACTGAAAGAGCCTTGAACTTTGTTGTTTACTCTCTGTGCCTCAGTTTCCTTGTCTGTTAAGCAGTGATAAGGGCACTGTCACAGTTATGAAGATTCTATGTGTTCGCAGGGCACTGATAATAATACCTGGCTTAAAGCAAGTACTCGGGAAATACAGCTATTGCTAGCATTCTCTTCCAAATATTATTTTCCATAGCCATGGGTATATGGGTGCCAGAGGTAATTGCTCATTCTTTCCTTGTAATCTTTCTGTGGAATGTTCAGCATGACCCCATCATTCATTGCTGTTTGAATGCCTGGTCTCTTGATTCCAAAGGCTTAGATATGATGGCTCTGTCCATGCCTCACAAGTGAACTGGAACCCAGACTAAGAAACTAGCTTGAATTAAGACCCATGAATTCAGTTGTTTTGTAAAGTAGGATTAGCTTGTTTATTTTCCAAGAAGGGAAACTTCCGGCCCCAGTTTCTTAGATGGGTTGGAATTTTGTTCTTCATCGCCGTAGAGAGATTTGTTTCTTTGGAATAGACTTTGGTTTATGTTCTGAATTTCAGGAACTTCTTAATTTCAGGCTGAATGGTCATCATTTTTTTTTTTTAAAGATTTTATTTATTTATTTGAGAGAGAGAATGAGAGAGAGAGAGCACATGAGAGGGGGGAGGGTCAGAGGGAGAAGCAGACTCCCTGCCGAGAAGGGAACCCAATGTGGGACTCGATCCCGGGACTCCAGGATCATGACTCGAGCCGAAGGCAGTCTCGCTCAACCAACTGAGCCACCCAGGCGCCCCGAATGGTCATCATTTTATAGCCAGTGTATTGGGCAGTTATAAGGTAGCTGCTGTGGCCACTCCCAAATCTCAGCGGCTCACGGGACAGTTAAGTGCAGGGTGGGGGCGGGGTTTTGTTGCCATGTGGTGACTCTGCTAGCCACTCGGGCCACAGAGCATGAAGAGAATGGTGTGGTGGGTGCCTGGCAGGCTGTGTGGATCAGGCCTGGAGGGAGCGTGCTCTGCCCACCCTCCCTGGTCCAGGACCCATAACTGGGTGGCACCTATGCAAGGGAGGCTGGAAGATGGGGAGCCAGCTCTGTGCCCAGGAAGACAAAAGAAATGGTGGTGAACAGCTAGTTAGTTTCTGCCAAGCAAGCTAGTTGGTTCTACCAATTCCTTAAATGATGAACTATTTCTCATATAACATACGTATAAGATACAAAGAATAAGGCGCCTGGGTGGCTCAGTCGTTAAGTGTCTGCCTTCAGCTCAGGTCATGATCCCAGGGTCCTGGGATCGAGCCCCGCATCGGGCTCCCTGCTCCGCGGGAAGCCTGCTTCTCCCTCTCCCACTCCCCCTGCTTGTGTTCCTGCTCTCGCTGTGTCTCTCTCTGTCAAATAAATAAATAAATAAATAAAATCTTTAAAAAAAAAAAAGATACAAAGAATAAGAACACAAGTACCCAGTTTAAGACGTCATACATTTTATATGCACACATCTCACCAATGCAGCTGAGATCTCCTACATGCCTCTCCATCTCTGTGTCATTTTCTGTATTGCTCTAGAACAAGCGCTATTTTATTTGTGTCCTTTTTGGTTGTCATTTTGTGACAGATATATTTATACCCAAACTCTAATTTTCTTGTTATTTTTGGCCTTTGTGCAAATAGTATCTTACAGTATATAGTGTGTGTTCTTTGGCAACTTAGGTTGTTTTCACCCATTTTTTTTTTGATTCTGAGATTCATCCATGTTGATGTGTGTAGCTAAAAATGGTTCGTTTTCCTGCTGCATAGTATTCCCTTTGTTGGATAAACCACGATTGATTCATCCAGTTCCATGTTCATGGGCATTTGGGTTGTTTTCCTTTTTTATTTATTTATTTATTTTTGCAGTCAATGGTGCTATGAATATTCCTGTACATACCTCTTCATACACTTGTAAATTATTGAAAGGTATGAATCTTCCTGCTATACCAGAACACCACTCTATTAAAATTGTATATGGTAGTGTGGATCCCTCCCTCAAGGAAAACTAAAGTAATTTAGATTTCCATTCACTCTGGCCAGGCTGGTGTGAGTTTGTTGCCAAGGAGAGCTGCTTCACAGAACATGGACTAAAACAGACCAGCACATTCCAGCTCCAAAGATCCAGTATCTTCTTTTGGTTTTTGAAGAAAACTGACAAAATGAATCTCTAGAGGAATTGTTGCACTTCCATTAGCTGCCTTTCTTTGTACACTGTGGCTAGGTTATTTTTGGGGGTTTCATATTATGTAATGGCGTATCACTTTTTGAGGTATAGCATTCCACGTGACAAAGCTAGGTTTACTTCAGAGATAAAAAGGAAAAGTCTCCAAATTCCTTTCCTGCCCACTAAGTGAAATTCCAACTTCCCAGCCTCATTTTTCCAACCTAAGGTTTTTCTTTCCTTTAAAGAGCAAACACAATCCTCCTGACAGTACATAAGAGATAAGCAAACTAATAAAGAAAAACGGAAATATTCTTAATTCCGGAACTGGAAAGAATTGTACCCAGCGTTCGCAAAATGGGGGATAATTTGATGCAAAAAAAAAAAAAAATGTAGACAGTGGCCTCATCGTAGCAAATGACATGGTGACTGTCACAGGCCTGCTTGATAGCATCTGTTCATTCAAGTAGGTGGCATCACTCTGACATGATGTTGGGTCACAGTGAACCCTCAGTGGGATAAATCTAAGCTTCAGTTTCACATGAAAATAACCTTCCTGTAGCCCAGAAGAAGGGCAGTGTTTTCTATAATAAGACAAAACACTGAGAAAAAAATTAGAAAAACAATCTCCTAAGTAAAAACCACAGAAGAAAGCAAGCTGTTCTTGTAGTACAGCCTTGATTAAGGGTTGGTACATGGTTCATCCGTTAGACAGCCGATCCTGTAATTCCACACAAATTTCTAGTTGCTCTGTCACATGACTCAGAGGTTTGTATATACCTAGAGTTTGTCTGTGTGGGGAGATCTTTTCCAAACTTACAGGCATAAATCGTTAGAAAAACAACAACAACAAACGATTGACATTTTAGACTGCATGTGTTTTAAACTACATTTAAAAAGACTTCTACAATTTTAAGCCACATGATAATGAAGGAATTTATTATCCACATATAAAACTGTGTTGCTGTGACAGTTTTTCCTTGAAAGAAAGTGAGGAGAAGAGAGAGAGAATTTCTCACCTCTGTTTGTGAGTTGCTTCCTAGCTGTTAATAGTTACTTAGGCGGTTAGGATATTAAGGTTCTGAATACAGGGCTAAGATGCAAAGTACTAGCATACACCAGTCAGTAGCTAAGGCTTTAGTGCCCACATGCCTGGGTTTAAATCCCAGCCGTGTTGCTTTCAGCATCTTCTCAAATCTATCTACTCCTCAGTTTTTTAATTTGTAAAATAGGAGTGATCATACTACTATTTACCTTGCAGTGTTTGAGTAGGAATTAAATAATTTAATATAGCTTAAAAAACTGATAGCCTTCTTTTTATTATTATCCCCCACAACAACTATTAGTGAGCCTTTTTGTCAGGTACTGTGCTAAGTGCTGGTAATATAAAGTTAACTGCCTTGGAAAAGGAGCAACATAGGGGGAGATCAAAACTTTCTGTAGAGTAAAAAATACACTTGTATTTTAGTAGGGGCCATTCTTGTGTTTATATTTGTTTTCTTCCTGTAATCTTCAATCCTCCACAAATAATTTTAAAACATCAGTTTATTTTTTTAAAGATTTATTTGTCCATTTGATAGAGAGAGAGGGAATGAGTGCACACACACTAGTGAGGGGGAAGGGCAGAGGGAGAGAATCTTCAAGCAGACTCCCTGCTGAGCATGGAGCCTAAGGTGGGGCCAATCCCAGGACCCCGAGATCACAACCTGAGCCAAAACCGAGAGTCTGACGCTTAACCCACTGAGCCAACCAGGTGCCCTGAGAAGCATCAGTTTATATTTTTCTTACAAATATACCAATACCCATTCTGTAAGAAAGTAGAAAGAAAAAAATTCCTCCTTCATCAAGAGATTCCTTCACTCCTTACAGGTTCTCTATGTCCCACTGAGTTGACAGCCTGAAAGACCAGACTGGAGTGAAGTCAGATACATAGGCCACCATCACTGTCCTCAGCAAGCGGAATTTGCCAACATATCTGCCCTCTTAGTGACAGGTTGGGGACACTTGTAGCTCGTGTCTGCTCCCTGGTTCAGATGTTTCCCATTTGGGTGGGTTAAATAGGTTCAAGGTCACTGTCCAGATGTGATCTATAACCCTTTTACTCTCTTGGGAGCTCCTGCTTGCAGACTGTTGGCATTCTCCTAGCCTCTGAGCCTCTCTGGGGAAGCTCTATCCTGCAAAAAGGATGGACAGAGGGGATGCATCTACAGTTTTTCAGCTGCTTTGTCTGTGACCAATTTAGGGGAGAAAGACTAAGAATCCCAGTTGGGCCTCAAGTCCAGACTATGCTCTCTAATGCAACTTCCCCAGTTTTGTTGTCTAAAGGAGGCACGTGTCTATTTCTCCACTAGGACAAAATCTGGATGAAAGTGGCATGTGATGAATTGGCCCCTCAAATTTCTAGGCTGTAGAGTATTCTGTCACTTACCAGCTCTGTTAACTTGGGCAAGTTATTTTATTCTCTAGACTGTAAGAGTGACAATGTATTAGCTTCCTACTGTTGCTGTAACACATTCCCATAAATGTGGTGGCTTAAAACAGCACAAATTTATTATGTTATAGTTCTGGGCACCAGGAGTCCTACCTGTCATACTGGGCTAAAATCAAGATATTGGCAGGATTGTGTTTCTTCTGGAGGCTCTAAGGAGAACCTGTTTTCTTTCCTTTTCTAGCTTCTAGAGGCTGACTACGTTCTTGGCCTATGGCCTCTTCCCCTTCTTCAAAGCCAGCAGCCTGGCATCTTCTGATCTCTCTTGACTCTGACATTCTTGCCTCCCTTTTATAAGGACCGTTGTGATTACATTGGGTTCCCAGGAAAATCTAGGACAATCTTCCCATCTCAACATTCTTAAATCACATCCTCCAAGTCCCATTTGCCATGGAAAGTAACATATTTACAAATTCAGGGGATTAGGATGTGGACACCTCGAGGGGGGCATTGTTCTGCCCACCACAAGCAGTTTGATTGGATACTGTCTAAATTATTTTCCACCCTTATAGGTTCCTATTATAAATTAGATTTGGAGCTCTTACCCACAACTTTTCACACACTCACTTCCTCATCAGTACGGCCTCCCTCATACCCAAGTCTTCACATCACCTTCTCCCATCTTGGTTCTTTGTTACCCTCTCTTCATTCTTGCAGAAATTTCTTAATAACAGCCCTCCTCTATATAGGTCCTTGATTCTCTATTCAAATCCATTGTTATAAACAAGCCCAGCTTTCAATTTCTTCAGGTTTCTTGTTGTTTAAATTTTAAGTATTTGGCCTGATAACACTATTTGCAGTTCAAGTATTATTCTTTGCTGATGTTTCATCTTAACAGTTCCATGTATTCACAAATGCTGGGAAACATGACTTAGCTCCCCTTCCTCCATACTTTAAGGGTAGTTTAATGTAGTGAAATCTCAAGGCTTACAAAAATATAAATTTTATTTGAAATAATGAACTGGGCTTTAGGATCAGAAGTATGAAGTAGCATGCACCCAGCCATGTAACCAAGTACTTGTAAGACAGTGTAGCAGATCTTAAGTGTTCTGAAGACATTTGCAGAGTGCTTCAGGAATTTGCTAATTAACAAGAGCTTGGTTCCCTCTTGGTATGCCTTACCTCCTTGTGTTTCTTACCATACATTCATCAAATGGAATTTCATTAAACATCAACATATGTTTCCTTGATTTGTTCTGACTCTTCTCATCAGGAGAAAACCTCATTTTTAAACAGCTGTATTCCTGATTCTGTCTTGGCTGACAGAATGCTATTTTTACTGGGAGTGAAATAATGGATGGGAAGTGTCAGAAAGGGTGGTATTTTATCAGGCCCTTACATGGGCACTTAGGAAGATGATGATTGCTTCCTTGTCCCAACTTTCTCTCTCTCCCATGGAAATGTCTACTTGCTTCAGCTCATAAGATAATGAAGAGACCCATCCTTGGAAAGATTCTTTGAAAATCTAGCAGTTGTGGTGATGACTACATTTCTTCTAGTGGCACCTGGAAAAGAAAGTATTTTCTCTCTACTGTGAAAGCACAATTTTCAGATCTCTTCAACAGGGCTTGAGTTTCACTATAATTCTTCAAAGAACTGCTATTATTTGGGGGTATTTCTGGTAATTCCCATGAAAATGATAAAGTGCTAAGGCCTGAAGGCTTGAAGCTGACAGTCACTAGCAGGGTATGTTGAGGGGGAGGGGCATCGGCTTTGATGTGTTAATTACATAGTGTCGTGTCCCCCACCCCCGCCCCGGCTCCTTAGTCCTCTTCCTTAAAGGCTGGATGAAATCAAGGTAAAAATCCTATGATAGATATCCTTGCAGGAATGTATTCTATAGAAAGGAGGGAGGATCCTTCCAACTGTTTTTCCTTAATCAACACCACCCCTAGGGTATTCAAAGCCCCAGGCAAATGTTTTGCAGGGTCTGTGTCTATTTACAAACTTTTGTTTGTTTCAAGTTTTCATTTAAATTCTAGTTCTATAATGACTACTTAAAAAAATGCATTGCAACATTGAGCTCCCATATAGCTCTTTTCAATGATGGTTTAGAATAATTAGTAGAGAAGAGGTACTCCTGTATTTGTTTATTGTCCAATCAGAGCACAGGAGGATTCTTCCTATTCGGAGACCGTCTCTTTCTGTTCAGACTCAGGCATCCCCTCTTCAGGTTCTTAATTGTTAAATGTAATAATTTTTACCATGAGAATAAGGTAGCAATGACTGTTAATTCACAATACCATAGCTGTTTGGATCCTGTTTATATTAAAGCAATGTTGATCTTTGTGCTTCTAAACTTCACCAGCAGCATTGATTTCATTTATTTGATGCTGGCTGCAGCATGACTCCTGACGTGTATCCTGCAGCCTGCTGCCCATCCCACAAATACTGGCTTTCAAGGATTCTCTCAAACGTTGTATTTGGGCTTTACTGATGATTTGCCCACAAATGCAAGTCTTATTCAGAGCACACAGGAAAATTCAATAATTTTTCAACTAATTCAAAAATTCAATAACAATAATTCATTTTCTGGTCATATAGAATTTATTGTGTGGAACTTCGTAGTATAAACAGAACAGATACATCTTCCAAACATGTCACCTCTTGAATGCTTTAGGCCATAATCACTGCATTCTTAGATCGTAACATCTTTTAAAGTTGACTATCACCCTGCCTTCCATACATGGCCCACCACTGAGAGGAATATACAGGGGACTGTGGACAGAGTAAGGAAAGTGATTCCTGCAAGGGAAGTGTGTTCCTCACCCAGCATGAGTAAAGATCAATGCAGAGAGGCCCTTGTCACTACATGGACGGGAAGGGCTCATTGGTATTGGAGAGCGATGGATGTCCCAGGAAGAGGTAGGTGTGGCCACCCTGGACGACTGCCTGCCACATGGTGCAGAGCTGTGAAGGGGGTGTGGTGAGAATCCCGAGTGCCACTGTGGGCAGGGAGGGTGCACTGGGTAAAGGATGCCAGTATCACCCTACCATCCTCAGGTGCCGAAGACCCAAGAATATATTGTGGTCGGCAGGTGCAGAGAGCCCACACACTGCTGAAGGCTGAAAGGTTAGCCCAAAGCCTGAACTCGTCCTTTACCTGTTGTGAATAAGAATCTATATAAACCAGTAGCCAGCAGCACTATTCAGGCAGCCCAATTACTATACTGGCCAATGGGAATGACAGATTACAGCTCACCCCTGGGAACTCTGTCCCAGCCACAGAACCCCAGGACCACTGCATAGGCACACGTTCTGGAGCTCCTGGAGCACTGGTCAACCCAATGCTTGAGGGAGGAGGATTAGGAGGATTAGAGGGTTGGAGGGCACCTCAAAGGGGGTGGGGTACAGAAACGGATCCCTGTGGGCTTTGACCAAGACTTGGGACACCCAGCCCAGATGGTGCTGTGGCCCCTGGTGGTCTCAGGTGCAAGAGGGGTCTTGGAAGAAAATATGGAGGATGACACTCCAAAAAGCAGAGCCCCCTAAAATGCAACAGGGCTCCCACTTCTTTGGGTCTAACGGCCTCAAGTGATAATGGGTGTGCGTGGGGATGGACAGATGATTAGACTGATTACGTGTGTTTGAACTCTGTGTATTTTACTATTAGCTGGCTGGTTGCATTCTCTTTTTCTCTCCCACCTGTCATCCATTCATCCAACAGGGACTGAGTGCCTTTGATATGACCAGCAGGGCCAACTTACCTGTTAGCCGTTAAGGTCAACAATATTTTTAGGAGCTCAGAAAAATGTTATAATTGCTTTTATAATTGCAAGAAAGAAATGAACTTTTAGGTCCAAGAAAATGTTTTAATATATAACATGTATTCATCTTTATACCAACACAGTCATAAAATACCATCTTCCATTTCTTTTTATGGAGAAAGGTGCTCATAAAGGCTATAGTGCTCAGAGCCTAAGGAAGTCAAAATGCAGCCCTGATGACCAGCACAATACTAGGAGATAGGGAAGCTGCAGTGAGCAAGAAACAGTCATGTCTTCTGTGGTATATGAGCGTGGAGGAAGATGGCAAAGAACATGGGAAGTTACAATACAGTATAATACATTCTTCCAATAGAGATCTGCCCAAGGAACTACAGAAGGCTAGGAAGCAGGGCTGTGTGTATGTCCGTGCAAATCAGTGATGGGTTGGGGAGGATTGCCTCATTTCACTCTGGTGCGCAGCCCGTTCACCAGAGTTTTTACCTATTATTCTTGTAATTGATGCAGAGGATGATCTGAATGTATTATAGGCAGCTATTAAAGTCAGCTACTGGTAGAGATTTAACTTTGATACTGGTTACTTTGAAATTTAAGCATCCCATCTGAAAGCATTTTTGCAATAATTGTGAAATGTGTAATAAATGTATGTATAATTTGCTACCTGGCTCAGTGTCCATGATTACTTCCAGGTTCTTCAAACTACCCAAATCAATGGTAATCCTAACATACCATACTGACGCTTTGGAGAGTAGACTAGACATCTCCAAGTGATGCCTATTTAAATGCCTCCCAGGGTCATGATCTCATTACCTTTCAGCCTAGTCCACAAAAGTTAGCTTTGTACCTTAGTCAGTTCTCTTTGAAACTTCTTAGTATAAACAGCAACAACAACTAAAACCTTCTGTGTGTTTGTTTTGTCATCACAGGTAATGATGCAATATATATACCTCATTAGTTTAGGTTGTATTTGATGATACCAGAGTTCCCTTAAAACCATAAAAGTATACTTTATTTACATTTTGTTTAATGGAAACAGGGATTTGACTAAAGACATGTACTTTATTTCAACAAGCCAACATCTACTCTTGTGCGAGACACTGTACTAGGCACTGAGGGTCCATAAATAAACAACGGACAGTTCTTATCTTCCAAGAACTCATAATTTAGGGGAGAACATGGGCAAGAGAATCAGTGATTGTAATATTGTTATGGTCACCTTCCATAGCAGATGGGCTCTTCTACCCAAAGTTTGGCTTGGATGTTGAGACTTCTCATGCCACTCACACACAGAGGGCTATGAGAAGTCACTGCTTACAAAATTGTGGTCTCTGAGGTGCACAGAGCAGTCCTCACCAGCAGATCTGAAATGGCTTGAGAGAGCAAGGAAGGGAGACTTACTGGACTAACAAAGCCCTTGGTTAGGTGGGTGCGCATACATAGGGGCTTTCATGGTTCCAATCTCCTGCTGGCGCCAAAGGAGGAGCACCCAGGTTTTCTTATCACCTTGTCCAAATGTGGGACACAAAGGAGAGTGGAAAGAGTGAGGCTTAAATGCTATCCACAGTCAAACACGACCCCCCCCCCGCCAAAAAAAGGAGCCAGATTCCTCATTCCAGATACAGTGTGATAAGAAGGGTTATACGGGAGGTTTCCAAGGGGTGCTTACGTCACCTGAGCATTTAATCCAGCCTTGGAGAGTTTCAGAGAGTTCCTAGAGAATGGTGCTCTTTAGTGAATCGTGAAGGGTAAGAGGAAGAGTGAGAGGATGTTAAACATGAAGATCAACTCAAGGCAGGAGAGCACCTACTAGGCTTAAAGCCTCAAGGGTGCATTTAGAAGGTGACTATTCTAATCCAAAAGCTGCCTGAGGTTTAATAAGAAGCAAAGAAGTAAACGCCGTATCAGTGAGAGGTATATGACTTGATTAGCTGACCTTATTAATCACAGTCTTAGTTTACAACAGTAACTCTCAACATAGTCTTAGGGTGTTTCTAGTAGGGGGTGTGCAGTGAAGAGAGGTTGGAAAGGCAGGGGAATAAGAACTTCTTGGTAAGTCTTCTCGTACTGTGCTAATGAGATCACTGTGCTCTCCCAAACCATTTTGATACTTCTCCCAGGGGAGGGAATTCTGTGTGGTTTAAGAACAAAAACAGGTGGTTTGGATATATGCCAACTTCTGCTGAGTAGAGAATTACCGGACTAAAAAAGCGAAGTTCTAAGAGTGAATTTCAGGCTTGGCTCCAGTGGGGGCAAGGTGGTGGGCTGGATGGGAGGGGAGGGGATGAATAGTGTGGTGCTTTCCTGGAGTATTAAAATCCCCGGGGCGGCGCCTGGGTGGCTATGTTGGTGAAGCGTCAGACTCTTGGTCTTGGCTCAGGTCGTGATCTCATGGGTCATGAGACTGAGCCCCGTGTAGGGCTTCAGGCTTAGAACAGGGTCTGCTTGAGATTCTCTCCCCCTCTTCCTCTGGCCTCCTCCCCCTCTCAAATAAATCTTAAAAAAAATAAAAATCACAGAAAAGCCAGGTACATGTGGTTATAAAAAGAAGACCTGGTTCTAACTCGTTCAATTTCATGGAGGAGAACTTAAGAAGGATAAAAATAATACTCAGGAGTAAAAGGAACTGAAATGGCCAAGAAGAGCTGGACCCTGCAGGGAGGCCAAGTTCCTGTGGTGTTCCCCCCCCACACCCGATTCCCTTCCTCCTATTTCTGACATGCAACTAAGAACTCCACCTTCAGGACATCTGAGAAAGGAAGACAAATACTAATCTGGCATTTGTGAGATGTAGTCAGTTTCCTAAGCAGATTCCTCAGAAACTTCTCAGCCAGTAGCCTTAGCATTGTGGTCCGTCATTTCAGGTAGCTCTTCTGGAAATCCTTGTGTGACAGTGGAATCAGCTGCCATCAAACCTTGGGCTCTGTGCTGCTGGGGGCAAAAGAAAAGAGTTATAAAAGTTGGAGCTGGTCTGCTGAGCAAAGGCTCCTTTTTTTTTTTTAAAGAAGGAGGCTAGGAGTTGGGGGAGGAGGGATTCGATTAAAGGAAGAAAACTTCCTGTGACTAAGGCAACCAGCAGGGCCCCCAAAGCCTGTGGGAGCTTGTGGGGAGAGGGATGACGAAGTCCTGTAGACTTCTCACATCAAGATGTTACTGTTTTTAATCAAGGTTCATAAGTGACCCTTAGGCAATTAACTGATGGTCCAGTTGTCCTATTATGTATCTTCAGCTGATTCTTTATCCATTCTCTTCTCTTTTCCTAACACTATTAAATCTGAGATGTGGTTATGAGCGGCTACATTCAGCATTAATTTAATCCTGGTGCTTAATTCATTTCTTTCTCTTGTAGTTGACTGAAAAAAGGAGGAAGTTATTTCAATCAAGGTTTTATCCTTTTAAGAGAAGAAGGAATAATTTAAATACATGCAGCATGCCGTTTCTAAAACCAGGGCAAGTAACCTAATGAAATAATTCTGACCATATGAATGAATCTCCATTTCATTTTCATTGCCAGGTACATCCAACTGGAACTGAAATAGCTGTATAGATCAATGTTCGTTCAAGTGATCATAGGAAAGTGGTTCTAAAGGTTACTGTTTTAGCAAATTAAAATTTCAAGAGCATAATATATGCCTTAATAATAGTAGGCATTTTTAAGATTGCATGAATTTAAGAAAAAGTCAAACTTACAGTTTCTAGTTAACCCAGGGGTCAATATCAAACAAACTTGGAACTGAAAATAAAGGCAGAGAAAAAAATTGGTAGGGAAGTATTTACTTAATAATATGGCATTTAACCAGAAGAAAACATAATTTGTTTTCTTCAAGTTGCTATTTCACATTAATTTGAAATATTTCATATTGTACTCTTCCACTCCCTTCATACTGTTTAAATTTTTACCCACCAATTTGTAAGAGATAGGTTCATCAGGAGACATATGGTTAATTGGATATTTTCTATGACTCATCAGGCAAGCATGTTTCATTAATGATATAGGGTACTCTGAATATGGCCAGCACAAAAGATATTCAAAATGCTTAGAAAATAATAAATATTTATTGGATTAGACTGTCAAGAGCAAAGATTTTGCCCACTAGGCTGGATTTACAATGTCAGGAACTTTAGCTAAATGTCTAAGAGTTACATTTTCTGGAGGAGATGATACTCAGGCACAGTGGAAACGCTTAGAATTCAAAGAAATCTGTGGCCATCTACAGCTGCTCTCTCTAGCAAGTCTAGGACACATGATGGCTAACCTATGGGCTTCCAGGTAAATTCCTGAAGATGGTTCACTTTATAGCTCTTTGATCTCATCAACTACAGAGCAAAATGGGAAGGAAAGATGAAGAATGGGTTCTTGGTGAGAAGTGTTTTGTTTTTCATGACATTGCTCAATGTATTTTGAATACTTTTCCTAGGAATATTGATGGATTTGCACATATGTGTCCATATTCCTTCAACTGCCTTCCTATTGCTAATTGGCATTTATGAGTTAGTTCTTCTAAGTCTTGGGAAGGTGCCTGCGGCCACATCTTACAGTAAAACCCTGGAGCAATCCAGACTTCTTTAGTGATCCTTAGCCTCATTAATACCTGATTATAATCTGTCGCTCCTTTATGCTTTCTTCCTTGATGGACAAAATTAGTGATGTGTCCATTGTGTCAGATTTAAAATTATTTTATCCAACCATGAAGTTGAGTTGGAATCCCAGAATTGGGTCTAAGATGTGAGGTCCATGTGAGAAACCAGTTTGGGTTCTAGCAGAACTAAAGCTTAACAAATTGTGACCACCCCCTCAATAATTTCCCTCAATAATGAATAAGTATATTAATGAGAAGCTTATCTTAGATGGATTCTTAAAATAATCTAATTGGTTTAATCATGCCAAATCAAAAGACTGGGATCCCATATGTCTGGAATTCAGGTATCTGAAATATGGTTAATAAAATTATAAAAACAATGAAGTCAGTTCTATTTAGTGAAAATATTATTAAAGCTCAGTAATAAAAATTACTTTTAATCATATTGAAATATGTGGCATTTTGGCTTGCAGCCTGAAAGGGGTTTTAAGTGTGATATATTTATGTTACATAAATAGAAGCGCAATTAGTATTTATTCAATGGAATAAACAGTGCACACCTGGTACTAAACATAATAAACTTTGGACTCATTTTCAGAATGGTTAAATCAGCATTTTTCTGGATTTTTTTTTAGCCTTGCTCTGCCTTTTTCCTGTTCTAACTTCTCTCCTCTCATTCTAAATACCGTTCCTTCCAATATTTGAAAAAAATGTGAATATTCTGAGAGTCTCTAGCCAAAGTATCTTCAGGTAAAAAATGTTTTCTCCAGCTGGTATGCTAATATAGAGGTATCGCTGAACTTACTGTTATTTCAATAATAGACATTTTGCTGCTTATTTCTACTAATCATTTGTTCAAGGGACAGGAGTGGGATACCTGATCTCTCGAGTGTGGTCTGTCAGGCTGGGGTTGACACTTCATTTCTGCTTCAGGCCACCAGTTGCAAGTGAGGATGTAGCTCTGTCCGCAGTTTCCCCAAGATAGAACCTCTCTGTGTTCCACTGTCCCGATAACGAAAAAACAAGTAGTATAAACTTGCCAACCAGAGACAAAATCTTTTTTGGTGGTTTAGCAAAACATAAGAACTATGGTTTCTGGCATGAGAAACTATAAACTAGATGAACTAGATGTTCATTCTTCTGACGATGGATATAATTAAATTATTTGCCACTGAATCATGAAAATGCGGTGATCTGATAGTCAATGAAATGACATAGTCTTAATGGCCCTGTCTTTTCAATCTTTTCCATAGCAGAAAAAGAAGGGAGGCATCAAACAGTATTTTATTCTCATATATTTGGTGAGTCGGGAATTTGGACAGGACACAGCAGAGACAGTCTGTTTCTGCTTCACCATATCTGAGGCCTCAGCAAGGGAAGATTTGAATAATTGGGCATGAATCAAAACTCTAGAGGCTACAATCATCTTCACACTTATGTCTGGCATATGGCAGAAAGAACTAACTAGAAGACCTCACTTGGGTGGTTCTATCGACTGGAACTCTTGCACGGGATTTTCCATGTGGTCTGAGCTTACTCACAGCATGGTGGCTGCAGCGTTGTTGGACTCTTGACACAGTGACTCTGGACTTGTGAGTGTTTATTCCTGAAAAAAAAGGTGGCAGCCACGTGGCCTTTTGTGACCTAGCCTTGGAAATCACATATTGTCACCTCTACTATACCCTTTTAGTCAAGTCTCTCATGAGCCCACCCAAATTCAAGGGAAGAACAGACCTCCTCTCTTGATGAGGGCAAGTTTTGGAGATTCTGGCCATGCTTTAAAACAGACCCAGGAGGAATGGTTTCCTTCTGAAATAGCCTTATTCAGTACTGTGGAGAAGGCTCAGATTAGTCCTTCCTTGTTTCCTCACGGGCTCTGTTTCTATGCACATGCAGTTCTTCCATCTCAACGTGTGATAAATACTTCACCTACATGAGAGAAGAGGGTGAAATAAATGTTACTGAGTGCTGATTATGTGTGTCATATTTACCCCTACTAAACTCATGTCAGTATTAGCTCTGCCTAATCTCTTCTAAACTTTCTTAGAGCCCTTTGGGATTGTTTCTTTCCAGAGTCATTGAGATTTTGGAGAGAGTTTGACTTGGTTGGCTCAGTTTCCCCAAAGATTATACATCTCCAATCTGCTAAATATGTCTGGCCACCATCCCTGAAGAAAGTCTCAGATTCTCTCACAGACTTGTTGCCCTTTCTTTAAAACAGAGTAAATTGGAATACAGTTGATGGAAAAGAACTCAAACTTCTGCTTCTGTGATCCATATTAACATTATAATAAGAGATTTATGAATACCCCAAAGTGTTCCATGTTTTACAAGAAAGAGTAGAATCTTCACAGGAAGAAGATGATAGAGTCTCTGTCCTTAAAGGAATTTACCATCTTATGTGAAAAGGAGACAAGCAGTTGCACCCTCTCAACAATGTCCAGCTGCTGATGAAACATGTAAAACTACACATAGCAGGCAAACACATAACTAGTTTAGCTATTCTTACTGGGCAGCTGAGCCAAAATGCACCAATGATTGGAACTGGGTGATATTAACAAGGAGCACTCAGTGGTGAAGGTGAATCTTAAGGGGAGGAATCAAGTTCCATTGGTGATGAGGTAGAGAAAGCACAGTGGGAAGAAGATCCAGCCTACACCTGCTGAGGCCTCTGTTTCAAGAGTTCCCAGAATTGCCTTAGGGATATTCTTGGATCTGCTTTATTATCTGAAGGCTTTGCATAAAACAGTCCTCTTCCTTTGGAAGTCTACATAGCTGTTTTTAATTGAGCAGTCCTATCATGCTGGTTGTGCTCAATGATTTTTTGAGCATACTAGCCCTTGTTGAATGAGCCCAGGGCCTGAGCCAAGCTTTTTGGAAAAAAGTAGAAAAATAAGAAATCTCAGATGTTGTGATTTTTTTCCTCCTAGAAAAAAAGAACCTGAAAGTCACATATACATACCTGCTTTCAAAATACTTACGAGATTCTAAGAAAGGCGCCATATCCAAATTTTGTAATTATTTCTCTCTCTTCCCACTTAAAACATCTTTGTTTTTAGCATTTTCTTTACTCATTTTCTGTGGAAACAATTCTAGGTTTCACGGCTTGCTGTTTCTCCTGATGCATGTGAATCTTATACTTTTCTAACCTAAGGACTTCTGTCATTTTCAAGAAGGCAAAGCTAATGAAAACTCACATGACACAGTGTGTCAGGGGCAGGACTAGCGCAGAGAAGCTTAGTTAGTCTGGGCCCTGACAGGGTTATCAGAAAAAGCCCCAAAACGAAAGACTAAGTCTGACGCTTATAATGCTCACAGTCGACTCACAACAAAACAAAGTGATTCTGTTCCATAATCTTAGCTATGCCCAGGTCACCATCTTGCCTGGCTGGTTTTGTTGATGGCAGTATAACCTGACACAGATTCCAAAGGTGGAACCCCTTCCAGGAACCCCAGAGTGGTGGATTATTTAACTAACCTGGGATAGGATCAGGTTTATTAGAGGCTGATAACTAACAACTTACAAGTACTTGCCTTCGCCAAAGACATCCAGAGAGATCTTGTTTTTCTTCACGGGACAGTAAAAGGGTTCGAAATTTTACACAGTCAAATGAACACATCGTTTATTAAGATTTATTTTCCATGTAAAATCTATAGTTCATTAAAAAATACATTCTTTTATCTCTTTTCCAGCTGTGCATCTACTCTTTGTCAAGGGTGGTGGTAATGTAACAGGCAAAAGAAGACAACGTGCCAAATATATAAATAGCAAAAAGTGAAAATTACATCTTAGTAAGTAATCTCATTTATTTGAGATGCAGAGAGACATAAACTCATGAATCAACACTTAGGATTCGGTGTGTTTAGTTCTATGACTCTCCCTGGAAAGGATCTTGGTTTCATGTTACATCTAAAAGGGAGTGGACATTAAAAGTGATTCCTATCCTTCACCCCACCTCAGCCCACTTGTTTATGTTTTATGGCTTACAAATGTTATCGAGTTGAAGTAGGAGAGAGAGGAAAGAGTGGCCCATAAAGAGGAATTTGTCCAGATCTACTCCCAAAGGGCCCGAAGATCCTGTGTTTTCCCAGGTTTTGTATTAATTCAAAGGACTCTAGGAAGTCTAATCTAGATCTAGGCACAAGTGAAAATCTACAGTGACCTGGAGACTGAAGTCTAAGTACGTGTCCTTAGCCTTATTACTATACACTTTTCCTCCTCGCAGCGGGCCAGAGCCAACCCTATCTTTTTGAGAACATGCAGGTAGGGAATGATTGAGTTTTAAGTTATGGGAATTATTTTGACCTTTAGTAAAACCTTGTATTAGTATTAATAATAATGATATAGAGGTATAGAACCTCATCATTTTTTAAGATAATGTCACTTCTAGTATCATATTTGACCAGACAACTTAGATAAATAAAAGAGTATCCCCATTTCATAGAGCAATTCACTGAGGCTTTATGGGGACAAATACTTTATACAAGATGATTTAGAAAAGTGAGTAGCCCATGCACTTTCCATTAAAGGGCTTTTGTGACTCTCCCCAACATGTGTTCCTTGAACAAGAGTTGTGTTAGGCAGAATAATGGCCTTTCAAAGATAACCACATCCTAATCCCTAGATCTTGTGCATATGTCCTTCACATTGCAAAGGGTATTTATGGTTATATATGGAATTAAGGTTGCTAATCAGCTGACTTGAAAATGAGGAGATTATTCTGGATTATCCAAGTGGGCCAATATAATCACAAGGGACCTTGAGAGTGGAAGAGAGAGGCAGAAGAGGATGTCAGAGTGATG
This sequence comes from Leptonychotes weddellii, assembly GCF_054177405.1. NCBI lineage: Eukaryota > Metazoa > Chordata > Mammalia > Carnivora > Phocidae > Leptonychotes > Leptonychotes weddellii. Next base: position 150,472,093 of record NC_138371.1, read on the forward strand.
CAGTGTGAGAAGCACTAGGTCTGTTGTTGGTGGCTTTGACCACGGAGGAAGGGCCACGAGCCAAGGAATGTAGATGGCTCTAGAAGCTGGAAAAGGTAGGAAAATATACTATCTCCTATAGCCTCTGGAAGGGAGGGCTGACACTTGGATTTTAACCCAGTGAAACGGTGTCAGACTTCTTCCTGACTGTGAGATGATATATTTGTGTTGTTTTAAGCCGCTAACTTTGTGGTAATTTGCGATAGCAGCAATAGAATACTAATACACCAATGCTGTGGAATGTTGTATTAACAAGCGGTTTCTGAGACTAAATGGTATGCTGGTAAATGTTTAAGAACCAGCTTTCCAGGGAAAGGAAAAAAGCCCTCTTAGTGTTTATCACTTTCTGTGGTATAAATACTCCCACCATTGCTAAGATTTCAAAGTCCCAGTGACATCGCCTATCTCAGATTTGGGAAGAGATGCCCACAATGTCTCCTGAGCTGGTGCCAGCCAGTAGCGGTCGGCTACTGGAATACGTTTGAGAAACCGTATCGCTAGCCCTTTCAGCATTGCAATGTGCACATTAGGTTTATTAGTGGTAGCCCTTCCGAGAAGAAGTCTGCTTCACGTTATGCAACCCGGCGCTCCAAACTTACTTGACAACGTTCTTTTCCCTGAATGGTGGACCTTAAGTGGAAAGTTGGTGACAAAATAGTATCAGCTCTGTCGTCTACTGCCCCCTCCCAGTCCAGATTTTTTACACTCTACTAAAACATCTACCCAATTCATGAATACCATTTACTTTTTTCTTCTTATCCATCTCATAAGAATCAGGGAATGTGAGTCGAGGGGTAATAACATAAGACCAACTGGACTAGGGATGGATACTGTGGCTAGTCATCATCACTGACCACCCAGTTTGCCAGGCAAGGCAAGCAGCAGCAAGCAGCTGAGGAATAAGTTATCTGTATTGACATCAAAGATCTAGTGACTGAGGCTCTCGTCTTTTCTATCATGATCAGTCCAAGTTGTCAACTGAGGGAGGGTCCCCTTGCTTCAAAGAGGCCGGCTTTTGAGTGCTGGGTGTTAGTGTAATAGGATAAATGACATTTGCCCTGTGACTCCTACTTCATATAATTCCTTCATAGGCTTTTCAGAAGCTTGGGGGAATCTTTTGATAATGATTTAATTTTCCCCTGAGCTTGTTAATTCTGCTGATTGGGGCATAGGGGTGGGGGTGAGGTGCTTTAATCTTGCTAATTAACTGCATTTCTGTCTCTTCCTGTTTAGATCATTTCTTTTGGATGACTCAGTCTCTTTAGGGTAAATGTTCAGTCTTTCAGATTTCTCAACGGTCTCCCTACTCTTCCCCGGGATGGTGTCATATGTCTCAGGGTTGGGGGCTGAGGGAGATCATATAATCCTGTGGCAGTGGGCAAGTCGGGCTTCTATGAATGCAGGTCCTTGTTCTGTGTGCTGTTCTCTGGCTTTGTGGTGAGGAAGTTTGTCTGTTCTGGCCTGCTGGGGTCTGCTGACATGTGGCTGGCTCTGTGTGGCCTCGAGAGAGATCATGCTGATATCCACACCTGACATTTGTGGGTGTAGACATTGGCCTGCAGTCTCATGTCTCCATGCTCCCCTGCCCTTGCTTCCAACCCAGACTTCCTCCAGCCCTCCCGACACTCTGTGGGTCCCCTTTGGAGCTCACAGGATTCGGGCGTGTCCCTCATTGAAAACTGCTACTGCAGACTCCCAAAGGACGTCTCTCTTGTTGCTGCATTGTCACAGAGACAGATGGGAGCTTCCTCATGCCTTAGATTGTACCAGAGAAAGGATCTTGCTAACTCCAGTGTTCATGGGTCTCCCAAGATGCCGGGGGGTGGGGGTGGGGGAGAGATTAGACACTTCAGAATCTGGCTCTGCCATCATTGACCACCATTTCTGTGCTGCTTTTTCCACTCAGCCATGCTCAGAGAAGTAGCTTTCCATTAACTGCCTTTCTGATTGAAACATTTCTTATGCCACATCCATTTCAATAAGCTTCATGGCTTAGCTTTCATTGGTGGCAGAAATAACTTTTCTGTATCAGGGAAAAAAATTCTAACAGATGAGGTGGCCAGGTGTGTTTTCTCATATAAGGAATCATGGGGAAACTAGGAGGTAAGAGTTACCTAGCATGGAAATACTCTAACTTGATATCCTGGCTATCCCCGTTATACTTGCCAATAGAATTGTGCAAATGAGGACATAAAGCTCCCCACCCTCACTCCCATCCCCATTATGAGATCACTGGAGAATTTAAGCTCCATTGAGTTTTATGCCTAATGTATATATATATATTAATTTGATTCATTCCTGGGAGCTAGAGTGGTATGATCCTAGTGGACATTAGAATTCATAATTTGCTTTTAATAGACTCAGAGGAATGTCTTTATTTTCCAGAAAGGCCTTCCCCTGCCTTTATTCCTCTAGTAATTTGTATTTTGTTCTATTAGCCCATACCATGCCATATTGTAATTAGTTGTTTTCACATCTTCCTTGCTCTCTCCCAACATCTCCCTACATGTATACTAGGCATGCATGACTGTAAGAGACAGAATCTTATGATGTTTATGTCTATATCTCTCATGCACGTATCCCAGGTAGTGTGCCTAGCACATGGTAGCTGCTCCATCCATGAATGGATGAAGTGACTTGTTAGGTAACCTTTCGGCAAATAGGCAGTCGAGAAAAAAATCTCATGCCATCATCAATTTCAGGTCTCTGGTAGAGGTGTGATGACTTAGCTGTGAGACCGACTCACGAGAAGTGAATCACAGCCGACTGAAAACCTCGTTTTAAAATATGGGACATTTTCATCAAATTTGATAATGTGGATTGACTGTGTGAATATGAAATATCCAACCCATGGTAAATATTGAATAGGGTTTTAGAGCAATATTTTTTATGACAAACATTAATTGGAGCAAACGGTATGCTAATAGTTAGACATACTATAAACACTGAGGTTTGCTATCATTATGATGATTATTGCTGTTGTTAATACTATACTACAACTGTACACCTGCTCCACTCAGTTGTTTTTTTTAAAATTTAAATTAAATTTAAACATGAATGCCTACTTATAGAAAAAGGGATAAAAGCACAGATAGGTTAAAAAAAGAAAATATACCAACTGAGGATAATCACCATTAATAGCTTGTTCTCTATATTTACGCCTCTTAGAAAAAATTACATCATGCTGTATTTACTATTTTATAGAGTGCTTTTTGGTTTGACTTAATAGCAATAATATTGTTGACATCTTTTTAATATTTTCCTTTTTCTAGTCTAAATGCTAAGTTGTACTGACTTGTTAATATATTTTTCAATTTTATGAGGTATTCGAGTATTTTTTTTTCTCACAGTAAAAAAAGCCACTTGGCTTCATTAGTAGGATTTTCTATCTCTTATACCCAAGCAATCTCGTTTGCCTATTTTTTAAACATGAGAAGTAGTTTTTATTGGTTTGTGCAATTGATTAATGAATTAGGTCCTGGGCCTGGCTTTGAATCTTAGGCTCAGCTGTGATTGTTAGCGAGACCCACATTCTGCCTTCAGATTGTCTGGATACTGTTGAAACACACTAACCGACTCTGGATGTGTGTTGCCTTGAATATAACGTATGCTAATTGGTTTAAAATATGGGCAGATCTCACGCTGGGTGTTTGCAAGTAAAGAAAGTTTTTAGACTGTGAACATGCTGTCTGAAGTGTGAATGTCTCAGGAGTTTAGAACAGGTTCTGCTCAATACATGAACCCGAACTGCCCTTCAGCCAATCTGCCCAACAGGTTACATCAATGTAGGCGTTTCTCAAGTATGGAATATCCATATACGTCAGACCAAATTGATTTTCCTGGAAGCTACACTCAGAATTAAAACAAAAACAAAAAATATTTCTAGTACACTATAACATTCTAAGAAAACAGTTGCCACTTATTCGTAATCTGAGATAAATATAACAAGCTAAGCGAAGAGGACCTTTGTACTTTGTGTATAAAGGGGCTTCTAAGCACCTGAGTAAGGAAAATCAAAGTAGGTGGATGAGTGTAGGAAAATTTTAGAGATAGGACAACTTCATAAACTCTTCATCAGGACACTACATATAAATTTATATACATCATACTCATAATTTTATACATATTATTCTCTACACCATAAAGGGCTGCATGACCTCTACCTGGTCATATATTCTGGTAACATCTTTTGGCTTAGTTTGGGTGCTATATGAGTTCAGAAATAACAACATTGTATTTATTTAAGCATGCCATATAGTTAATCTGGCTATCAGAAATATCTTGCTTTTTATAGTCTAGTATTTACACTTAGAGCTAGAGAAATTGCCACTTGACAGGGAATATGTTTTAGTATCACTATCTTGGAGGAAGGTTTGTATTCCCTTTGATATCAAAATTGGGAATTTGCAGTAGAACAATATAACATTGTGTAGCATTACAAGTCCCATAGTGCAATGTAATTGGAAGTCAAAGATTATTTGGGAATGGAAAGCAAAGTACAAAATGACTAGCTGCCTATGAGTGGTTTCTAATTTTTCTACAAAGAGTATTTATAGCATAATATGAACTTCATAAAAAGTATCTGCTGTGACTTAGGTTGTACTGTAAAATATTTAATTACATTTGACACTAAGCTTGTGTGTGTGTGTGTGTATGTGTGCACATGTGCGCACTAGGACATGTGATGCAATGCTGAATGTCTTCTGAAAAATGGAAGCTAATAAGGAGTTGGGCCAAATTCTGGGGTGAATTATTCATGGAAAGTGACATCTGCAAAGCTCAGTGTCTAATAAAAACACAAGGCAAATAAGTAAACGTTTCCTTTTCTTACAGAAATTGATTTTTTTTTGTATGAGACAGATGTTATTACATTACCTTGTTCTAAATGACTACTACAGAGTGAAGAATGAAAACAGCATTTTACTTTTTATGTTTATAAAGTGAAGTGATCTAATTTAATTTGCTCATTTTAAATAAAAGACATTTTAATAGTCCTGTAAGTCAGGGTTCTGTTAATTAATGGAGAGTGCTGCAGAAATAGAATACATTTCTGGATATCTCTGCTGTAGGCAAAGATTTACTAATAGTTTTATGAAAACAATTCTAAATTGCAGTGATTATATTTGTTAAATGTAGAGTGGGTGCCCTGGGCTCATTGATACCTGTTTTCTTTAAAATTCTATTCAGAGTTATTTCTCAATGAAGTGTAGCATTTTCCAAGTTGGTTGAGAGAAAGAATTTTCTAGTTTTTCTTCAACATTGCTGAAACAGAGTGTTTACATTATTTTAAATTCCTTAAATTGCAAACGAACTGTTGTCCCATCTGTGCAAGTGAATGAGCAAAAATAAACGAGGTTATTTGCTGCAAATTATTTTATATTTTTTACCAGGTCTTAACTATGTTTCAGCTATGAGAAACTGAAATTTAGACTTCCACTGAACTTAAATAGCATGGCAAAAATGATCCAAAAGTGGTAGGACAGTTCCTAGAAAGTCTCAGTGTAGACTTCGACATGGAGGCTTTAGCACCCTGGCCCTTGAGAGGGGAGAGGAGCCTGCGAAAAGAAGTAGTTGGCTCTCAAATGCTCCATTCCTGGCATGCTTGGTGCTCACCTTTGAGTCTTCGCGGGCCGCAAGCAGACTGCATTCTTGTGATCACATAAATTCCATCCAGTGGCTGTTGTTGCTAAGGTGTCACCAGAAGGGTTTTGGGGGATTATGAAGTGGCTATAACTGTAGGGAAAGATAATTAGAAGTTAGAGATGAGCTAGAAATCAGTTTTGGGGTTAAGCTGTGACAAAAGGGAATCTCATCAAGTCCTTCAGCAAATATTGATCAGAGGCAAAGTCGAAGACGCCGCACTACATTCTAGAGAGGGTCTAGCTGTGTTGGCCAATATGTAGCTACCAGTCATCTGTGACTATTTCAACTTAAATGTTCATGAATTGAAGGAAATAGAGTTCAGTTCCTCAGCTGTGCTGTCCACATTCATGTGCTCAATAGCCATGTATGGCTAGGGCTATCACACTGAGTGGTGAGGATAAAAACCACTAACATCATTGCAGAAAGTTCTACTGGAGAGTGCGGGCAGGATGGTCAAAGACGTGGTCCTGGTGCTTTTCATGCTGCTTATCCATCTGAGGAGGTTACAAAAACAAATAGGTTCAATGCCAACAGTGTGCAGTGTGAGTAATTTGGGAGGTAAAGACAAGACAGAGGGACGAATTCCGAGGACGGAAGATCAAATCAGGTGGGTAGAAGAGAGTTACAGAATTTGAGGTCAGAATAAAAGAAAGCGTGTGAGTTTAGCAAAGGTAAATTGAAATGTTCGCTACATAAAGGAAGGCAGGTGTACAAGGGCAGAGAGGATGGTGAGTAGGCTGTGGTGAAGAGATCATGAGAGATGTGGGCACCTGAAGCCATTGACGTTCTGGCTGCAAGAGACCTTGAGGTGAAGGGTTTGGGCTTTTTCTGAAGGACTGAGAAACCACTAGAATTTTTGAGCAGGGACTGTGATCCAAGTGTTATTTCAGGAAGGTATTTCTGGCAGCAGCGTGCAGACTGGATTGGGTAGAGAAAGAAGTTGATAGACCATATTAACTCATGTTGGAAATGGGCCATATGTGCACTTCTAAGGACCTGACCTTGAATATTGGCAACTTACTCTGGACATGTACCATAGTGAACCTTGGCTAAAATAAGCTTGTTTTATAATGGCACTATTGGAAATCCAGGTATCTATATCTCCCTAAATGATTTCTGTACACCTCTCTTTCATTATTTTTACAGTCAGAAGGATACGTACAGATTGTTCATAATTCATAGCAGAGCACCCGGAGGGACACAGAGACAAGAAGGTAAGATCAGTGGGAAAAATTAAGCGAATGGAAATAATTCAGGCTGAAGAGAGAAACAGAATCAGACAATTTAGAGTGGGAGTGACCTGATTGGTTTAGAGAACTGAAATCTTTATCTGGATAACATCTCCACCCCCTGCCCCATGCTTGCCCCACATACACATTGATGAGGTTGGCTCCCACTGGTCATCTGTGTGTCTTCTCAATTTTGCTCTTGGTGAGTCTCAGGTGGAGTATTTACACCATGGAAATTGGCAAATGCTATAAATCAGGATTCTCTCAATCCCAGCTGTGCGGAGCTGTGTCCCCACTATGCCCACAGGAATCATGCAGACAAGCTTGATCTCGTCTTTAAAAGACAAGACTAAAAAATGAAGATACTATGATGCTGAGCAGTCATACCAGGGGCAGGGAGATGAGTTCTTCGAACCTAGAGTTTACAATTCTAGATATACATATGGATCTACAGTGTTTTGTAACATCAAGTACATCTTAAGCTACATGTACAAATGCTTCAAAGGTGCAGGTTTTAGATCTCATTTTCCCTTCTTGCTTTGCCATGGAGCTGTTCAGGAGTTGCCCGGGGGAGTGGAGATCCTGTCTTCCTCGTAGAGATTTTATGTAGCTTTACTTGTGATTTGTGGACAGGAAAGCTGTCTGCGTAGTTCCACTCTTACTAATTGATGTGTAGAGCTTGCCTCCCTTTAAGTTTGGGCATAAGTTGTTTTTGTTCTCTTTTAATGGGCTAAGCATTGACTTTGCTACAACGGTGGTGGTGAGCGGCCTTGGCCGCTACGGTGGCTGTTTTACTCTTCCTGCCAGGTGCCATTGGTTGAGTGCCTGTGACGTGCCTGGAACTGTCCTAAACACCTTCCAGGCATGATTTCACTTAACACTCACCATCATCCCTTTCGTTAGAAACTATTATGCCCCTCTGCCAGATGAAGAAATCGGATCCGAGAGGTTAACAGACCTGCCCAAAGTCACCTAAGTGCTTGAGCTGGGATGCCAGTTCAGATCTCTCGGACATTGTAACACTGACCCTTCACCACTAAGTTACAGTATATGGAGAAAAACTCTTTCCTGGCAGTGACCGGCCTACCAGGAGCCATGATGAGTGAAGAACGACAGCCCTAAGGGCTTTGGCAACCAGGAATGAGGCTTTTTTACTGTGTGCCCAGAGTGTGTTGCTATTACCTTTATGGGCTGGTGGGGAGAATAAAGCCCAAGGTGCGCTTGGACACACAAGGGGAACCTTGTTCGAGGGATCTGACTTCCTTTGAAACCTCACAGGTAATGAGCAGATTCAGTGGTTCTAATAAAACGCCCGTGAGAATTCCCAGCTTGAGTCAGGGTCCCAGATTGAGAAAATCTATGACCCAATTTTTCCAAGTCTTGCCTCATTTCAATGCTCTAATATTTTAAAAACAATAATAACAATAACTACACAGACATTTCTGAGATGCATAAGTAGAAAAATAATTTCTGAGATGCAACCTACACAATCCACTTGTGAAAAAGCGTACTTTGTGGATATCTTAGAATGCTCCCGAACGGGTCAATGACTCTAGCATCCACAGTGCACAAAACATGCTTGAAAAAGGACCCAACTACAGTAGCAAATACGGTTTGTGGAAGTGGTGCCATTTTGTGAATTGGGTGTGTAACGTGGAAAAGCTATCTGCTTTTGTAATGTCATGTTTGTGTATATTCACACTTACGCGCGGACATGCATATGTAATAGTAACTCGGAGAACTACCCAGAGGGTGTGGAAATTCCTGCCTAGACTTGGGTTTTTAGACATGCTTCCTTTATTCTCAACACCCGTGCGCATGAGAAACTGCAGCTCGAGCACAGACTTGGCAGGCAGAACCCGTTCACTGTTTTTCTGAAACACTCTTCCTTTCTCTTCAGTGGTACCTATTTGGGGGGCACTAAGCGGCTTCACACTGGCCTCTCAGGCTTCCGAAGGGTATTGAAGACTTGTTTGGAGCACATAATTTATGCTGTGCTGAAAAACAGTTGAGACTGTAACGGTGCCCAGAGAATCCAAGTTCTCTGAAGCCCGGGATCGCATTAATATGCAGTATTTCATTTACAACCCCTTGCTAAGTAGGTTTGAGAGGATAATGCCTTGTTTGAATAATAATATAGCACATTTTACTATTCAAAGTGCTTTCACATAAATCATCCTTCTCATTTTATTTTTGAAACAATGAGGGAGATAAGGCCAGGATTATTACCTACAGGGAATCAGAAGCTCAGAAGGGTCAAGTGATTGACTCAAAGTCACATTGCAAGCTCTCAGCAAAGCCGAGATTAGAAGCTGTGATTCTTCATTCCCAGTTCAGCTGGGTCTCTTTTAAAAGAATGTTAGTGCCAGCTTCATGGGTAGAATACTGAAATCCTCAGGCACAGCCTCTCGTTTCTAAGTATTCATTTCTATGGTTTGCTTTTGGCATCTTTTAGATTTGGTGGCCTTATAAGATGGCAGGAAATTTTGAATGAAAGTTTATAATGTAAACTTTTCTCTTAGCAGATGACTTTAAAATCTGACCTGAAAGCATATCAATTTCTTAAACTAAATATACAAAATTGGTTACAAGCTATGCCTAATGATAGCGATTCTGGATCCTTGTTTTTCATCCTTATATTTAATCATAGGCAGGGTGGTGAGTTTAACATGAGACAATTACTGCAAAAACACCTGGTGATCTCTGTACTGTAATAGGGAGAGTTGACCTAGGTACTCTTAGTGTCAGAAATTATTTAATTGATTTGTAATTTAATAGTTTCAATTTGTTCAAAATGGTATTTTGATTTGTTCACAAGGTTTCTGTGCTTAGTCCCTTTTCATTACTTTCATTCAATCATTCCTTAAACACGTCTATGTTATTTTACATAATACTGAGGGTGATGATATATATGTGTTTAGCTGCATATATACTGGAGGGTTTAGTGTAGTACTACTGTTCTCTTATACTTTTTTATTTGGATCCCTTCTCGTACTCCTCACACTCCTCTTGCTCCCCAGTGACCCATAATGACCAAAATATTCATCTTTTAGGCATTTTACCATGTTTGTGTAATTGCAAGTGAAAATATACACAGATACACATACATGTGTAAATATCTGTATGTGTATATATATACATATACACACACACACCTTATATATATACATATACACACACACACCTATGCACATGTATAGTAGGGATTATTTATCTTTTTTTATAAATATAAGATTATATAATAAGACTTTTATGTAACTTACTTGCTCACTAATAGCACATGAAAATACTTCTACCATATCAGATGGTCCAGCTCTCTTATCTCTCGTGGCTGCATTATAGAAGATGGTAAGAATACACCATATGAATTCAACCCTTCACTTATCAGTAGGCTTTCATTTGTTTCCACTCAGTTTTCTTTTTGCAACTTGAAACAATCCAACGTGAAATACAATCAGGCAATGCTTCGTGAAATACTCATATCTATATATATCTATACAGATATTTCATTCCTATATGATGGACTGGAGTGGGTATTATAGATGGAAGAGTATTTTTAACTTAATAGTTACTTGCCATCCTGCTTTCTAAAAGAGACTGGACTACTTCATGTTTCCAGTGCTGTATGGGCGTTCTCATTTTGTTTTATTCTTTTTTTTTTTTAAGATTTTATTTATTTCAGAAGAGAGAGAGACATATAGTGAGAGGGAGAAGCAGACTCCCTGCTGAGCAGGGAGCCCAATGTGGGACTCGATCCCGGGACTCCAGGATCATGACCTGAGCCGAAGGCAGTCACTTAACCAACTGAGCCACCCAGGCGCCCCTCATTTTGTTTTATTCTAATCATACTATTTTCTTTTACCCAAATCTATAACAAGTGTTCTTCTTTCTTTTTTTTTTTTTAAAGATTTATTTATTTATTTGAGAGAGCGAGAAAGAGAGAGAGTACATGAGAGGGGGGAGGGTCAGAGGGAGAAGCAGGCTCCCTGCCGAGCAGGGAGCCCGATGCGGGACTCGATCCCGGGACTGCAGGATCATGACCTGAGCCGAAGGCAGTCGCTTAACCAACTGAGCCACCCAGGCGCCCACAAGTGTTCTTATTTCTAATCTCTCCTAATTTGAGGGCAAATTGATAAAGGGATGTATTTTTTTTTAAGTTGCTCTGCATAATAATAAGAACATCTTTTTTAAAAAAGATTTTATTTATTTGAGAGAGAGAATCAGCAGGTGGAGGGGCAGAGAGGAAGGGAGAAGCAGACTTCCCACTGAGCAAGGAGCACAACGCTGGGCTCCATCCCAGGACCCTGGGATCAGGACTTGAGTGAAGGCAGATGCTTAACCGACTGAGCCACCCAGGCACCCCGAAAAAGAGACATATTATTGTGCCTTTACATTTCCTATTGCCCACTACCAGTGAAACTGAGCATCTTTTCATGCAATTGTTGTTATTTGCCTTTGCTTTTCCATGAAATACTTACAACTATCCCAGGCCTATAACGCAATCATTTTTTTGTTTTTTTTGTTTATATGTCATACCTATCTATGGCAATGAGCATTATGTATTAATCCTTTATTATTTGGTTTACAAGTATTTTTTTTTCCTATTCTAAGTTGGTCCTTTGACTCCGTGTATGACATCTTTTGCCAATTTAGTTTTTCTAAGTACGATATGTATATTCTTTCTTCTATAACTTCTAGGTTTCCTAAAGTGTCAGTTAAAATTGCACATGAGGTCTTCTAGAACTGTTTCAGATTTTTTCATATCAATGTATTATTTACTTTTGTCTAAGGTATCTGAATGAAATGCCATAAGGTTGGGGCCCACGTTAAAGTTTTTTCTTTGTGTCGTTGCTGGTGATTAAGTAATCTATCCTTTTTCCAATGAATTGAACTACTACTTTTGTCTTTATCAAATTTTTATACATATTGGGATTATCTCATTTAATTCTCTGATGTGTATTTTTTTTTTTTTAATTTCTTAAAACTGATGGCCATAAGGCATTTTATGGCAATTACCTGGCATTTCAGGGGAAAGGTAAGACATTACAATACAAGATTATATGGGATTCACAACAGCTTAAGGGCAAGGAAGTTTGAGGGAGCTAAGTTTCTGGCCATTTTTCATGAATATGAGCATGATGTCAGTGAAGATAGAAGCATGAAGGTATGCATTTGTGACACCATTTGGCCATCATTGTTCTGTTTGTCCAGGAGTCTTGAGCATGACAAACTTGATTGTTGTAGTGCTATTATGCAATACATACATCTCACCCCCGAGACTGATATCTTAGTGGTAGTAGATTTACAATTATAATAGAATCAAAACTTGTCCTCATTAGTAAAGGGTTTGACAAAAATCCTGGGATATCTTGTTTGTTATGTTGTGCATGTTAAAGAAAGGAAGGCTGGATGAGAACATAACTGCAGATTTAAAGCCCACATTCCAACACTGTTGATTAATTAAACAAAATTATTTTTCTGCCACTGCATTTTTCCCCTTGGCCATGGACTTAAAAATTTTTATCACACTTTTAGGTGATATCACATTCCCAGATGACACAGAGCACTGAGGAATAATTCCATGACAGAAGAATCAAGATTCAAAATCACTCTGACAGTTTATGACAAAATAGTGACATTTACCCAGGATATAAGTAAAGCTCCTCATATTAAGAAAAATAACTCATATAGGAAAACATTATATTGAGCAGGTTTGCTATGACCCAGCATGAATATTATGAGGCACTTATGCTTTTATGTCCTATCTTTAAGCCACAAATGAGCTGTATATTCTGGCCAGAAATACCCAGGTAAATATGGAGTTTCTCTTCTTCACTTTGAAAATAAGATTCAACCTCCATATACTAAGTACTATAAAATATATTTTTTATAAATATTCTTGTTCCAAGTCACTTGATGTCAGTTCAATTCCATAAATGTGTGACAGGTAACTACTATGACTCAGGCATTAGGGAGTATTCCAGAAAAAGTATACATATAGGACTTTGCTTCTGACCTTAAGGAACTCAGGGTTTAATGGGGAAGGCAGACCCAAGAAACACATGATGTCAAGGTACTTATAGGAAGGGCACTGTGGTTACCTAGCTATCAGCTGTAAGAGTTGTTAATGGATTTTCAGTGATACCACTTTTACCTGAAAGGTGTCTCGGCTCCCTTTTTTTTTTTTTTTTTTAAGATTTTATTTATTTATTTGAGAGAGAGAATGAGATAGAGCATGAGAGGGGGCAGGGTCAGAGGGAGAAGCAGACTCCCTGCTGAGCAGGGAGCCTGATGCGGGACTCGATCCTGGGACTCCAGGATCATGACCTGAGCCGAAGGCAGTCGCTCAACCAACTGAGCCACCCAGGCACCCCTCTTGGCTCCCTTTTGACTTTGCCATGTAGTAGTGAGCCAGTGAGTTGTTCTCACACTGCTGGGGAGTCCTGAGTCCTTTTTTCCCTGACCAATGGTTAGAAAGCAGTAAGAGTCTTCTAACTAATTGGCATTTCAAAGAACAATGAGGGTCGTTTAAGCATAATGCATTTATTCATAAAACTATCGTAAACTACAGGTTTGGTTTATTCGACCCCTAGTAATTGGCACAGATTTATAATAGAGCTGGGCTGCTCCAAATATTTTTATTATTATGATTCCTACAGGAAAGAATCAGAGCAAACCAAAGCAAAAAAGTAATAGCAACTTATTCTGTCTGGTGGAAGCAAAAGTGGCAAGGAATACCCTACCTGCCCATTGGACTTAATCTTCTCTCTAAAGGCCAATGCTCATTCTCCATCAATCTCACTTGGATTTGGAAATAACTTCCCTGTTGCTCAAGAGGCCCCACTGACATTTCACATTTCTCAAACAGCAAAAGTACAACAAAACCCTTTAGATTAGTATTTCCTCAGTTGTTTTCTTCAGAACAACAGGTGTGACAGAATTCAATGGTAAAGAGGTATAAATAAGTTAGGAGAATATTTCATACTTTGCCCCCCTCAGAATTTACAGTGTACATTATCAGAATCACATTGTTTTAACCAGATATGATAGGACTAAAATGATATGACTGAGAGCTTTTTTAAAAAACTAAAATAAAGAAATAAATGAAAATAAATTAAAAAACTCCTATCAACATCCCTGGGAACTTAGGAAATGCTACTTCAGATAATAGAATGTGGACATCGTGACAGTTTTATAATGAAAGTGCTAAGAAGTTTGCTTGTGGAATTAACTATTGATTTTTACTGTTTTTAGAAGTTTAGCATTGCTGCTTTTACCTGTACCCGCCTTACCAGGGAAGAAATTACATAGTGAGAAAAAGTCCCCAGAATTTAGTTGGGAGGAAGAAAGTGTATGCATGTATATGTGTCTGTCTGTCTTGGAGGGCTGGGAAGTGGGAATGAATGAGATAATGTGAGAAAACATTGTAATTGAGTTTTTTTTAAATTAGTCTCGAAGGACTTCACTGTAGAAATTAAAATAACGCATGATATAATTAAAACCAACTTAAACTCAGATAGTGTCATGTGGTTACAAACTTTCAAGATTCATGAAATGTACAGTATGTAATGCCATTTTCAAGAGATCAGCAATCACTTTAGAAGGATGTAACAAACTGAGGGCTGCTGGGGGGGAGGTGGGTGGGGGGATGGGGTAACTGGGTGACAGGCATTAAGGAGGGTGCTTGACAGAATAAGCACTGGGTGTTACATGCAACTGATGAATCACTAAATTCTACTTCTGAAACTAATTAAAGAAATAAAAAAGGATGTTCAACCTCAGATTCCTATGCAGTGGGTAAACATCAATATCCCAATTTTACAGGTAAACAGGCACAGAGAGGTTAAGAGACTTGCCCAAGGCCACAGAGGAAATCAGAGGCCGAATCTGGCAGAAACATTCTATCCCCCATTCCCAGAAGAACCCACCAAACCATGCTTCCTCTCGCCATGGAAGTTTAGGACACTTAGCATGGTCATCTTGCCTTTTTTCTTCCCAATGGCTGTGGAAAGTCTTTCTTGATTACATGGTCAAATCAGACCTTTCCTTCAGCCTTCCCCATGCTTCCTTCTCTGGTGCTGCAGCAGCAGCCTATCTTCTCTCTGCTTGGTTTAGGAAGCTCCTAAACCAGGGTTTCTGAATTGTTGGCCTTTTGGTGACGTTTGGCACAACCACCCTCTCTACCTGTGACCCACATCACTGACCTCAGAGCTCAAGGAGAACGTTTCATTTACATGCACAGTCAAATTAAATTTGCCCGGCCTTTGAAAACTTACATCTGTTGAGTGTCTAATTTGTATTGCCATTTGTTTCGCAGATGTGTAACAAGACAAATACCTGTCCAGGCTTACATGGGATTCAGAAATGCTTACGTTAATCATGCTGGTGGAAAGAGGTTAAGGGCTATACAATAAATCAGTCTCCAAATGGTTTTCACTTGGAAAGGCCTGGGAGAACAGGGTTATTTTTATCCTAGGATGCTTTTAATTTGAATCAAAAATGCTTTACCACATGTTCTGCCACAAGTTCAAAAGGATTGGTAACAAACATTTAATCTTTTTCTTCTCGGATTGGCGCTAAGCCCTCATCAAAAAGCGTATGCAGTCAAGCAGCTTATCTCCACTGAGCTGCTTCCCTTAATGTGTTCCTAATTATAATCGTATATGTTGCTCACTGTGGCCGATTGAACAATATGGCAGTAATTTCTTTACAGGCCTCCCTGCTCTTTGAACTGTGAGTACAGAGGGCTAGAACAGAACCAGATCAATGGGATCTGAGTGCTGGCAAATCAAGCCAGATGCGATCTTTAGAGAATGAATCTCCAGCTGTTTCCCAGAAAGGAATTTCAGCAGACAGCTGGGGACCTTATCATGATCATCATGATCATGATCTTCGTCATCATTCCCACAAAATACACCCACAATGCCATAGGAAATGTGCAACTACTCTCATCTCTTCCTAAATCACTACCCATCGTAGAGTCTCCTAAATGCTTTGAAATGGAGACTGGGTAACACAGATAAGTCTGTGACTGATGATGTGGGATGGAGACATAATAATATTATATTAACACTATATATTTGTCAGTGCTGCATGATATGTGGTTGAAAGCAATATCTAAAAGTCCTTTTTAAAGTACAACATTTCCACGTTTTGTAAGAGGGAGCTAACATAATCCTCATTCTCTTGGTCAGAATGGTATGTTATTGCTCTGTGCATACATCTCTGTGCCCTCCTCATCACTATCACCAGGCCTCGTCTGGGATAGTATCCACAAAACATTTCTGGAAGGAATAAGTGCTTGCTCTGCATTGCATCTTATGCTGTAAGGGAGGAGGGCATGCTTAAGAAGTTGGATGGAAGTAGCCCTCAGAGAGACTTCCAAGCTAAGAGACCGAGTGCATACATTTAAATGACTATTATTTTGAACAATTTAAGAATCATTCTGGTGAAAGGAAACGCCCAATAGGGGAAGGACCCACGGGGTTTCCCACACGCACCTTTCAGAGTTGGCTGGTCAAATGAAATGATTTATGCCTCCGTCAAACACCTACCTCATAAAAATCCTTCACTTCTGGCATGCTCTGCTCTGGTGCTCCCAGTTCCTGCTCTTGGCCTCCCTTTTTCAGGACTTTCTGTGGCTGTCTCTTTTCCATTGGGGCACAGCGTTCTATCTCCAGGGAAGAATTTCAGAAGAACCAGCATCAAATTAAACTCATTATAATCTGTTGTTACTAAATGAGGTTGGTCAGGTAAAATACAGAAGAGGTGGAGGGGGAATCCAAGGTCAGGAGAAAAATACTTAGGGACCCCCAAGATATGAGCAAATGAGAAGAGTAGGGATCCCTTTTTTGGAGTAGTGACCATTGAAGAGGAAACCTGAAAGAAGGAGCAGAGGGCATTGACATGGAGGAACACAGTCTAGGACTTTGTTCATCTCTTGCTTAAAATACTTTCTCTATTTTATATCCTTTTGTCTTTTCCCCGCCCCCACTAGCTTGTGAACTCCTGGAAGACAGGAATCACCAATGCTATTTGCTCATCACTTAATCTTCATTACCTAGCACTTGGAGAAAGCAAACACTCAGGAAATGTTTATTAATCTTTGTGTCTTCAGTATATTATAGTAGTTGCTCAATAAATATTTGAAGACTAAGTATTTACAATTTTTGTTTGACTATATACTTACCTGAAAAATTCTAGACATCTTAACCCCTGATTCTCAACAAAACAAAACAAAACAAAACAAAAACAAAAAAGGCTTCAGCCCTGAAAGTGCATTGTACAATTAGTCCTTCTGTGTGTGTTTTAGCACTGAGTGTTAAGACCTAGAGCATGTAGGTGATGAATCATGAATGTTTAGTTTCATTTGCTTACCTGAGCTAAAAGTTCGAGGAACTATACCACCATACATGGGTAGAGAGTCAAATAATTTATATTAATCTGTCAAATATATTAACACATAAATATGACCAGAATGTGATTAAAATTATGCAGTTTGTCTTGAAACTATCTTTTCTTAGGTCGCACAGATAATAAATGTGAATTGTCTGGAGCTGTGGTGTTCAAACCTTTTTTGATTGAAGATCCTTATGAGTTAAAAAAAATTGTGGACGTGTATCACCAATATATGTATATTTATTTATAAGTACATGTACTTCTATTAACATTGATAGTAACATTTAATATATTTCTTCCTTGCTTTAGGGAAAAATATATCTAAATATCAATTCACACGGCATTTGTTCATAATCTAATGGCGCATCTTGCTCCTGTCCTGGGTGTGAGCATCCCACTTGGGAACAGACCATAGCTCTAGAGAAGTAGCTGGACTGTTGTGGATCTCATCATTACCAAATTTGCTCTCCTTTTTAGGACACCAACACAGAATTGAGAAGGGCAGAAAAAATGCACTTGATCATGTATGGAGAAAGCCAAGGACCTTCCTGTGCAAGGCAGGGTGGGGCGGGGGACAAAATTGCTTGTGAAATGAGAAAAGCATGGAGTTTGAAGCCTCTACTATGTCTGTTTCTTCTTAGCCAAAATTTTAGTAGGTTTCGTAAATATATATCTAAAATAGGGTTAAGAGAACCAGTGTCTTCTAAGGAGTACATGAAATCATCAATGTGCTTTTGCAAAAAATTAAAAGTGAAAGTAATTTCCACTATGAACCTATTACAGTGCTTCCCTATTTCCCGGCCACAGGTCAGTGAGCAAATTTGAATTAAGATTTGGATAAATGGTTCCTTCTGACGGGGAAGGGCAGGTAATGTGATCAGGGCTGGGTAAACAGAGGGCATCAACTCTGTATATTGGGTTTCTGTGGATGGGTACAGAGATGATTGCTGTATATTCTTTATTATAGAGTATATTTTTTAAGTGGGTAAAGAGAAATAGCAGACGTTATCCTAGAAATACTTTAAGAAATTAAGAAAAGTCGTAGAATTGGGTTTCCCAGAATAATTTAATCAGGTATATAGGGATTGGAGACACTTAAATTACTCTGGAGAGACTTGTAATAAGACCCAACTTAATGGAGCAAGTTGTTAGAGAATCTTGGTTGTCTTCCTTTTAAGTCTGACTTTGGAAGGATGAACAGTGTGGTATTAAAAAAAAAAAAAGTTCAACTTCCTTTTAGGAGTGCATACTAGTTCTTATAGGCTGTATAAATTCTCTATTTTATGCCAGTTGAGTAGTCACAGGTTCTGTGAAGTCCTTCATTATAACTTTTATAAAAAACCAAATCAATTCTAATTCAACTCAACAATTACACATTGATCTCCTAAAATGTGCCAAACATAATACAGAACATGCATTTTACAGGAAAATTGGACTGCACTAAGATATGCAGTAAATCATCTGCAATTTTATGAAAGGGAAGCCAGGCATGTTAATGGAGTTTGTTTTTATAAACATGAAGTGTTTGGGCATGTTTGATTTTTCAGTTGGGCTGCTCAGCCAAGCTTAGTTAACACCTTGTAAAAAGTGAGTTGCTTCTCATTTTCTTAATAGGAAGCAGTGAGAGTCATATTTAAGATCCCCTGTATCAGCTGGAGGCCTTCTGTGGCATTCCTTAAGCCTCTGAGGTTGGATCTAGGATGCAAATCCATCTGGATACTTGAGACCAGAGCGTGTGTTTCTCCAGAGACTTCAAACTATCTTCCCATCAATCTCAGACAAGTAAACTATCTAAAAGCCGATCTTTGTTTCAAATTGCTAAGTGAGCATAAAGGTTCTATTGATAAGCTTTTACATCATCCTAATTTCTTGAAATATGTTAGCCGGATTCTCATTTTTACAATCCACTTGGCCTTTACTACATACCATATTTCTGCATCTGTGTGGATATCACTTTCCTCAGTAATATAATGTTAACTTAAGAATGTGATAAAACAGGAAGCACGCTGGAACTTTTCCTTGTCCTGTGGCCTTAACAAGCCACAGCTGTATCAGCAGCTGGTCATCGAGGGAGCATGGTGCTAGCCTCTCCCAGCATCCTTTTTCAACTAGATCAAAAGGAAATAGACGAGGCTGAAGGTTTTATCATCAAAGCCAATAGAAATCTGTGGGAGCCAATATTTCCATTTAGATTGCTTTAGCCTCATCAGACTGAAAAGTTTTTTCTCTAGCGGGAAGGGGATGTTAAAGCAGCCAATTTAAAAAGCTTTTTCATCCTCACAGATTTATCCTTAGTTTGTCAAAGAAAGGGAATATGGTATGAAAAAGTTTGTCCACCTCCCAACATGCTTTGCTGAGTTGTCAGCTTATTCTCTGACCAATTATTTTAAAAGTTGTGTTAAATACCACCAGTGATTGCTTAAATGGCATTTTTACTACAAATGGCTTGCCATAGATTGAATAAAGGAACCCCAAACTTCTGTCTCATTTGCAGGTGAAGGTAAAGAATAACTACAATCAGGGAATTAATAGTATCAGTTTCTAGAAAGAAGTCAAATAAATAGTTTCATCTGAAGCTGTTCAAAATAAATATCTTCATTCTTTCGGATGACACCATCTCAATTCAACTGTTTGCCAATTGGTGTAGGCCAAGGACGACCCGTCATTCGATGGACCCATGGAGGCCCTGGGAAAATGTTGGGAAATATTCTGTTTATTTTTAAATTTTGTCTTAAAAGACTTTATTATCTTTAGAGCAGTTTTAAATTAACAACAAAATTGAGAGGAAGGTACAGGGATATTCCATATACCCCCGGCCACCCACGCATGCATAGTTTTCCCCTTTAGCAACATCTCCCCTGAAACGGTGCCTTTGTTACAACTGATGGACCTACACTGACACACCATCACCCGAAGTCTGTAGTTTACATGAGGGTTCACTCTTGGTGTTGTACATCCTGTGGGTTTGGAGCTTTTGGTAAGGATGTGGGGAAATGGGAACCCTTGGGCACTATCGATAGGAATGTAAAATGGTGCACCTGCTGTGAAAAATAGTATGGAGTTCCCTCAAAAAAAAAAAACATAGAATCACCATATGATCTAGCAATTCCACTTCTAGGTATATGGTGCAAAGAATTGCAAGCAGGGACTCAAAGAGGTGTTTGTACACCCATGTTCACAACAGCATTATTCACAATAGCCAAGGGCTGGAAGCAACCCAAGGGTCCATCAACAGATAAATGGTTACACAAAATGTGGTGTATGCATATAACGGAATACCATTCAGCCTTTAAAAGGAAGATAATTGTGGCACACGCTACGACATGAATGAACCTTGAGGACATTACGTCAAGCGAAATAAGCCTATCACAAAAGGACAAATACCGTATGATTCCACTTATGTGCGTACCTAGAGCAGTCAGATTCGTAGAGATAGAAATTAGAGTTGTGGTTGCCAGGGGCTGGGTTAGGGGATAATGAGGAATTATTGTCCAAGGGGTACAAAGTTTCATTTTTGGAGGATGAAAAGAGTTCTATGGATGGATGGTAGTGATGGTTGCATCCACGCAACAATGTGAGTGTACTTAATGCCTCTGAACTGTACTTGTAACAGTGGTGAAGACAGTAAATGTCATGTTATGTATACATTACCACAATTTTTTGAAAAGGTAAAGCAAAGCCCTTTAAAAGCAAAAAGGAATACAACACACAGCGCCCAGATCTTCATTCCTAAATACCATTTTCTGATGAGAGGTACAAACACTCTTCTGAGAAATGGCTGTTTCTAGGGCTGGGGCAGAGAAAGGACAAGGTAAGCCCGGAGAATCTTGCCAGAAAGTAATGAAGCTCTCAAAGAAGCAAAGGGAGCAAAACACAACAGAACAACAACAAACAACGGGGCATGTCAGAGGGATGTGGGAGCCAACTGGAAGAGCCAACTGGCCAGAACTGGCACCATCTGAGCAACAAAATAAATACCGTGGTATTGAATTGGAGCCCAAAGTATAAAGTAAACATCTGTGGATCCATCCTAATATAAATCAGTGTTTCAATAAGTCAGTAAACGGAGAAGACAGAACCCATCTGCCTTACAGAAGAATTCTAGATAATATATGTAGGCACTGGCTCTTCCAGGAAGTGAAGCTTAGCCTCTCCTCTCCTCAGTGGAGGCCAGGCTTCATGGCTGGCTGAGTGAATAGAGTATGGGAAGGAAAAAAGAATAGTAATTTTGCAGTGGGGAAACCTAGCAAACACTGGCTTCATCAAGGTTAACATCACCAGAAACGGAGTTTGATATCATGTACCCACTTACACAGGGTGATAAGAAGGACGCTTCTTTGGGACATACTTCCCCCAAACGTTTGACACCAATCTAACATGAGAAAAGCATCAGACCACCTCCAAACTGAGGGGCATTTCACAAGATACCCGACCAGGACTCTTCAAAGTTGTCCAGTCGTCAAAAATAAGGAAAGACTAAGAAACTGTCACAACTGTAGGAAATTCAGGTGACATGAGGACTCTGTATCATATGGTACCCTGGATGGGATCCTGGAGCCCTAAAAGAAAATTAGTGGGAAAACTGGAGACATCTGAAGTAAATCGAGTTTATTTCGTAGTATGTACCAATGTGAATTTCTTAGTTTTGACAGATGTACCAAGATGATGTAGGTTGTCAAATTAAGGGAAACTTGGTGAAGCATGTACAGGAATTATCTGTACTGTCCTCAGAACTTTTCTATAAGCCTAAAAACTGTTTTAAAATTTTATTTTTAAAAAGGAATATGTTACTTGCCTTAGCATGATAAACTATAGTTTGAACAAACAACCTATAGGTATTTAAGGACACTGAAGACATTTTTAAAAAATCAATAAAAAAATCTAGCAAGTAATGGAATAATTAATACATAATGTTTATTAAGTAATTATGGCAGGGCCCATGACACGACACAATATGTATTCAGCAAGTGGTAAGTGTTATCACTTAACATTGTTTTGGAAGTACTTAAAGTTGAAACAAAAATTATATTTTTGGGAAGGAAAGAAATATATATTATTTCTATTATACATTTTTTTGTACATTTTTGGCTCCTTGCAAAAACAGTAAAGAATCAACTGAATAACTATTGTGGGTAGAAGCTAACTATAATTATTGGAAAAATTTAGTGAAGTGACTTGGCACAGATAAACACGTTTAATGACTTTCTTACGCACCAGCAATAACTACCTGTATAAATACACCTGAAAAAGAAATCATGAATAGAATCAAACAGCAAAACATATCTAGGAATAACGTTAAGTGCCCAATAATAGAGAAATGAAAAAAGTAATTTATGGTTTATGTACATGATGGAATATTATGTGGGTATTTATAATTGTGTTTTCAAGAGAATCTGTGACAATAAGTCAGGTATCTATGAAAAAGTTAAAAAAAATTTAAGATGCCAAATTATATAGTAAGTCAGTTCAAAACTGGGAGGAAACTATGCAAATAAAAAGCCATAAAATCAATCCACTTGATACTTAGGTCAAAATATCTGAAGAATAAAACCTCTCAAGTTGTGGTAGGCCAAGGAACAAATCCCTGCCATAAAAGATGAGGAATTTGGTTCTTCATATATTCAGTGAGGGTTTTTGACGTGAGCTGACGTGAGCCACCAATCTGGCCATTCGTAATTGTCAGCCACTTTTCTGTGGATTTCAGGTGGTCTGACCAGAAGGAGGTGGGAAGGTTAAGTTTGAGATGCACATTAAACACACAAAAGGAGATACCAGATGCGTTGTTTTGCAAAGAATCAACAAAGGTGAACAATGGTAGCTCTCCAAAGGAAAATTTTTGTGTCAGAGGGTGAAAACTGAAAGCTTTTGTCCAGGACGTGCACAATTTTGGCTCTTTGGCAATTTCTTGTAGGAGACGTTGAGCCGAAGTGGAAATCTGCTGTGGGGGGCATTCAATAATAAAATTGTCCCTCCCATGGACGTGGCCCTTAAGACCTTGCTGGAGAACCCTTCCAGTGGGGCAGTACAATGTGACACGGCCCCCAAAGGCTGTGCCTTGAGTTGTTGCATCAGCCCAAGTAAAAGGTTCTCAGTGTTCCCCCCCCTTCCTTCACGCTCGTCACTTCTGTTAAACTTCCATATAAATATATGCTCTGTAAAGTTAAGAGCGACCGAGTGCAAGTGCTGCCAGAAAGAATGAAGAGCTCGAAAGCTTAGAACAGAAAGGGAATTACTAAACCATTAAGTTCAATTAACAAGTGAAAAATGAACTAAGTTGCTCCAGAGTGATTTTTAATTCTGTCAAATAAAGAGGAACCAGACTGCAGGGTAAACTCGTATTTATTAGTTTTGGTTAATGAGTTTTTCCATAAGCAGAATTTCTTAAATTTTATTGAATCAATAAAGTCACCGTTTGGAAATCTGGTTTTTCCCACCAGAGTAGGATTTTAATTAAGCATACAGCAAACACCCAAGCACTGTAAAGCTATTCCACGGAGATGTATTGGTCTATGGGTTATGTTATTGGCCTGGTAGGGTTGCAGAAGTCCTTCATTTGCATGTAATCTCTACCACGTACCTCTTGCACGTTAATTTTTATCTTCAGGATGATGGTATTTTTCTTGTATTCGTTCCCAAAGAACCATTGTAAAAATAGTAACATCAGGGCTTCTCCTTGAAAGAGGAGAACTACATCCTTTCTTCTAGCCTCTGAGCAGACCAGGCATTAATTATCACTATATGGAGTGTCTTGAACTTCTCCTAAGAAGGACTGAGTCTGGAGTGTGACGACCCCTTTACAGTACAGATAGCCTTGCTGTGTTTCATGGTCATGGGGTACATCCTTCCCTGGTCAGTGGCTCTGTGAACACCTGCCTTTTTCATGAGAGAGTCCGCGGACAAAAGGGAGTTGGAGGGGCGTAAATCTGTCCCCAAAACTTGAAAACATCATGAAATGTGTGCTTTGCAGATAATCTGTCGGTTGATGCTTCCTTATTTCAAAAGTTTTGGTAGAAAGGAAAATTCCTATAGTGTGGCCCCATGTCCTCACATTTCTGTTTGCATTATGTGTTTTTCAAGATAAAAGAAGTAACGGGAACTTGGAGATTGCTAACTTACTCCTCGGAAAATGCCTCCATTAGGTAAAAGGCTTCTCCACTGGTTCTTGGTTAAAGTTGTGTGATGTAATATAACAGTCATGTCCTGGGGGCCTGAAGAAATGGATTTCAGTCCCATTCTCCAGACTGTGTATTTAGCTACCACATGGACCGCTTTGCCTGAATCAGAGAGCCTCAAGCCAGCCACAGCAAGAAAGCAAGGGCCTACTTCCCTTCCCTCTTCAAAAACTCTCTCCAGGGTTCCACCTCATAAATGGCAATCCCAAGAGTGGATTCAGGTTTTGTGGGGTCTGGAGCTTATAAAATTGGGGGACCCTCTCAAGAGATCGATTTCTAACTGTTGTCTGCTATGGCATGCCAACTACAGGGTAACCTAGGGATGGTAGAGATGTTAGATTCATTCCCCTGCTCTAGAGAGTTGTGCTTCTCCAGTGTCTTCTCTGGCCTGGTAACCCTGGGGGCCATATCCCTCAGATGATACGCCCATGTGTGCGTGGACAGTCAGGCATGGCTGCAGATGGGTAGTATTGGCTGGAGGCGACAGCAGCCTCATCATTACTACCCTGATTTCGCACCTTGAGGGTATTTGTCCTGAAAGCTTCTGTGTCCTGCATTAGGCTTATGCCTTAGTCACAGAGATTTGGCTGGCCTAATCTGTTTCTAGCCTGCAAGTCCATTTTCCATCCCCTGGTAAGTCCTGGCAAGAAGTCAGGTGGCCTAGGTACCCTCACAGGAACAGGAGAGGCTTCTCTGCTCCTCACCCTTCTCTATTAATACTTCAGGGTCTGGGGCGCCTGGGCGGCTCCATTGGTTGGGCGGCTGCCTTCGGCTCAGGTCATGATCCCGGAGTCCTGGGATCGAGTCCCGCGTCGGGCTCCTTGCTCAGTGAAGAGCCTGCTTCTCCCTCTCCCTCTGCTGCTCCCCCTGCTTGTGCTCTCTCTCTCTCTGACAAATAAATAAATAAAAATCTTTAAATTATGAGTAGTACAGCTATTAGTTTTGAAATGGCCTTAAACAGTGGGAAATAAGACAACATGCACATATGTATGTCACTGTCACTCATTACACCAACTTATGAAACTAGTAACATTGAAAACGCCTAGACTTTTCAAGATAGGCTGTACGAAGACTTTCGAGACTGGCAGCTTGACTGCTGTCTCTGGAGCTGCAATGCACCCATCCATGAACTGAGAAGCTCTTCATACTCACAGCGTGAGCGCCCCAGTGACTGTGGACAACCACTGTCTGCAGTCTTGCCTGTGGGATATTCTGTTAAAGGTCAAGTCCATAAAGTGGAAACACGGCTGGTATGAAAATAAATTTCTGAAAATAATTTCTGTCACTCTAAAAAAGAAACCATTAATTCCCAGCTTTTGCCCTTTTCTAATTCTGTTGGCCACTGGGACTTTAGGTCCCTCCCTTGATGGGACACTTTCTGTCCTCACCTCCCACTGGTTTTGTTCCCTCATGAAAACACTTCCTCGAACCCATCTTATGATTACCTCACATTAAATAATCAGGCTTGTATACACTTTGGGATTTCATGATTTTTCTCATTGAGATTCCTCGCACCTAGAACGCAAAATGGACAGATCCATTATGGTTATCGGCGTTTTGTTTTTTCAGTTACCTGATTGTTTGGATTATTTTCTAGTAGTCTCAAACAGCCCTTATCACTGTGTTTTCCTATGTTATGAAGACACGTAAAACTGAGGAAGAATATCGAGTTTTTCTTTGTCGTTATCAGGCACTACAGGCTTTTTGCTGAGTTTTCTGAGCTGAGCTAACTCTTTGATTTGTGAGCAAAAGTTTAAAAGGCTAAACAGGGGGAAATTGGTTCAATATTTCAGGCACAATGAAACATTTCTTTTGTCACTTTATTTCCCTGCTCTATTAATTTGTGGTTACTCACCTTCTCCTCAGAGATCCCCAGGGAACCCCAAATCTGACTCTCTATGATCTGCCACACGAACCCAAACATTTCTCCCAGTAAATTACATCCCACGTGTACTAAAACAAAACTGGCTTTTTAGGGAGCATAGGAGAACGTTTCAGGCCCCGGCTGGCCACATTCAGGTTTGCTGCTCACACGCATCCTGACGATGAGACTCTCATGGCCTGTGCGGGTCTGGGAAGAAGAGTGTAGGGTTCACTCAGTGGCCTGAACAATGCTGGAATGTTTCTTCCCTGTCCATTCACTCAAACAATGTGCCATTCTGCACCTCATAAGCACTTGATTTATCCCAACTCTTGGGCCTGACCTGTAATCCCCCTCTCCTTACCCATCTGACCCATCTGTGTTTCATTTCCCACTCATCAGCATCCAGAGAGCTAGGCCCAGACCCTGTTTGGAACCATTAGACAGAGATTGGCACTCTTCCCTCTGCCTGCACCACATCCTCCGCTGGAAAAAAAAATGACCATCAGATCAGAGAACAGAGCCTGCTTTGTCCCTTGCAACAGGGATCTGGAAGCATTTTCAATCATTTGCACTCTATACCCACTCAAACGCATTAATGTGATCAACATTGGGCCTGTTGTGGGCATTTTTTCCAGCAAATAGCTTGCTAACATTCCAGGCATGTACTCCCCTGAAAACAAGACTGAGACAGGGCCCTGAATATTCAATTGGAAAATCACCAAGAGCAAAAGCTTAGCTTGGCACGGCTGGTGTTGATTCTTAATAAGTGACTTCCTAAAGCTGAGGCATGGGGCTTACAGCGTCAATGACTTGTTTGAAAAATATTTTGTAGGTGCCTCATACCACTCTATTTCCTGTGGTATGCGTCATATTGTGAGCTATTCCAAGCCAGCCTGGTTAAGCACGCTAACTTTTTCCCCCCCAAGATTGTGGTGTTTAACTAAAAATGTCTTTATACAAGATGAGCTCATAGCTATTAGTGCTGATGTAGTTTTAACTGCTTGGATACCCACTGCAGTTAGTTGAAACTGTGCTGAAAAAAAGGTAAACCTGAGCAAAAACATATCTCACCCTGCCTAAACGGGCGGACGGCAGTCCCAGTGACAGCATTTCTTCAGGGGGAGAAAGTTCCAGATTTAAGTACAATGCGTACCTTTCACTTTCATTAAAAAGACTTACTGTTCTTAGTGTATTACTAAGGTGCTGAAGACATCTGGAACATGGGAATAAAATTAACCCTTTCTGTTGCTTCAGGTACTTTTAAAGCTCAACGAAGGACAGAGGTAATGTGATTGGAGAAAACAAGTGTGTCTTGTTGACAGAATTTCCTAAAAGGGAAAGACAAGAAATCCAAAGACTGAAAATTCTGCCTCTGAGATTAAAATATTTATGAGTAGGGTTTGTGTTTGTGTAGGGTTCAGATGAAGTAATGTATATAAGATATCTTGACAAACATTTAGAATTCTAGAGCTGGGGGAGGAAACTGATACTGAGCCCATGCCTACTCTGTGCCACATCCAGCTTTTGGTACTTCTGCATCCTAGCAAATGTGGTCTTCATGGCACTTAGGATGTACATATTCTTTTCATTTTGCAAGCAAGGAAAGAGAATCCCAAAGAGATTCGGTGAACTTCTCAAGGTCACACAGTTGATTAATTATAGAGGCAAGATTCAAAACTAGGTTTGTGTGAATACCAAGCTTGTGTTCTATCCCTTACCTTGCTTGCTACTCACAGATCCAAATCCAAATAGTCGCATCATTCTTATTGTTGTAAATTTTCTACTTGTTCAAAGGATGTGCGTTTGCCATGGTGTGAAGGGCTAGAACAGGAGATGAGTGTAAATTTATGTCATATACTCCCTTGCCTTCCTCCAGCAAATCGGCTATAGACAGTGTCTAGTTTGGGGCCCTTCCCCAATGGGTGACCAGTAGCTATTAAGTGATTAGACATTGTACATGCCATCTCTGAGTGATTTGTGTTTCTACAATAGGGCCTTTTATAACACAGAAGAGAGGGATTGAGACTCTGGACACTGCCCAGGCTGTGTTTGCCTCTCGGGGCAAATAATTTTCCTTGGTGCCAGGAGCAGCTCTGACGTGGCCGCTCTGCCCTTGTGGGGCCTGGGGCTCTGAGCTCCCAAGCAAGGGCCTGATCGCATCTGCCATCAAGTAGGAGTGCAGCAAGGTGAAGCCAGGGAAGCCAAATTGTGTGTCAGGAAAAGAGGCGACCACAGATGTTCCTCTTTCTAGGGCACTGAGGGGGTCGGAGAATCTCTATAGGAAATGACCAAGACCTCCCTGGGGCAAAAGCTACTGGACAAATGCACTGTACAGGATTATTAAGGCAAGGAAGACCCTCTAGCCCCCCTCCACATTTAGGAAGGCACATACTGCAGCTCTTCCCATGAAGTAGAAAAAGGGGCTTTTGTGTTGGGTATTATCTGTAAGTGTTTGGGCTTTGCCAAGCTTTCGGGCTACAGAATTACACGCTGGGACTGTGAATTGTTAGTTGATCCTTTATGACTTGATACTTAGCGTGTTATCTAAAGGGAATAACTTGTTTCTTGGTGGAGATTTGCAAGCTGGACAAGCTTCTTTTCACAACATGGTTTTTAAAAGATAGAAATTTTCTAAAAAATTCTGTGACTCCCCCACCCCCCACTCCTTACAATTTAATAAGTTTGCAAAACTATCAGTTCAGAATGTCTAGCTGAATGACAGCTATGAGACTGGTTTCTGTTCTCAAGTTGTAAGTAGTTCGCATCTTCTACCTGAGGCATTAGAAGAAAGTGTCCTTCAAGTGAATAAAAAACCATTCACTTGTTATTTTGAAACAATTCTGACTTCAGAAGTTTATCACCACTGGAGAGTGACATTTGGGGAAAGACCATATAAATATGTTGCTAAACTGATGAAAATTTCACAGGTTTTAGAAATAGGTACATTCTTTTATTCTTGCATTTTAAAGTCTATACTGGAACTACTTAATGGAAAGGCAGCTTTAGGAAAGGTAGGCAGATTTTTCTAATGAAAGCAGGTGATGTGGGTACCAGTCAGAAATCAGTTCTGTTTAGGCCTTTTGTAATTTCATCAAAAGTCAATTTTTTTACACTGAATACTCTTGTGTTATCATATTTCTTGCAAGTTGATTTGCTCTCTCTTGTTAGAGAGACTTTCATCCTCAGCAAGTAATGGGAAGAAAACATGTAAGAAAATGTCAAAAAAACCTAAATTTGCATGATTCATCATGGTGTTAAAGAGAAAATTTGGAAATGTTGGTTAGGAACAACTGAAGTCTTCAACTCATGACGTTTGAACTGATTTGAGTTTTCCTGAAGCCAGTTCCATTGCGGGCTTTCGTGTTCACCATGGACATACATTCCCCATGGCTCTTAAGTAAGGACTACATCTGAAAGAAGTGAATAGAATGCTGGGACTTTTCTCTTAAGATTACATGTGCCCCCTCAAGTAAAGTTCCATGCAACTTTCCTTCCCAGAGCTATGCACACAAAATTTCAGGAAACAGCAGGTCTTAATTAGGCTTCCAGTTTATAGTTTCACCTGAAAAAATACATTTAAAAAAATCATATATGTTTGGCTGTCGAGATTTTTCAAGTCAATAAATTCTTGCTAATTAATCACATTAACGGTGCTCCTTAAAAGTTGAAACAGAATCAGAAAACAAACCAAATTCCCCATAAATATCCAACATAAAGGCCTATTCACTGATGCATTTTTGGTTTCTAAGAATTTTACAAGTGCTTTTTTCTCCCTGACAGGACACACACACACACACACACACACACACACACACACACACCCAATGTCACTATCTGCAGTCGGATTACATTGTCTGCACAGGAAAACAATTCTGGTGATAAATTTTAATACTTCAAAATGATGTCACTGTGTGTGAGTACTTTGCTGCTTTGTACCCATATGTGTGATTGTTTTAAAAAATCAGAGCCCTCGGGGGCACCTGGGTGGCTCAGTCAGTTAAGTGTCTGCCTTAGGCTCAGGTCATGATCCCAGTGTCCTGGGATCAAGCTCCACATCTGACCCCCTGCTCAGCAGGGAGTCTTCTTCTCCCTCTCCCTTTGCCCCTCCCCCCTGCTCATACACGCTCTCTCTTTTTCAAATAAATAAATAAAATCTTTAAAAAACATTGGAGCCCCCAAACCATCAACAGCAACATGTTACCTCATCTTTGAGCCCCCACAAAGGGAGAAATGAATGATAGGAGGTGAAGAGAAGAAGGTGAACTGGGGAAGCCAGGAGCTAAGGGGGCAAATGGACTTCCGTCTGTTTGTCCACCATTGCGTTCTTTAGGAGGACCCTAATCCTGGTATAAATGTGCCCTACTGATATCCTAGTTGATGCTTTGGTCTGCTATGGTGCATAATGTACAAAAGCGGATTGCTTAAATCCCCTTCGGAAACATAAACAGATCTAAAATCCCACCTCTCTCTGTGGTATGCTTCCTGAGAATAGTTCATTAAGAAAATAACCTTTCAAACTCATAAACTTTAAGCTCTCCAAATTTCTTTGGTGTGTGTTTATCAAAATGCTGTATTTCAACACCAGTGTGCTTCAGTTTAAAATCTTGTTCTTTCTCAGCGTGTTGTACTTAGCCATCTCTCTGACAGGATTTCTGAATGTGGTCGATCTTTTAGAAGGAGAGGGGGTCAGTTGCTGTTTTCAACAAGTAATGAATTTTAAATCAGCAAAATGGGAGAAGTCCACATTCAGGGGAATAGATTTTCATATCTTTTTTTTATTTTTATTTTTTTAAGATTTTATTTATTTGACACAGAGAGAACAAGCACAAGCAGGGGGAACAGCAGGCAGAGGGAGAGGGAGAAGCAGACTCCCCGCCAAGCAGGGAGCCCGATGCGGGACTCGATCCCGGGACTCCGGGATCATGACCTGAGCCGAAGGCAGTTGCTTAACCGACTGAGCCACCCAGGCGCCCTCTTTTTTGTTTTTTTTTTTTTAAAGATTTTATTTATTTGACAGAGAAAGAGACAGCCAGAAAGAGAACACAATCAGGGGGAGTGGGAGAGGGAGAAGCAGGCTTCCCGCGGAGCAGGGAGCCCGACGTGGGGCTGGATCCCAGGATCCTGGGACCATGACCTGAGCCGAAGGCAGATGCTTAACCATCTGAGCTACCCAGGCACCCCAGATTTTCATATTTTTTAAACCTTTCATATAGTATGGAGATGGCCCTAACTTTATACATACATAAAATGGGAAAATGGCTGATAAGAATTTCTGTCACTGCCCCTCCCACAGCCACAAATGATTGATCATGGCAGCAACACAGCATTTTATAAGATCCTTATTTGGAAATTTTAGGATTATAGATTTGAGCTGATTTTATGCTGTATAGACAAAGAGAAAACTAACAATATAAAATAAAAACAATAACAGTGATCTAAGGAGGGGTACGTTCCAAGATTCCCAGTGGATGTCTGAAACTGCAGATATATATACTATGTTTTTTCCTATACATACATACCTAAGACGAAGCTTAATTTATAAATTAGGCATAGTAAGAGATCAACAGCAATAACTAATAATAAAATAGAACAATTACAGCAATGTACCATAATAAAAGTTACACGAATGTGGTCTCTCTTTCAAACTATCATACTGTACTGTACTCATCCTTCTTCTTGTGATGATGTGAGATTATAAAATGCCTAGGTGCTGCGATGAAGAGAGGTAAAATATGTGGGCACATGTCAAGAAGAGGATCATCTGCTTCTGGACCATGGTTGGCTGCATGTAGCTGAAAACACAGAAAGTCAAACTATGGATGAGGAGACCCTGCTGTATTTTAATTTCAAATACTTGCACATTTCAGTCCTTCTTTTGACCTGTTATTCCTTCCTGCCTCCCTTAGTTACATTTAGATCTTATATTCTGGGCTCTTTGTTGCCAGCCATTAAGGAAGACTAGGTAAAAAGCCATGTGTTATGTCAAAGAGTAGTTGGCATGGCCCCAGCTAAGCTGGTAACTCATTGTTTAACTTGGGCAAAATATTTCACGACCCACCCAGTTCCTTTACCAGTAAGTTAAGGAAATGGAATCACTGATTCACTCAACAACTTTTGGTGAGTGTCCATTCTAGGCAAAGCACTATATGCAGTTGACACAAAGATACATGACAGCGTCTAGCTCTTGAGGGTCTTATTGTATAGGCAGACATGTAAGAGATTGGAATGGGGATAATAGCCACACATATATTTCCCTTTTTGATCAGCAGGCTTACTACTTTATTATTCACTATATGGAAAGAAGTAGAAGAGAAGGAAAATATCTTGTCAGGAAGCTCATGAAGAAGTAATGGTTCTTTGTTCTCCCATTTTTTCATTGAGACTAAAGATGAAGATTGGAGGTAGAAAAAAAGAACAAGATAGTTGTGAAACCAAAAGCAGATTGGGCTTGTGTCCCACTTCCTTCCGGTTTGGGATTCTGGATGGAGAAAGCCTGGCAGATTGTCTAAATTCCCAACAGGGAATAGCTACAGCAAGTGTAGAGAGGATGGCATGGCATGGGAGGGAGAAAGAGTGCTCAAGTGGGCCTTTTGTCCCCTAGCACCTGTTAGTAGCACTGGGGACATCTAAAATTTCCCACATGTTCCCATGGACACCGAAGGCTGAGAGCCAGCAGGACTGCGATGAGGCTGCAGCAGTGAGGGAAGAGGGGGACCCCTACCAGAGGCTGAAGAGAGGACCATCTCACTCAGGGTCAGATGAAGTGCAAGGCTGAGACTCAGAAGATCCAAAGGGCAGAGAGAAAGGAGTTCAGGCTGAGGGGCAGGATGTGAACTGCTGACCACAGCCGGACTGACAGAAGAAAGTAAGCATTTCATCAGTTATTGAACTTCATGACCAGAGGCAGAGAGGACAGAAACCTATATGGAGACAGGGAAAATGAGTTTACCTCAGCCAGAGGCCAACAAAAGGCAGAAGAGAAGCATGGGGCTGGGTTAATAGGAGGGGTCTGCCATAACACCGTAAGCATTATAAGCTTCCCCTGTGCTCACACGTTAGCTGGGAATGGAGCAGAGTAATCTGTCTCAGGTGAGATAACACTGGTGAGGCGTTTCAACTTTTCTTTGACTAACTCGTTGCCAAAACTGGATTGAATTAACTTAAAAGGGGAGTGTTTTAAACTGGAAGAGATTGAGACACTCTGAATTGGCAGGTTTAGGTCTTTCTCCCCTACCCCCAGTCCATTACCACGGGGCCTCAGGACAAGACGCAGCTCCAACATGGATAATACAGACATTTTTTTGAACACCTATATTGTAATGTATATGATACAGATGTGTCCTCTTTTATGATAATATAGCAATAGCTTCTAGATGTTTTCTAGCTTTTCAGGCACTCTCCCATCCGTTATTTTATTTGCTCTCCTCGGTAAGAATGAGAGGTTGGCAGTGTGAGATGTTACCTCCGTTTTATAGGTGAGAAATCTGAAGCTCAGTGAGGTTGGCTTGCGCCTCTTTATCCATAAAGTGGAGACAATAATACTCGGCCTAAGGCTTTGTGGGATCAAATAGGAATGGGGAACCCATAGGCAGATATGATTTACTGTAACTCTAAGAACATGTAAAAGCCGATGAAGCAGGGTGAGAGTGTCATCAAAATGACTAAGATGTGGATAATGCTGTCAGACTGCGGAGATGTTTCATCTCATGAGAGGGTTCCTAGAAAGGTTTCAGTAAATCTGTTGATGCATGAAATGCTCTGGGGAACCTCATGTTACATGAACACTGGGGAACTGCAGTTGGGTTCAAGGAATAGATACTTTTTTGTGATTTTACGAAAAGAGCATGATTTAGCACACCCAACTCAAGTTTTCACTTCAGCACTTAAAGGAGTATAAGTGTGATAGGGATATTAAATGCATGTTTTCTACAAGTTCATATTTTTCAGCTATCTTAAAACTGTGAAAGATGTGATAACTGTATGCTTTTTAAACAATGCAATTGAATTTACATTCCATTTCTGTAGAATAATACAAGTGTGGTGCTCAGTTAGCCTAAGATTTTGATCATGGGCAGGTCAAGGCCACTCCAGGCACTTCTGCTCTCTAGGAATGAAGTGGCCTCCTCTCCTTGGCCCTTGTGGTCTTGTGCGTTCTGGTCCCTTCTGGTGTCTCCAACCTGATCTCACATCTTTTCCTTTTTCACTAACTGCATGCTTGTCACATGGCCCTTCATGTAGCTTCTTACTATTCTGAGTGAGATTTGTGGATATGATCTTCCTCAGCAAAGAAGCTCTTTCCTTCTCTGGAATTTTGGCTCCTTCTCGTGCATTAGGGCCCTTCATCAATGCCTCCTCCCCAGTGAAGCCTTCGTGAATTTTCCAGTTTAAATATAGCCCCATGCTAATCTCTATTTTACTCTACTTTTATTGTGCTTCATATTTTGTAATGATCCATTCAATTGGTTGCTTAGTATCCATCATCCCAAGTTACAGGAGGGTGGACACTTTGTTTCATTCATCACCCCACTACTAGGCACTACCTGAAACATAATAAATAACTGTTGAATTAACAGGTAAATAAACGAATAAACCAGGTGTATAAAGCCCTTAGCCAAGTGTATAGCACATGACAAAAGTTTAATAAAAACTGGCTGTTTTTATTACCATAGTATTGATGACCTCAAAATCATTGTTGCTTAAGTTGTATATAAATATTGGGGTAAAATATAAAGAATATATTATAAAGAATGTAATAGGTTTTGACATTTCTACATGATTGTTTTGTGTATGTTCTCAGACTATTCAAATTATTCATAATTTAAATTGCAAATCCCAAAATAGAAATGCAAATGAATAAAGTTCTGAAAAGATATTCAAACCAACTGAATATTAAATAAATAGAAATGGAAACAACAATGAGATATCATTTTTCTACTGTTTTTTTTTTTTTTTAAAGATTTTATTTATTTATTTGAGAGAGAGAGAATGAGAGACAGAGAACATGAGAGGGAGGAGGGTCAGAGGGAGAAGCAGACTCCCTGCCGAGCTGGGAGCCCGATGCGGGACTCGATCCCGGGACTCCAGGATCATGACCTGAGCCGAAGGCAGTCGCTTAACCGACTGAGCCACCCAGGC
>NC_138371.1:150508072-150609653 GCF_054177405.1 Leptonychotes weddellii
GTTTTTTTTTTTTTTTAAAGATTTTATTTATTTATTTGAGAGAGAGAGAATGAGAGACAGAGAACATGAGAGGGAGGAGGGTCAGAGGGAGAAGCAGACTCCCTGCCGAGCTGGGAGCCCGATGCGGGACTCGATCCCGGGACTCCAGGATCATGACCTGAGCCGAAGGCAGTCGCTTAACCGACTGAGCCACCCAGGCACCCCTTTTTCTACTGTTTTCTACTATAAGACTGGCAAAGAAAGAAGAAATTAATACTATTCTGTGTTGGCAAGCATATGGCAAAAATGTACCTTCACATGGATTTTTCTGAAGGTTAACGAGGCAAATATGTAACAAAGTTTAAAATGTGTATTGCTGTTACTCCAGCGCTCTAATCCCAGGAAATTATACCATGAAAATATTAGGAAAGTTAAAAAATATTGATAAGAATGTTTACACTAGGGTTTTTTACAATATAAAAATTTGGAACTTACTCTGTTAGAAATATTTCATTATAATGCAGAAATTTGGGAATAAGTTTATTATAAATAATGGTATATTTATAACTGCTGATAGGAATGCAAATTGGTACCAGCTTGGAGAACAATTTGACATCATCTTTAAAGTTAAATATGAACATGTCCTATATCCTAGGAATTCCAGTCTTTAGGTATGAACCTTAGAAAAACCTGCACACAAGCCCAGAGAGGAATACACAAGAATTTTTCTAAACATTGCTTTTAATAGCTGAACAGTTTGATATACAGCATTTGTGGTATGGTTTAAAGTATTTTTTTTAAAGATTTTATTTATTTGTTTGAGAGAGCATGAGATAGCGAGAGAGAGCACAAGCAGGGAGGAGAAGGAGAAGCAGGCTCCCTGCGAGCAGGAAGCCCGATGCGGAACTTAATCCCAGGACCCCAAGATCATGACCTGGGCTGAGCCACCCAGGTGCCCCTAAAGTATTTTTAATTTATATTATTTTAATAGGTTAACAACAGGGTTTTTAAATTTTATTTTTTTTCAGCTTTCTTGAGATATAATTGACATATAGCATTGTGTAAGCTTAAGAAGTGCTATGTGATGATTTGATACACACATATATACACACGGCAAAATGATTATCACCCTAAAGTTAGTTAAAACATCCATCACCTCAAACAATACAATTGTGTGTGTGGTGAGAACACTTATGATCTCCTTCTCATAGCAAATTTCAAGCATATAATACAGTGTAGTTAACTAGAGTCACCATGCTGAATATTCGATCCCCAGAACCTATTCTGGGGGTTGCAACTGATCCCCCCTGGGCAGTTTCTACAGCCAAGATTGAAATCTGTAGAGCTGGTTCTGGAGGTGAGGAGGGGTGTATATCCCACTGGGTCCCGGGGTTGTCTGGACTGCTCCCTGACCTGGCTGGAGGGGCTGTAGCCAAGTACAGGCCCCTTTAGGGTCTGAGGCACAGATGTGTTTCTCACCTGGTCCTCGAACTGGCAGGACTGCTTGCAAACTGCCAGTGGAAGATGAATGTAGCCTTTTTAGGATCTTCAGGGGTGCTGATGGAAGTGTCTGCTGCTGGTTTACTGGGCTAGGAGCACAGCTCATGACCTGTGGGTGGGCGGGGGGCTGCGTGGAGCCAGGTATAAGGCCAGGATCACAGGTAGGAGTGTCTCCTTCTCAGTCCCTGGGCTGGCGGGTCTGCTGGTGGACTTTAGCTGTCGGGTTGGTGTCCCTTTAGGATCTCTAGGGGTGCAGCTGGGAGTGTGTCCTGCTGGGTCCCTGTGCTAGCAGGAGTGTTCACAGACTGTCGTTGGGAGTGGCTGGAGCCAAATATAGGGCCTTGTCAGGTAAATCCATATATTATTATTATATCTATTCTTAGATGATTATTGGTATTTCTTTATGGCCTGGCCCATGGTAAATTTTCATAAACATTCTATATATTCTTGATAAAAATGTTCATTCTTTATTTGTTGTGTACAGAGTTCTATATACATCTATTAAACTTTTTATGTTGCTCAAATATTTAAAATATGTGTTGCTCAGAAATTAATTTAGCAGTGAGTCAATCCTTTCATTATCCCTGACAGAAAGGTTCTCTCTCTTTTAATTCTCTCTCATCCTATAACTGATAATTTTGGTATCTAATGTCCTAATTAGAGAGGGTCTAATTCTGTTCTGATGGCTTTTGCCAACTCTCTCAAATTGGCTTGATTGGGCATGTGTTTTTATAATTGTGGATTGTAAGCTCATCTTTCTCTGGACTCTATACCTGGCAATTATGTGAAGCCTAGGTGGAAATCATATGTCTTCCTCTAAAGAGTGTCTTTTATTCTTTTTTAGGCAACCTCAAATTGGGTACAATTTTGAGTTTATTTCTCAGCTTGGGGTTTCTTAGACCATGTGAGTTGTATAAATTTGAATCCCAAGCCTGTGTGAGAGCTGACTTTGGTTACAAATTCTCAAGGGACACTTTTTCCGACCCAGCTTTTAGCTGGAACCAGGATGTTGGTTCTTACAGTTCTCCTTGCTTTTAGGTATATTTTTCCAATCTACCTTTTTACTGACAATGTAACTCTTCAGATGCTGAATTTATGCAAAGGGAATTCTTAGTTCCAACTTCAGTATTTCTTTAGCCCAACATCATGTCTTTAGTACTTTGCTTTACCTTAAAATCTTAAACCTCCATACACCTGAACTCACATAACACGGCATGTTAACTATACGGGAATTCAAATAAAATAAGATTTAAAAAGAACAACTTAAACCTGCGCAGTTCAGGGATTTACAAGAACTTTAATATCCACTGCATCATTGACCTCAGCTTGCTTCCCGCTTCCTAGCCACTTCCTGGCTTTGAGTCTATGGGTATTTGGTATACTGTTTTGCCAGCTTTGTCATGCATTTAAAGCATCTGCATGAACATGTTTGTTCATAGCATTGGTGTGAAATTCAGTGAGAATCTATATAGAGCATTTAGCTCACTGTCTGAAATATATGCAGATCTAGAGGCTTGGGTTTGAAAAATACTGCCCTGAAAGAAGAAAAAGCTTTTGACATTCCTATTAGTGACAAGAAATTGTCTAAGTTTTCTCTTTTGTAAATAACCATCTCACACTATACTGCAGTTTGAGTGCACAATAAACATCCAGTTTTGCTAATGATTGAGAGGAGAAGAATGTGTCCCTGATTTTTCTGTATGTGCATGGCAGAAGTAGCTGTGAATTGGCACACAGAAATATCAGGTCAAGGGTTTCATTTCTGAAAGCCCATGGACTAAGGCACCCTGGAGAAGAAGAGACTTTCACAAACAATAGGAATGGTTTTTTCCACTTTTCCTTTCAATCTAATTTTCTTTCCATTGAAAGCAGCTGTGCTTTTTCTCATTCTGACAACTCAGAAATCAGTGTAACCCATTCTTCATAACTGCTTTAGAATATGCTGGCAGAAGCTGCTTCTGACAGTAGGCTGCTGAATGTTCAATGGTGCTTGATTATGTGGAAGGTTCAAAGACTGCTGTGATTATTTCCTTCTTTGTTAAACTGTCCTTGTCTTATTACAAAACTGCTAATTCTTCCAGAAACCAGAGATTATCTAAATAAGCAAGAGCAGAAGCAGTACTGTGTAACAAGGACAGGTTCTTTCGTTTTCCATTTTTTTCCTGGGGGAGTGGGTGATTTTTTTTTAAACAGCTTTATTGAGAGATAATTCCCATACCATCCAAGGCACACATTAAAATGTACAATTCCATGGTTTTTAGTATAGTCAATTCAGTATAATTTTAGTTTTAGATATCTACTGTCGCCACAGTCAATTTT
This sequence comes from Leptonychotes weddellii, assembly GCF_054177405.1. NCBI lineage: Eukaryota > Metazoa > Chordata > Mammalia > Carnivora > Phocidae > Leptonychotes > Leptonychotes weddellii. Next base: position 150,511,871 of record NC_138371.1, read on the forward strand.
AAAAAATGTTTTCACCACCTCAAAGAGAACCCCTGGGGGCACCTGGGTGGCACAGTCAATTAAGTGTCCAACTCTTGGTTTCAGCTCAGGTCATGATCTCAGGGTCGTGAGATCAAGCCCCGTGTAGGGCTCCATGCTCAGTGCAGAGTCTGCCTAAGACTCTCTCTCTCCCTCTGCCCCTCCCCCTACTCTCTCTCTCTCTCTCAAATAAATAAATAAATCTTAAAAAAAAAAAGAAAAAAGCAACCCTGTACCCTTTAGCAATCACTTTCTACCTCCAATCCTGCTCCCCCCAGCACTAAACAACCACTAGCCTACCTTCTACCTTCATAGCTTTCACTCTTCTGGACTTACATATAAATAGAATCATATGTGGTGTTTTGTGACAGACTTCTTTCACTTAGCATGTTTTTAAGGTTCATCCATGTTGTATTGTGTTTTAGTATTTCATTTCTGTTTATGGCCAGATAATATCCCATTATATGGATAAACCACATTTTGTTTATCCATTCATCATTTGATGGACATTTGGGTTATTTCCTCATTTTGATTATTATGAATGGTGCTGCTATAAACATCCATGCATAGGTTTTTGTGTGGACATACTTTTTCATTTTTCTTGGGTATATATCTAGGAGTGGATTTGCAGTGTCTTATTGTAACTACATGTTTCATCATTTGAGGAACTGCCAGACTATTTTCCAAAGTAGCTGCACCATTTGACATTCTCATCAGCAGCACACAAGGATTCCTATTTCTCCATATCCTTGTCAGCTCGTTACTATCAGACTATTTGATTCCAGTCATTCTATGGAAATCATTTCTCATTGTAGATTTGATTTGCCTTTCTCTGATGATTAATGATGTTGAGTATGTTTTCATGTGCTTATTGACAGCTTGTATATCTTCCTTGAAGAAATGTCTATTCAGATCATTTGGCTTCATTTTACTTAGGGTAAGGGCAGATTTTTAAAAAATGATTTCTAATATATGATTTTTTAAATAAAACCTAACAACATGTATATAATATTTAATAATATCCATAAGAAACTTACTTGATTAAGAAGAATAAAAGTACCTGAAATTGGAACTCTTAAAGAAAAAAACCAGTTTGTTATATAGATCATTGAACAAAAAGAACTTAAAATAATAGTGATTAAATTTTGCTCACCCCTGTCCTTCATTATAGTGTTCCCCAGGGTCTCTTACAGTAGGACTTCAATCCATTGACCTAATGAATATCATTACCCAAAATATTCTGTTTGACTGCTATGTTCTTCCCTTGCAAATTATTGCTCCAATCAAGGGACATCTCAGATTTTCACCTATTTCCTTGGCAGCCCTTTAAGAACTCAGAGTTAATGAGAAAGATGTTTTGATTTCTTCTCAAATAGTATCTCATCCCCTCTGGCAGGAAATTTTCTTACCTTACGACTGACTGAAGCCTATTCACCTACAGTAACTAGACTATTGATGTCACATACTGGGTCTCTGTCATTTTAACCCTGCCTGTGAATGGAGTGGGGCAAGCTTTCTCATACCTCAGCACACCAAATGCTGTTATTGAGCTTACCCATTTCATATCTTTATGAATGGTAGCCATAAGCCATGGAATTTCCAGTGGCACTCCAATGTCAAGAAATTGATCATTTTTGAAATATATAAGTAAATAGGACTTAATTTCCCTAGTGTTTCAAAAATCTTCATATAAATAAATTCAGAAATTGTTTTTAAAAATCCCTTTTTTTCCCAACTTGGTATCTTGACTTGTGTATCAGGTACATGTGAACCATTTTAGAACATTAAAGTTCTAAGACAAGGTTGGAGCATGTGAGGGCCCTTATTGGTTAACTATTCATATCTCCCTTCAAATTGACATTTTATAAATATTAGCTTAACATTTATTTGGACTCTAAAGAGAAATTGGTTTCCAATTAACAAAAATTACATGTAATAGGGAATTGTCAGTAGGATAGGTATTATGGAATATATGTGAAATTATATATGATAGAGTTTACTTGGAGCATCAGTTATAATAGCCACAGTTTATAAGGAACTAGATGCCCCTCAGTAAGAGTTTTATAATAATTATGGGTCAACCACATAATAGAATAATAGGTAAGCTATTTTAAAAATGTGAAATTCTATAGTTATACGGAAAGGTCTCCAAATGTTTTAATGGAAAAAAAATAAAAAGTGTATAACAATATGTATAGCATGAAGCCATATATAAAATATTTCTGTGGATAAGTTTACAGATGCATGAAATATCTCCTGAAGTTAATGCAAGGAACTAGAAACTGGTTGTTTCTGAGGAATGAGGTGGTAGCTGGGAGGCAGGGGAAAAGGGAGGCTTCTCACTGTACCTCATAGAGTGTCTTTCCATCTTATATCATGTATATTGATCCTATTTAATAATTCACAAATCTTATAAATAAATCAACCAAAATAAAGAATTTGTCACATATGCTTATTACATGCTATTTTTCATATCATACAAACGTCTTAGGATGCATTGTAACTCCCAAAATTTAGGTAATCAAATATTCCTCCCTAGTAAAATGGACTTGGCTTACATATTAACTTTGAGGAATTCTGCTGAGACAGCTAACTTCATATGAATGGTGGCAGCTGACTTCAGAGATTATGGTGCTCTTTATAGAGGGCATATAGGAGAGAACCTAAAAAAAAAAACAACTCTATTTTCATTCAAGGTATGTCTATTTCTCTGGTTATTTAAGAATTTGAATGAGGAAACTTGAATCAACTGGCACCATATTTCTGATTTATTCCAGTAAGTTTTATTGACATTTTAGACTGGAACTCTGGGGACCTGCCCATCTAAGTTGCTTCTTAATCCTAACGTGGTTTCACACCAATGTAAGAGTTTTGCTAATGTTATATTAGTTAAAACTTTAGTAGAAGATAAAATAACAGAGAGTCTAAACACTTATTTCAATTTTAACCCAGACAGAAGTTTGAACTTTTGGGACACCTTAATAAAGACACCAGCTCTTTTAAATACATTGTAAGATGTGGCCATTTAAAATGCCTTATTACAGATGACATTTAAAGAGAGAGGAAAGAAAGAAAGAAAGAAAGAAAGAAAGAAAGAAAGAAAGAAAGAAAGAAAGAAAGAAAGAAAAACTCAAGGAATATAAAAGATGTTAAGAGAATTTGTGAAAAGAATGATTTAGAGTTATTTCTTTATACCGTCACAGTTTTGGTTCAATTTCATTTTAGTTAAATGATGTCTATTGTAAGTATTGTTTATGAAAATGCTGAAAAATCATCTTGCTATAGAAAAAACACCTTTATCTAGCTGCTATGAACAGAGCTCTTCCATTAAGTTTTAGACAAATTCTTTCTCCTTTTCTTTGTGCATACTCTATTTATGTGTGTATATATGTTAAATATACTCCTTTTGCCTTGTTACAAGTGAAATCTGATTTCTTCTAGTTACCAAATAGTTTATATCTGAATTAACTAAAAACTTTACTAAAATGACTTGACCTTACTTGAGAATGACCCTGTATGCCATTTTCTTGAGAAAATGGAGCCAAAGCAAACTCAAGTTTAATTGGGAAAAATTATGCCAGTTCCCTGTTATTTAATATTTTATTTGGGGATTTTTTTTTTCAGTAACATCAACTACTCTTATACTCTGAAACTTGCAATGTGATCTATGTTTGCACTCAAGAAAATCTAGACCAAAAAGTTCACCTATAGAAAATGGGGGAGGGAAAAGGAACTTCATAGTGGAGAAACCTAACTCAGCCAAGTTGTCAGGGTCAGCATCAACATGATAAGCAATGTATACATTATGAATACATACAGTATGTTTTCTTGATATGAAAGTGACTCTTTACCTCTATGTTTCTTCTCCCCAAAACACAAAGAAAAACATTAGCCAAATCCTAACTGAAGGGAATTCTACAAAATACCTGACCAATACTTCTTAAAAGTGTCAAGATAATAAAAAACAAGGAAGTCTGAGAAACTATCATAGCCAACAGGAACTATAATGGTGAATTCATTTGCTTCTCCTTGCTGTTCTGTCAGTTTTTGCCTCATGTACTTGGATGCTCTATTGTTAGACACATACAAGTTAAGGATCCTTATGTCTTCTGGGAGTAGTGACCCCCTTATCATTATATGATGCCCCTCCCTATCTCTGATAACTTTCCTAACTCTGAAGTCTGCTCTGCCTGAATTAATATAGTTACTCTCTCTCCCTTCTGATTAGTATTAGCATGGTATAACTCTCTCCATCTCTTTATTTTTAATCTATCCTTTATATTTAAAGTGGTTTCTTATAGACAACATACAGTTGGGTCTTGTTTTTTTTGATCCAATCTAACAATCTCCCTTTTTTAATTGGCATATTTTGATCATTTGTGTTTGAAGTAATAATTAATATAGTTCAATTAATATTTACCATAATATTTATTACTGATTTCTTTTTGTTGCCCTTGTTCTTTGTTCCTATTTTTTGTCTTCCACACTTTGCCTGACTTTTGTGGTTGTAATTGATCATTTTATATAGTTTGATTTTCTTTCCTTTCTTAGCCTATCAATTATACTTTTTTTTTCTTACTGTTTTGGTGATTGCAGTCCTAGGGTTGCTTAGGTGTAGTTTTTGTGTGCATGTCCATTTATCCAACATAGTGTTCTCTGAGCTTCCTACATCTGTCGTTTGGTATCTGACATTAATTTGGGATAATTCTCAATCATTGTGGCTTCAAACATTGCTTCTGTTCCTTTCTCCATTTCTTCTTCCTCCGGTATTCCCATTACATGCATGTTACACATTTTGCAGTTGACCCACAGTTCTTGGATACTCTGTTCTATTTTTCAGTCTTTTCTTCTTTGTTCATTTTTTGGCAGTTTCTACTGTCACATCCTCAAACTCAGAGATTCTTTCCTCAGCTATGTCTTGTCTACCAATGAGACCATCAAAGACAATTCTTCATTTCTGCTACCATGTTTTTGAGCTTTAGCCTTTTTTTTTTTTGATTCTTAGAATTTCCATCTCTCTGCTTACATTAACCATCTGTTCTTCCATGTCATCTATTTTTTCAATTTAAGCCCTCAGCATATTAATTATAGTTTTGTTTAAAAAAAAAAAAACAGCTGGCCTGATAATTCTAACATTCCTACCATATCTGACTCTGGTTCTGATGCTTGTTCAGTATCTTCAAATTGTGTTCTTTCCCTTTTAGTATGACTTGTAATTTTGTTGTGGTGGATGAAAGGTGGACACAATATACTGAGTAAAAGAAACCTCAGTAAATTGGGCTTAGTAGTGGTATTGTGTTGGGGGAGAGAAGTGTTCTGTAGTCCCAGGATCAGGTGTCAGTCTTTTGGGGAGCTTCTGCCCATGGACCATGAACTTTGCCAGTGCTTCTCAATCCCACCACTCTCCCCTGAGGTGGGGTGGAATGGGCAGGGGGACTGGATCAGGATGTTCCCCTTCCCCAGGTAAGTCAGCTCTGATAAAACCCCATCAGGTTAGGCTCTGGTAAAAATGCTTTCTTCTCAGGGTGGACCTTGTTAAGAAGAGCAGAATGCTCTAGTATCTTTGAAAATAGTTCCTTTTATTCTCCCCCTGGTGGAACTATGAGGGGATTTTCCTCCAGTATTCACTCTGAGGACTTTATAGAGCTCCTGGAGGTAAAATTGTCTTTGATTTTTTTTTTGTAGTTTGAAAATGATAGATGCCTAGGTGGAACTTGGTGCGGGGCACTTGTCCTGCTTGGTGTTTGCACAAAAGTGTGGGGAGTCCCCTATGAGTGGGTCCTGTGGAGTTTTTAGCCCCCAGGTTGGTCCACTCTGAGCCACCAGCATTTCATCTATTACAGTTCAGATTTTTTTAGTCCTGTGCTGGTTCTCATGGAGGTCTCTGCTTGTGGGTTTCTGCTCTAATAAGTTGTGATTTTCTGCATTTGTCTGTCTGTCACTCCACCGTGATTTGCTCTGTGACCTCACTTCTCTGACAGATCTAGGAAGAGTTGATTTTTCAGCAGTAACAAGCTCTTGTTACAATGGAGTGGTGACTTCCTAGCTCCTTACGTACTCAAATTTATCTGTGGAATCTGTGGAGTCCCATCAGTTTCATTAATGGTGGCTTACAGCACGCTAAGCTTGGATTTCCCCATATTGCAAAATTTGGGTTGTTAGGGACATTTTTGTTAAGTTCTGGTATATCTGGTTCTCACTTTGTTCTATAAACTAAAAGAGCAAAATCTTGATTGTCAGCTTCTGAGGCAGGGAGGTTTCACCATAGAGTGTGACTCTGCCTCTCCTGTCCCTCCCAATAAACAATTGCTCACTGTGGGCCTGGGGTCCCCACCCAAGGTAAATGACTCAGTTGCAATTTCAAAAATATTATAAGCAAGCACAGAATATTTGTGCAAGGAAACAGGACAATAAACGTTACTTCGACCAAGTTATATCTAGTTTAATAACTATGGTGATGAGTGGCCTTGAGTAGAAACCTAAGAGCAATAAAAATGTTGTCATAACCATTAGAAATAGTGTTCAGTGTTGAACTTTTGCTTTCATCGCCTCTTTTTATTCTCCTACAGATTTTGTCCCAGCACTGCTTAGCCTGGATAATTATTTATTCCACAGATATTTATTGATCTTTCTAGTCCAATTTTATCCCCTTATGAACTATATGAGCTCTGTAAGCACTTTTTTTAAAATTTTGGATTTCAGTGTTCTCCACTTAATTTCTGAATCATAGAATATCTGAAGTTTCTACCACCAAAAGTATTTAATAAATTATAGATTATTGAGTGAAGGACTCAGAGTGATGTTAATCAGAGAAAACAACTTTGGAGAAGGCTAAAAACTGGAGGGTTGATCTCTCTTCTTCCCTCTAGTCTCCTTAGCAATTTTCTGTAATGTCTTCCAGACCTGGTTCCAATTTCATGTCCCCTGAGAGGATGTCCTTAACTTCTCCTGTGGGTGACTCCTCCTCTCTTTCCTACAAGCCTCTGTTATGACTTATGGAAAGATTCTATGGTTCATCTGTGTATGTGCTGCTTCCATCCATCCCTTACACTGTGAGCAATACAAGAACAGGAACCACATTTCACCCTTTGAGTGAACAGAGCTCATCCCTCCTGTAATACATGTCATTTATTTATTTCAGATGATTTTGGTAGTTGATAAAATCTTACATTTTATGAATGTTCAATATATGTTATGTATGTTCCAAACTACCCTACAAGTGTGCTCAGCAAAAATGTAAGTGTACCTTCTTTTTGTGTTTTCTTCAGTTCTGGGTACATGGCAGGTGGTCAGTAGGTGCTATAATTTGTTGAACTGGAAGGAGAGAGATGGTGATTTTTTTGATGGGCCTTTTCTTAAGAATCCCCTTGTTTAGGGGCACCTGGGTGGCTCAGTTGATTAAGTGTCTGACTCTTGATTTCAGCTCAGGTCTTGATCTTGGGGTCATGAGTTCAAGCCACATTGGGCTCTACGCTGGGTATGGAGCCTACTTAAAAAAAAAAAAAAAAGGAATCTGCTTATTTATCATCATTTAAAAGCAGTTATTAATTCACTTGCACATTGCTCATATCAAGTAGAAGTTTAAACTAAATGGTTTAATCTATTCCTTTAGGCAGCTAAGATTATGCACAGAAGTGTTCACTCTGGGAGGGCAAGAAAGCACCAGCTTATCTTGCATTAGAGTGCATTGAACGGTATAAGGTATTACAGCTCTTTTGAAAAATACTCTTTTACAACTGGGCTGAATCATGGGGCTGGGAGCTCATGTAAGCAAGCAATTCCTTTGCAGCTCAGAGGGCAAGCTGCAGAGTCGGGGCAGGGTTACCTTTAGTGTCATTGCACATCCTCTAATCCAACTTCCTCCACCATGACCCTTTCTTTATACCATGACCGAACTAACAGAAGACAGTTGCCAGCATTCTCTTGTATCTTTTCACTGGCAATTGGTCCAGTGTTAATCCATCCTCAGGCCTGAAAGCCATATAGGACCAGACATGGTCTATGAGTTGCTGACTCTTCAGGCAGAAGAAATGATTTAGGATATTACAGGTTGTCAGACAGGTTCATTTAGGCTAATGCAGGCAAAGTTTCCTTTACCTAAGAAACCACAAGAAGAATCTTTAATTGAATTATTTAGCAATTATTTTAATTGCTAAAATGTGTTTTGCCTTGTGGGCAGCTTTGGAGTTTTCTCTTCTTGTCTGTTTATTGATGATATGGTCAATAAATCCATCGGAAGACCTCAACACCTGGCTGGCAGTCATCTTCTCCACCCTCTGGCCTGACATCATTCTGGGTGACTCAATATGACAACCTCGCTGCATGGTTCCATGCCCACCTCACCTTCAAGGACCTTCCCTGACTCAGACACCACCCCATGGCGACACCCTAAACCTTATCAGATCCGTATTGGTCCACCTCTCAAATAAAGCATTCACACTCATTCTTAACCATGTGTTCCCAACCATCTCTCTCTCTCCCTCCTTCCCTTCCTCCCCTCTTCCCTCCCTCATGTTACTGTTCCCAACACACTAGTTCTCTAGCCTCTTTAGTATCTGTATTTTAGCGTCCTTTGTCCCCCTCCCCACTAGGTCTTTCCTGTCTCACTTAGCTCCCCACCCATGCCATCCCTTCATCCCTTTGTTTACCAGTATTCTAAAACCTTTTATTCTATTGTCTTCCCACCACACTGGGACAGAAAGAAGACCCACAAATCTTAATGAATGTAATTATGACCTTCTCTGCTTTGATATTCATTGATATTTTAAGAGAAAGATCCCACAGTATTGAAGATTGTTCCATGATAGATTTCTATCCTTGATCTCAGTGAAGCACTTAAAGCTCCCTGACAGCACTATCTTGTTTTTCCTGGTCAACATGCTCTCATTCCACAGGGTATTTCAGATAATACCTATGCTTCTCAAACTACAACCCTGCCCACTCCAGCTCCCTTTCACTATCAGCCTCCGATCTTGTCTTTTGGTTCATGGAGTAACGAGTAATTAGACAGTAATTCTTTCAATTTACTTACATACAACTCTACCCTTTTCTTCCTTCCCCTGTTAAAAAGAGATTTTCTTTTTCCTTAGGAGTGTAAATCTGGTTATTCCATCTCACTCTTTATATTTAATACCTCTCCCCTGGCCCACTTAAATATTCATATATATTTTTAGTGGGGGTGGGGCGAACCCTTATTTCTAATTCCTGTCCCTGTCCACTGTTCTCTTCCTGGGTTTCTTTTTCCATTTAGAGCCTATATTTTTTAAATATTTGTCCTTTCTGATATCTCCACAGTGCCACCTTCCAATCATGACATAACATAGCCCTTCATTCTTATTGCTCTACTCAAACAGATCTTTAAAAGACCAATAATGGTTTCCTTATAGCTAAGTTTAAAGAACATTTGGAAGCCTTTGTCTTACTGGATCTCTCCCTGATAAAAACACCACTGATTGCTTCCTCCTTTTAAAAATACTTTCATTCATATTTTCTATGTCATAACACTCCCTGGTCCCTCCTCCCCTTCTTTACATGTTTATTCATGGTTACTTTGTCTCCTCTTCCTAGGCCCATACCTTTTAAATTGGTGCCATTCAAAGTGTTGTCTTTGATGCTTTGTCTCTACAACTTGTAGTAAAGGAGAAATAGTAGCCCCTTCCTAGGGATGTCCACATTCTAATTGCCAGAACTGTGAATATGTTACCTTACATGGCAAAAGGGACTCTGGGAATGATGAAATTAAGGATCTTGACATGAAAGAGTATCCTGGGTTATCCAGGCGAGCTCAGTGTAATCATGAGTCCTTATAAAGGAAAGAGGAGAGTTCTTGAAGGAGATGTGGTAATGGAAACAGAGGTTGGAGGCATGCGGGCAGCCTCTAGAAGTTGGAAAAGGTGAGGACATTGATTCTCCCCTCGAGCCTCCAGAAGGAATGACACCTTGACACTGTAAGACCTACTTCAAACTTCTGACCTCCAAAACTCTAATACATGTGTGTTGTTACAAGCCCTGAAGTTTCTGATAATTTGTTACGGCAGCAACTAGAAACTAAGACAACCCTCTCCCTGGACAGTCTCATCTGACGCTTCACTTCAGGTCTTTATCCTTTTACATATCAGAAGGCTCCTGAGGTACTTATTGTTTTGTTGCTGTAAAAAATTCACCACCTAAACAAATCATTCCTGGGTCATAATTCAGTTTAGGGATATTGCCCTTGTAGTAGGATTGGGTAGGTGAAAAGTACTCAGCTATTCAGTAACTCAGGCTGACAGAGGTTCTGCCAACTTTAACATTGCTAAAAAGAAAAAGAGCATGGACCAGCACACCTGGGAGGTTTTTAAAGGTCTGGTCTATAAGTGGGGTAGTTTTCCTTTCAATTCCCTGGTCAGATTTCAGTCACATTGCAGCATCTAATTGCGAAAGATACAGAGAGATATAGCCTATTATGTGCCCATGATGAAAGAGAAAACATGGGGATTTCTCTTAACAGCTTTTTGAAATATCTCCCAAATCTATATTTTTAAGTCTGGTCTATTTTCAGACGACTAGAGCTACGTAGCCAACTTCTTACTGGATAGCTTTGCTCAGAGGTATCTAAGAACCGTGAACTCAACATTTCAAAAGTGTAACCCATCATTTTCTCAATGTTGTGTCCTCCAGTGTTTCTGAATCAGTGACCAGTAGCATTGTTACCCAAGCCAGAAAGCCAGGGGCCATGTATGACTTCTCTTTTACTGCTTAATCAATCACCAGGTCAATAAATAGTGAATAAAAGAACTCTGTTTCAATTCTGTTCATCTTTCCAGCATTACCACCATCACCCTAATCTATGCCATCACCATCAATCACCTAGACCACTGAAAATGCCTCATAATTTGCATCTATTCTTAATCCTCACAAATCCATTTTTCATACTACAGTCCAAATGATCTTCTGTGAATGTCAGTTCCCAAATTTGTGCCATTCCCCAATTCAAACCCATTGTAAATTTCCCCCAGTATTCTCAAGACAAAGTTAAAACATACCGTGGCTTCCAAGGTTCTCCTTGACCCATCTCCTACTCGTACCTCCTGCCTCTCCTCCAGCCCCACCCACACAGCTCTGTGCTACTGTCACACCAAACGCTTCTAGGTTTCTCTCAGGCTCCATGCTGTCTCTTGCTTCTGGATCTTCATACATCTGTGGCTCTTGCCTGGCTCCTCTCCTTGGCCTTCAAACTTGACCAGTCAAGTCTTCCTTGTCTTTCAGACATCAGCTCAAAAATCATTTCCTGTGGGAAACTTTCCCTGGCATCCCATAAGAACATAGAACCCATATTATACTCTATTGTATAAATATGTCTTTCCTGAGAAAATGCCAGGTACGTGTGGGCAGGAAAAGAGTCTGTCTTTTTCTCTTTATCCTCAGCACCTAGTATAGTGCCCAGTATGTAGTGATGCTGAATAAATATGTGTTTAAAGGACGAACAGATTTTATTTGTATGTATGTAAAGCTCATGAAGCTAAGTAAAGACTAAGGCATTTATATGCTCAACACTGATGTCCAATTCCCACTTTGACTCCTAATTTCTGTACTGGTTAAAATGAACATTAACAGCTACTGTCATGGCATGATCCTCAATCACAAACAGCAACTATGTTTTATGTGATATATGATTATCACATTAACTCATAGTGCTTCAAAGGGACACAAAAATAGCAAAACTACTTCTAAGTATAGGCCAAGAATGCTTTACAAATAAACACAAAAACAGAGCAAAAGTTGTTTTCTAATTCAAGAAAATGTGTATTTTATATATAGACAACATATATACATACACACTGTATATATATACACACACACATATAGACATATATTACATATACATCTATGTGTATATATATATGTATACACACACATTTTATATACAATTTCCTTTTAATCCAGCTTCTTACATTTCTAGCAAGAGAAAAAATATGTAAATATAATGGTTATTAAACTAGATAAACTTAAGCCACTTTTTTTAATTCAGAAAAGGCTTAACATAGTTCTCATAGTGATTCAGTCTAGCACTTTCTTATATGACAAAAGAATTACTTGTGAAGTCATTATGGTCAATATGCTCTACATTTCTCTAGATTAAATGAGGATAATCTCTAATTATGAGAGATAAGGTGCATTTATCTAAATTTAAGCTTGAAACATTTGGTTAAGAAATAAATCATTTTGGTGTGGAAATTTTTAAAAGAATGCTTAAACAATAATAAAATATATTTTAATGCACTAAACTATGGTACTATTATGTTAAGAATAAGACTTCAAATACACCAAAGTTTGAAAATTCAGAATGACTATTCCCAAAGAAATTATAATCCATCCCTCGAGTATACAATTCCATTTTTGAAAGAAATTCTTTTAACACAAGACAGTGCAATCTTTTATTTGGCACATCAAGCAATTCAATAAAATATTATGGGAAAGGATGGATCTATGTAAGATTTAAGGGCTTTGATTTGCATTTAAATGGCATCATTTCTTAAAATGTCTATGCCTTTTTCAGTGGAGAGTTTAATAAAAGATGGAAAATATTACTGACAGTAAAAGTATGTGTACAATTGGTCTTTAGTGAAAAACGGACAGAATTTATTAGAAGATAAATGGTAAACCTTTTCCTGATGAGACTGAGTCAGTCAGTGCCCCCAAACCAATTCTCGTCCAAGTAATTGGGTGAGTAGTTTGATGTTTTTGTCTGTAGTAACGTTCTCACAATTTTCTTTGAGTTTCGGGAAGCAAATTGTTTGGTAATAATAATCAGTTTTTAAAAAAATTGTTCTGATACTTTGTGACTCTGAACTGTTTAGGGTAGCCACAGAAAGATCTACTCACAAAAAGAGAGAGAGTTTAAGAAAGGAAACTTAAAAAGAGAAAAAACATGGCTCCCAAGAAATAAAAAAAGGAAGAATGAAAGATCTAGAAAACACACACAAACACACAAAAAGAAAACAGTACACAAAAGTGAGGGAAAGGGCCACCTTGCTGCTTTTCATTTTTCTCCATGGCAACAGTTCCAGAGAGCACCAACTATGGGTCTGGAGTCTCAAATGCAGCTTTGCAAGATTCTCACATCTGTCGGACTCACTATGGAGCATGAGGAATGACTATCTGCTCCACCAGTGCAGGTCTAATCCAACTTTGACCCTTGTCTGAACTGATTAGCTCTGTCCCATCATGGGGAGACACAACATTGATTATGCCTCATTGTAGTTGAACTTCAGCTGAAGAATTACCCTGGAAGTTGTGCTAAAAATAGTTATCAGTGATTTTTGAGTTTCCAACATGTGTCAGGAGTGTACTAGATCTTTGGAATTCAAATAATAATAACTGCTACATATATAGATAGCATCCACACGTGCTAAGAATTCTCCCAAACACTTAACATAACTCACTTAATCCTGGGGCACCTGGATGGCTCAGTCAGTTGAGCGTCTGCCTTCGGCTCAGATCAGGATCTCAGGGTCTGGGATCAAGCCCTGCATCAGGCTCCCTGCTCAGCAGGGAGTCCTCTTCTCCCTCTTTCTCTACCCCTCCCCCCACACTTGTGCACATACTCTCTCTCTCTTGCTCACTCTCTCTCAAATAAATAAATAAAATCTTTAAAAAAAACCTCATTTAATCCTGGCGACAACATAACAAAACAAGTGTTCCCATTTTACAATTAAGAAACTGAAGCTAGAATGGTTTCATGACTTGCCCAAAGTCATATAAATAGTTAAATGCACAGCCATTGACAAGTGAAATCAATACAGGAGACATGAACCCAACAATTGCCTTTTGATGAGGCATATAATAGCAATATGTACAGGGTGTGACATAGAGACAACAGTGGTGCCCCCAACACAGACTGAGGGTGTCAGAGAAGTCTTCTCAGGAAGATGGTGCTTGAACTAAGCCCTAAAGAATGGATAGGATTTAGACAAGAACAAAGAGAATGCTTTCAAGGTAGTAGAGGAACATGAAGAAGATCCCAGAAACCAGAAAGAACACAGGTGTTTGAGTAAAAGCACAAAAATCAATAGAATAGGAGTCTAGGGCAGGACATGGAAATAGAGATGAAAGATGGAGGTGGAGAGCTGGCTAAGTTTCAAGTCCTGAAAAGCCTGGTTTGCCATGCAGGCCATGGGGAGCCATTAAATGAGTTTAATCTGAGAAAAGTGTATTTGGTTCTTAATATCAGAATAAACAGTCTAAAGAGTATTGCTTATTGGATAAAAGCACAGGTTTTTTGTTTTTTTATTCAGATATTATTTTGAATACTGGTTCATTTTGAATACTCATACCATCTATGGGTAAATCACTCCACTAGACCTCCACTGCCTTGTTTGTAAAATAGGATGAGGGGATCATGCTTAGAAATGGCCAAATAAATGGCGGTACTCATAATGTGCATGTCAAATTGGAGGAGAAGATAGGAAAAAAGGATATTAGTTAAGAGTGCATTTTAGTAATGTACTCGTGAGATGATGATGGTTCTTAATGGGGTGGAGATGAGGACTCCCCGCAAAAAGAATTATCCAACCCAATATATCAACATGTTGTGCCAATGTTGATAAACCCTGTTCTAAGCTAAGGTGTGGGAGTGAAGATGGAACGAAGGGGACAGACTGAAGCAATGTTAATGAAGCTAAATCAAAAGATCTTGGTGACTGACTTGAAGAGAAAGTTACAGGGCTGTGGTCTGAGTTGTTTATCCTGGCACTAATTAGAGTACCCTGCACACATGATATTCCAAAATATTTGTTGAGTGAAAAAAGGAATATATGAATGAATGAATGAATAAAGAAATAGGATTCGAGACTCCCAGTTTGTTGTCTTGGGTCATTTAGGTAATAGTGGTGACAGCCTCTGCAGGGCAGGGCAGAGGAAGAGGAGATGGTCTTGGGAGAAAGATGGAGAGGTCAGTAATGGAATTGAGGTGCCTAAGGTGAAAATTACAGTGTAGATAGACCCAACTGTTTAGTTGTTCAATGTCTCGATGGTTGATTATACCAAATGGGATACCTTTAAAAAAAAATGGAAACCCTCCTTGAATCTGAAAATCATATTGGAGATTTATAAATTATAACCGAGGATGAATTCGAGTTTTTATGATAGCTAGAGAAATCTACATTTTTACATTAATTTTTCTGAGGAAACCATATTTTAAAACTTCCAATGATGTGGTTTTAGGATGCTAACTATTTCCTCCCATGTCTTTCTTGCCCAACCTCACTACTCTGGCTCTGAAGCGAAGTAAAAAAAAAAAAAAATCTACTTGAGCCATTTAAGCACCAGAGGCAGTGGGATTACTTCTACCCTCAGAGGTGGTTACTTGTCCTTCTCCACACTCATCCCTTTTCCAAAGCCAGTCTGTCCCCAAAGGCCCATCTGCCATTGGTCTATTATCCAATGGCCCCTAGAACTACAGTGGAGACATTTGTCCCCAGGGTTCCTTTTGCCTACACTCAGTGCCACTCAATGGCCTTGTTGAGTGGTTTCTACACCACTGGCAAAGCACAGGAGTGGCTCAGATACAAGGACATTGAGGTCACTGCCACTGCTGTTTGTACCCTTGTCACTCCACTCTGACCATATCATTTCTCTACACACGTGTCTTCACCATGAAGAGAATACCACTCTTTCTAAGCCTTTTCTTACTCCAAAAGCCACTCTGTCCTTACCATTTACAAACCATTACCTAAAACCATTTAGGGCAGATTCCCTAAGGCCTGGGGCAGAGTGTATTTGCCAAGTGCTACACCACCATGCCCAGCAGAGAACTCAGGAAACCTAACTCTTCTTATCTCAGGGATGAGATCCTTCCTTGCCAGCCAGGTCAACAGACCTTACTTCAACCTTCTGTTCAAGGATATTCGTTTTAGTGACCCTCGTGTTCTCAGAGATCACAGCAACTATCAGTTCTGTGAACTCTCCTTATATTTTTCAGAAACTCCTTGAGTCTTGAGTCTGTCCCCTTGTGAGGGCCTGACCTGATATCTCAGTCTGATCAAGGTGGACACCCAGAGTATGTCCCATGCCTGTCCTTTCCTACATACATTTTTATGAATTATATTTTATTTTTGTATTGGTACTGAAGAGAATTTGACTCTTGGTCTGTCTGCTTTTACTGACTCTTAACAGAATTAGCTATTCAAAACATAGCCATAAAGACATTGTGCATTCTGTGCTCTATAGCTCTTGTTACGCACCTTTAGGATACTGCGTGCTGCCTAACTAGGATCTTAGCCAGTGCCTTTGAAAGGGAGTTGTGATTGGATTGAGTCCTTTCATCATGGCCTAAAATTATTTTTGGTCAGACTTTTAAATCCCAAGTCCACCCTGTGATTTCTGTGGTCAGGGGGTTTGGCAATCATGCTTTCCAAAAATATCGAGACATCAGGAAGAAGGCCCTGAAACGAGTGTAGATGTCAGCACCTTCATTTATAAGAACTCACACTGCCGTCATGGAAAACATGCTAATGCCAGAAAGAGGGAGGAGAGATTAACGGAGTTCTAGAAGCAACAAGTCAGAGCTGGATTTCCTGGTGGTGGTGCATGCATGCACACATAGAAGGATGTCAGAAACAGTTTTAAAGTTTTTTTTTTTTTTAATCTAGCAAAGGAACATTTTATCCATTTGTCAGACCTGTGAGCTCTGCTGCCTCAATTGCATTAGCTTTTTGTTCATTTTTAAGTGACTGAAATGATGAAAACAAGTTCCTTGTGAAGTCTCGCCAAAAATCATCAGGGGAAACGATATCTGTTCGTGTATTGGATCAGAGTTCACATTGTGACAGAGTATTTTCATGTCAAAACGAGTATCTCCATGGTTATGAAGTCCTCTTCTTGTCAGCTATTAAATTGCTACCAAGGGCTATAGGTAGGGGTTTTGTTTTTGTTTTTGTTTTTTTTCATTTTAAAATTTCTTCCACTGAAAGAAAGTAAAGAAAACAAAAGAAGACATTGATTTATACAGAAATCCTAATGTGCTACTGAGAAAATGATGTATTGTGTGGTCACATGATCGAAATTTCTCCCATGAAGGATTAATCTGGTTCTGGGAATAGTTCTGAGAGGTTTTATATCCATTTTTGTGAAGCTTGAAGAGGCTTCAGTGTAACACTGCACCCCAAGAGGTCTGTAAAGTTGTTAAAATATTAAGAAAGACATAATTGTTAAAAGACTAGTTCTTAAATAAAATCCCTTGTGGAATATGAAAAATCTCCTAAAGCTATAAGGCGACAGTGTTACATTGAGGACTGATGTAACTCAGTTCATTTAGAAAAGACCATAAACAGCTTTATTATGGGAATTTGGTAAAGAAATCTTTCATTAATAGGAAATATTTGGCTCTACCTTGCAAATAAAGTGATGTTTACATAATTTGTTAAGATCTTTCAGAGATTCAATATCCTCTGCTCAACCTTAACATGAGTACTATATTAAATATATGATTTCGAAAAAAAAAACTTGTAAAATTCAGTTTTGGGTAATGTGATTTCTCATTTTGAGTTGTACCCTTTTGTTCTTCACTGAATTCATTTGATGTAAGTAGGGGAAATGGTTCAAATCCCTACTGGAGGCTGATGTGATACAGATAGTCTTAGCTAGTGGACCTTGTTGGAAAGAGGTGTTCAGATTCTGAACCAAAATCATCAAGGGGAATCTGTGTTAGATTTCCAGTGGTAGATGGAGAAGGAACATTTCAGTCAAACACACAGTTGACTAGTGTGGGCTTTGACTATAAATCCAGTGAAATCCTGAACCTGCTGATCTGGCCCGGACCACATGGGAGCCTTTGCAGTTCTGTTTTTCCTTGGTTTATGCCTAGAATTTGAATGAGTCCAAGTAGTCTGTTTTATCTCCTTTCCCTGAGGACAATCCTGGCATTTATCAGTTAAAAACTCCACCGGTGTTCTTGGCTCAGCTTAGAATCTTTTTTCCTGGGAAGTATGTTCCCTTGGAGTAAAACAGAGGTGGTGGTGAGCCAGGTATGACCCAGAAACACTCAGCAATCTCTACAGGTTAGAGTGTTATAGCCAAGAGCCCTTAAATCTAAGGCTAGGCAATTCAATTTAGTTTTGAGTATCAGTGAATACTGGGGTTAGCCTTTGGTGCATCAGGCTTGGGTAGGGAATTAAATAAACATACGTGGGCTTGGCTAAGATTTCCCTCCACTCCTGTGGCCCCTTGGACTCTGCTGGCTTCCTTTTGAATCTATAGGGGAGCCAAGGTTTTATCCTGTAAGCCAAGAGAGTGGCATGATAAAATATGCATTTTGAAACGAGAAGCTAGAAGTTATTCAAGTGGCAGATCAGGAGGAAAGAAGGCTGGAACCAGGGCAGTGAAGGTCATTAAAATGTTCCAGGTGAGAGACCAAGAAGATGGGAATAGGGGAAGAGAGCTGGTTAAAGGAATAGTAATGGAAAATGACTCTCAAGATGTAGTGGAAGGTCCCCAAACAGGTAGAGATGAGCTTTTGTTTTCTATGGTTATCAAATGGCATGGAAGAAAAGTATGTAAGGTAGGAATGCATACAGGAAACCAAATATCCAATGTGGAAACAATTTCAAAGATGGCAGTAAGAGGTAGAATAACCCAAACTGTAACGGGTTTGCTAATGCCTCTGTATGCTCTCCTTGAAACCCCAACTGGGGCAGATATTAATGTTACATTACATAACATTAACTCTTTACTTTGTACACATGTGATAAAGTTCCTCCTGTAACAAACTATCCCTAAATTATGCATCAGGGTGCTCTGCTTCCACCTGCGGCAGTCACTCTTCCTTAGTGGTTTCTACCATCTGAGATGCTGGTTCCCTAGCACATAAAAGCAGGTGATCATTATCGTCAGTTCCCTGGCTTCATTATTATTTCACAGGATGAACTGCAGAAGATAAAGTATAAATATCCCTTTCTTACTGTTCATTACCAGTCACATTTTCTCATATTCAATTTCATTCTTCCTTCCAAGAAACCTAAATAGGAGTAGATATTGATTTTGGAAATGTGTTTCTTAATGGTTAAGAAATAGCAAACTATACCCTGAAATGTAATTTTAAATGTATATTTTATGTCCTTTGGATAAAACAAAGATCTCTACTTTGTCCTGTCTTTAGTGCTCCTGCCATGTATCAGAAGACAGATCTTTTGTGTTTAGCAGGAAAAAATATTTTTACCATTTTTTCAGTGTGTAGAATGAATAAAACATCAAAGATTTCTTGTTTTGCCAGCTCTTTTACAGTTTAGCAGAATCGAGAGGAGAAAATTCACCTGCAATTTTGATACACAACCTGACAGGACACAGACTACAACTCACAAAAAAATTCTGATTGAAAGATTTATCTCCTGGATGAAATCCATGCAGATAAAGTGGCTGGATAAAGCAGGATGGAATAGCACACAATTGAAACTAGTTCTTACATTTTTCATGTAATGGCATTCTTTTGTTCTTTGTATTAAATATTCTAAATAGTCTCTCTATATTAATTGATGGAATTAAAGCAAGCTAGATATTATGTGCACCCGCATCATTTCTGATTGGCCCAATTTGAAAGCTTACTGGGGCGTGAAAAAAAAATCATCACACACACAATGCTTTCTTTCTGGGCAGTCTAAGGAACACAAGACTGGAAACAGAAATGGGAATGTATTCTGAAAATCGCAGCCTTGAATCAGCAAGCTATCGGTTTCAGAATAAAAGCACATTAAGACTCAGTGTGAGGGTATTATCCCCTGTTTAACCTGTGAAAAGTACATCCAATCCAAAACTTCACACCGTAGTTCTCTTTAGTCACTGACAACTCTGCTGATGGTGTGGTTTTCCTTGTAGGCAAATGTGAAAGAAAACCTAGATTTTTGTCTGCAGTCTTTGCTGGCTAATAGGGTCAGCTTCATGGGGCAGTCTCTCAGGGCCCAGCACCCAGAAGGGCCCTGCATTGGTTTAAAGCTCTGCTGTTGGGCGCCTGGGTGGCTCAGTCGGGTAAGCGCCTGCCTTTGGATCGGGCCCTGATCCCAGGGTCCTGGGATCAAGTCCCACATCCTGCTCTCTGCTCAGTGGGGAGCCTGCTTCTCCCTCTACCCCTCCCATCTGCTCATGATCTCTCTCCCATGCTCTCTCTAATAAGTAAATTTTAAGTAAGTAAATAAAGCTCTGCTGTTGCCGAGCATGGAAAATGTTAATAAATTTTGAACAAGGAACCCTGCATTTTCACTTTTCACAAGTTTTGGAGCCAGTCCTGCTTGCTGGACCCAACATTTTGGAGCTCAGTCTTTTTGCTTTACAATGGCAGGACATGAAGACTTTGGAGGATTTGTGTGTGTGTGTGTGTGTGTGTGTGCTGATTGTTTGCTTGTTTTTCTTTTTAAAATTAGGCAGTCTCACTTTTGGAGCTAATTTATTTATACTTATGGACTTGAATCACTACTGCCTCTGGATGGCAGGGTATGATTCTTATTCTATTCTTATTCCCTTCCCTCCCCCCATCCACACACACAGTTTAATAACATGATCTATTAGTTACAGGTCATGATATGAGATAGAGCTCTAAGTCAAACTTCTACCATAAATGCAGAATATATTCCTTTGTCCTTTGTTCTCTGAGGTGGAATCTCTGTGCCAGTTTCACACACTCTCTTGCTTTTTCCTGATGGTCTTTCAGTGTTTACTTGGTTCGCCTTTTATGCTGCTGTCAAAACCGCACTTCGGAAAAGCTTAACCAAAAAGAATGAAGCCAGATGTTCACAGACATTTTGATTAACTTTATTTTAAACCACTTTTGAATTTTAAAATGCTTTCTGTGGAACATACTTAATTCTTTGCCTACTCGTGCATCATGGTAATCAGTATTAACTGAATTATAACCAAGTAATTATCTCTTGCATCTCTATTGAGGGAATCCATGTTGTTGATATGGTTAATGGGTTTTTTTGTTTTGTTTTCTTTTGTTTTAGACAAGATTTTTTGCTAATTAGGTATGGTTAATTTACCCTTATGTTGGTTTTTTAAATTTTTAAATGTTATGATTTTTTGAAGTTGGATATTCTAGCTTCTTCTAAAACATGGGAGGGACTAGCATCAGTGGTTCAGCTGTTCTTAAATTAATGAGGTCCACCTTGCCATTTTCTTATGGGTAGCTTTTTTGTGTCCTGTTTAAAAGATCTCTGCCTGTTCTAAGCTCATGAATATATTCTCTTATATTATTATCCAGAAAATGTATTGTTTTACTTTTCAGGTTGAAATCTGTTCCATCTGGAATTCATTTTTGTATGTAAGATAGTGAGGTGGGATTTAAGGTTTACTTTTATTCTTTTTCCAATTCACACGGTATCACTTATTGGTGAAAGAAAGTCAAAGGAAACTATCATTTCCACTGCTCTTGAGAACACCTTTCTCATCAATGAAGTATTTGTATATATGTGGGTTTGTTTCTCAAATATTTCTGGAATGTTCTCAATAAATTTATCATCTATCCTTTAATCAATAATAAAATTTTTTCTAAAGATTTTATTTATTTATTTGACAGAGAGAGGCACAGTGAGAGAGGGAACACAAGCAGGGGGAGTGGGAGAGGGAGAAGCAGGCTCCCCGCCGAGCAGGGAGCCCGATGCGGGGCTCGATCCCAGGACCCTGGGATCATGACCTGAGCCAAAGGCAGACGCTTAACGACTGAGCCACCCAGGTGCCCCTAATCAATAATAAATTTAATTACAATAGCTGTAAATAAATTTGAATATCTGGTGTTGTAGGTCTTCAAACTTTGCTTTTCTTCTTCAAGGTCATCATGGCTATTCTTTGTCTTCAACATGTCCACATTGATGTAAATCAACTTCTCAAACTCCACAAAAATACCTGTTGAGATTTTGACTAGGAGTGCATGGAATTTACAGATCAAACTGAGAAATGACTTGTCTTACATTATTGTCTAATTCATGGACATAGTATATGCAATGTTGATTTAGATCTTTTAAAATTTCTTTCAATAATGTTTTTTAGTTTTCCCTCCTACACACTATTGTTAGATGTAGTCCTGTATATTTAATTTTTGATATTATTGTAAATAACATTGTATTGTTTATTTTATTTTTGAAATTATTGGTCTTTTATGAGTATAATTTATTTCTGTATATTGATTTTGTATGTACTGACTGATAAATTCAATTATTGATTCTAATGGTTTATCTTTTGGATTTTCTATGTATATTCTCATGTCTCCTTGTCAATGCATATATATTTTATTTCTTTTTCTTGCCTTATTGCATTGGCAGGATTTCCAAGAAACTCTTAAACGGAAATGGCAATAGGGCTATCCTTATCTCTTGATATATCCTTATCTCAGAAAGAAATTTTTCAGCATTGCATTAAGTATGATATTTGTCATAAGTTTTCTTTGAAGATACTCTTTATTATATAAAGAAATTTTCTTCTACTTGTATATTGCTAAGAGGCATTTGTTATGTTGTTTTGTCTCAATCATGAATGGTTGTAAATGTTTTCATTTATTTTTTTTACACTTATTAAAAGGGCTACATGCTTATTTTCTTATATCTGTTAGTATAGTGGATGACAGTGATTGAGTTTTGAGTGATAAATCAACTTGGCTCTCTTGGTTTGATCCCAATTTTGTGGGGATATATTATATTTTCCCATATTGTTGGGTTTAATTTGATACTATTTAGTGTGTTTGTGCCTCTGTTCACAAAGATTTATAATTTTCCTTTTTTTTTTTTTATGTCTTTGTCAGGTATTCCTGTCAAGATTACAGTGACCTCATAACATGAGTTGGGAAATACATCCCCTCTATCTAGACTATAAAAAAAGCTTGTGCAGGATTGAAATTATTTCTTCCTAAAGTATT
Source organism: Leptonychotes weddellii (assembly GCF_054177405.1). Taxonomy (NCBI): domain Eukaryota; kingdom Metazoa; phylum Chordata; class Mammalia; order Carnivora; family Phocidae; genus Leptonychotes; species Leptonychotes weddellii. The sequence continues at coordinate 150,534,762 of NC_138371.1, forward strand.
TAGAATGGTTCTCTTTTGAAGCATCTGTGCCCAGAATTTTCTTTGTGGGAAGGTTTTTAATATTTTTTAGAGATTTATTTATTTATTTGAGAGAGAGAGAGAGTGGTGGGGAGGAGCAGAGAGAGAGGGAGAAAGAATCTTAAGCAGACTCTGCTGAGCATGGAGCCTGATGTGGGGCTCAATTCCAGGATCCTAAGGTCATGACCTGAACTGAAACCAAGAGTCAGATGCTTAACTGACTGTGCCACCCAGGCGCCCCAGGGAAGATTTTTAATTTTGAAATCAATCTCTTTCATAGATAATAGCATCATTCAGATTTTTTAATTTCTTTATTTGTATCAATTTTGATAAGTTCTCTTTTTTCAATGAGTTTAACTTATGAAATTAATATAAAGTTCATGATCTTTTACTATATTTTAATATATGTGATTTTTAGCTTTTTTCTCCTTCTTCTAGTGAATGTATTTAAGGCTTTAAAATTTCCCTTTTAAGCACTACTCTTCCTACATTGTATACATGCCACTCATTTCCAAATATTTTCCAATTTCCTCAATTAAAACTTTGATTTCTATCTTTACAGTGCAGTGAGAGCACTATAAACACTATGCCACTGTTTTCTGTTTTGTTTCTATGCTCTGTGCCAAAACCAGCTTATTCCCCGAGGGCTTGTGGGGCTCACCTCAAAGTATTTCCCTTCTCTATGCAATCAAGGCTCAATCTTCAAGGATTCAGGATCTAGAATCTTCAAGTCCTGGCTGCATTGGTTTCCTTTCATAACATTTAGTGTTTTTCTTCTTTTTTTAAAAAAAATATACAGATTTTGTAGTTGTCCTTTGTGAAGGATGAGCCTGATAGATATTTTCTCATAGCCAAAAGCAGTTTACCTCCCCCACAGTTAAGATTTTACTAGGAAAATGCATTTTACTTCTGCTTATATCATATGTTTGTTCAGCTTATTATTATCTAGAGAATGGCAATCTAGAAATATTGAGATTATTTTTGAATCATAAAAATCGTAATATTTCCCTTTTCTTTGTGTGTCTTAATACAATAGGTTATATGTGTGTGTGTGGTGTTTCAATATCTGATTTTATCTCCTACACAATTGTAGTTTTTGTTTTTGTTTTTTTTAAGATTATTTATTTATTTATTTGACAGAGAGAGACACACAGCGAGAGAGGGAACACAAGCAGGGGGAGTGGGAGAGGGAAAAGCAGGCTTCCCGCCAAGCAGGGAGCCCCATGCGGGGCTCGATCCCAGGACCCTGAGATCATGACCTGAGCTGAAGGCAGACACTTAACGACTGAGCCACCCAGACGCCCCACGATTGTAGTTTTTGTTTGTTTGTTTTTTGAAGGATTGCCATAGCAAACTGGCTTTTTTGGTGGGGGGAGGTGGAAGGTGGAAGAAGAAACACTAGTTATTTTTGAGTTTCATCAAACCTGTGTATTCCTTCTTGTGTGTAACAGTATGGGAATTGCTGTGTCAGGGATGATGGTTGAAACTCCTACTGGTGAAGCTAAAACTTCCATGGGATGTTCTCTGATTCATAGATACAGGTCAGCACTTTCAAAGAGTTCTCATTTGTTACGTTGCAAATCTTTTCTTGCTGCTGAAAACATTGAGTATTATTGGTGGCTCAGTAGCATCACCTTTCTCTAGAAAGATCAATCCCTAAAAATTTTCAGTACTTTAATGTCACTTTTGGGAATGTCTCAATCACAAAACAGGTGATTTATTCATCATGCACAAATGAGTGAATTATGATATGGTCACTCAGATCTATGTCCCATTTGTGATTATTTCTTTAATTCATTAACCAAAAAATAAGACTTTTCATGCTGATGCTTTATGCATCCCCTGAGAAGCCACATGCTTGCCTTTTCACTTTCTATTCAGACTCCTGTGAATTCTGTTTCTTAAATTATTTATATCAGTTGACTCTTTCCTTATTAAGCTTTGCAGCCTGGCCCTGCTCTGGAGGCTCTGGACTCAGGGCACTGATTCTCTGAGTGCCTTCTCCTAACCCATGATTTTATCCAGGTGAGCTCAGGTTATGTTGAGCATCAAGGGCAGCCTTGAAAAAGAAAAGACACACAAAAATAATATCTTGCAGTTTGAAGGGTGGAAGGAGGGAGAGAAAATTAGGCTATCCCACCAGCTTGTCCTGGGGCTGGGAGAGGAATTATGTCCTGGCTATATATATATAGAGAGAGAGAGAGAGAGCACAGAGTAATAAGACTGGTTCAACAGGTCACTCAGGAAAATCATATTCTCCTAGCCACAGCAAACAACTTTAGGTCTTTCTTAAGTGGTCATATCAGAGCCACTTTCTTTTTCTTCATTCTGGAAGACTGACTTCCTGGACTAGCAGTGTGTCCCTTCCCATCATCTTTCATCCAGTTGGAACTGTGAGTGGAAGACCACTGTGGGAGCAGTGCACACCCAGGGTGATTAAGTATAGCTGGACGGAGAAGGCTTCTGAGCTGGAGATAGGCATGGCCTAGAGAAAAGCCTCCACTACATAGCTTCAATGATTGTACCATTTCATTCTCTAGGATAATTGCTACCCTGTATTTGAAACAGATCCAACAGCGTGTATATTAATTGCTCCAAAAAGCCCTTGCATTCTTGCCATTATTTAAGTCAAAAGCAGCCTGGTGATAGTGACCCAGGGCAACTGATCTATTGTCAGGATGGAGGGAGGGGAGAAAACATTATTAGAAAAACCTGGGTAGTGACTTAGTCTGCTCAGGTTGCTGATACAAATTCCACAGAGTGGACGGCTTACATAGCAGACATTTATTTCTCACAGTTCTGGAGGCTGGTAAATCCAAAATCAAGGCACTGGCAGATTTGGTGTCTGGTGAGAACCCACTTCCTGGCTCCTAGATGGCTGTCTTCTCTCTGTGTGCCCCACGTGGCAGAAGGGATGAGAGAGCTCTCTGGGTTCTCGTCCATCAGGGCACTAATTCCATTCATGAGGGCTTCATTCTCACCTCCCAAAAGCCCCACTTCCTAATAGCATCACCTTGGGGGGTAGGATTTCAGCATGTGAATTTTACACAAACCGTCTACAGCAGGTAGGCTGGGAGTTGCCTTGTTGGACTGTTTTTGGAAGAGAAATGATGCCTTGGGAAGGCTGTCGTCAATTACGATTGGGTGAAGATTATATCAGAGAAGCACCTGATAAGGATATAGTTAGAGCAAGAAACGAAAGGAGGGGCTGCTGCATTTTACTACCTCTCAATCGGTTTCCAGCCTTTCTAAGTTGGAATACTTGCTAATGAAGCAATACCAAAATAGTTTGGATTTATATGGAGGAACATCAACATATTTAGAAAATGCAGGATGTCTCTCATATGGTTGGTGTCTGTTCAGCATCCGTTTACCTTCTATAGTTCCCTAAAACAAACTAGCTAATGAAGACTCTAGCTCCAATCCCTTTTTCCCTTGCCCAGACAAATGGTGACAAGCATCTTCATTTATAAAATAGAGGAGTTGAATTCAATGATTCCCAAGGTCCTGCCAGCTTTGATAATTGAACTTCTGCTTTTGTGAAACCTGAGGTTTTGTAACTTCTCACACAGTTTAAATATTGAGTAACATTATAGAGTATTCGCTAGTCTTCCAGGTGATTTAAGGACCCTTCTGTTCATTCCAGCTACTATAGAAACTGCCAGGTGCTTAACACCAAACTTCATTTTCTTTGAATGGATTGCTGACGCCTTGATGACAGAGATCGCAATTGCCTTTTGGGATATCAGGTGATAACTGATATCACAGCAGTGCAGCCAATTTGAGAGAAAGATGACACTTGTTACTTGGTTCAAGAGGGCAGTTCAGGTACAGGCAGGGTGGACTTGGGTGTTTTAAAGTGAAGCTTGCTGAATAAGAGCAACTCACAAAGCCTGGTGCCCAACTGTTTCTTTGGGCAGGTCACCAATGTCACTCAGAGCTCAGCTTAGCAGTTATAGATGCTAATTACTTTGAAGTTTATCAGTCTACCTAAAAGCAAAAGCAATCATCTGATGAGTCGGATTATCACTCATATCAAATATCATTAATGTTTCTTTGCCCATCAGAATAAATATGTAGCTCAATAGAGGACAAAGGGACTTACATTAGGCGTCAAAAAACCCAGGTCCTAGGATTTCATAATGTATTCATTAGACATTCTTAGGAGAAATCATTGATCTTCCCCGAGCCTTTTTCCACATCTAAATTTAGGAATAATCCCTACACAACACCATTTTATAAGATTGCTAAACGACCCAGAGAGAATATTAATTCACCTCTAGTTTTATAAGCGAAAAAACGGAGACTCGGAGAATTTTATTCACTTAATGTCTCCAAGTTTGTGAAACTGGGAATTCAGTGTGCTTTCTATTAGGTCTTATTAGCTCTCTTTTGAAACCAAATGAGATAATGTGTATGAAAGCTATAATAGAAAAACTGTAATATGGATTTACTATATTGCATAGTATATTGGCACAGAAGGGCAGTCATGACATCTCTCTTTTCCAAATGAGAAAACTAAGGCACAGAAGGGTTGAAAGATTATTTGAAATCAGCTCTCAAGGGCTAGAAGCCAGGATTTCTTATATACCAATTTCAGTAGTATCTCCATGAGAATATACTAGATGGGAATATTATTTTCAATAGGGGCTAAATGTACTTGTCACTAAGTGGCAGTATAGAATAATGGAATAGGCGTAAGCTCTGGAGGCTGGCAAAACGGTTCCAAACCAGAACTCATCCCTTACTAGCTACATCACTTTGGATAAATATGAAACCTTCCTGAGTATGAGATTTCTCAGGTAAAAAATGGAGATCTATCTAATCGGTAATAATATTTTTGAATACTTATGGAACATTTATCATGTCATAATTGCTCTGTAGTAGTTTTACTATTATTATTTCAATGGTTTTGAATTTATTAGCTCTGTGTATCCCCAGAACAGGATTACTGTCAAAACTATGAGAAGATTAAATATGCCAAGCACCTGTTTCCTTCTTTCCTCTCAAACACTTCAGAGAGGATTGCTGGTGACAAACCATATGCTATAACAAATGAATCCCCTTCTCTTCCCTAATTGTGACCCAAATTAGGAAGTATGGGATGGGAAGGGAAAAGTAATGGGATTTATTGTTTCATATGTATCACAGTTTGGAGATGAATTGTTGATTTTTAGTGTTTTTCCAAGCATTAATGACAATACTCTGACCTAACATTATAATCATTTCTAACCAACCTGAAAGAAATAACAATTTCATTGGTTTTTCAACTGATGTTGTTGGTGTTTGTCCACAACTGAGCAAAAATATTTTCCCTCCAAGAACTCTTTTCTGATTAAAGTATGGGCAAACTGCGTCCATTACATAGCACATATCGTTTGATTCTTGTAATTTTATCTGGTAAAAAAAAAAAACAACAAAACATAATGAGAAGGAACTAATTTCACAGGAGATTTTTCTAAGGAAATCATACCCTATAATCAAAATCAAAATTGACTTTCCAATTAGAAAAGGAATTCAGGTCAGGAATGTGAACTAGCAATTTCCAGATATAACCACATATATTGTTTAGAACAAATATTAAAAAAACAAACTCTTTTTGCTGCCCTATTTACCAGAAGATCTTTTCAGCAGTTTCTGTAAAATCTTACCTTGTTGCCAAAGAGTGATTTGAGGTTCAAAAGCAACTGGAGAATAGAGCTATTATTTGTGTGACTTTTCATTAATTCTGAGCCTTATGGTGACTGAACATCTTTCTTTCCAGAAGCTCAGAGACATTGTTTACTGAGCTGCTATGCTAATTTGTACTTTGGAACAAAGCTTGAGCTAGTACCTCCTTCAGAGATGGTGCAAATGAATTGGGTAGAAGCAATAGTACCCAGATCTCGTAGTTTTGGAAATTGTCAGAACCTCAACGACAAAGTATTTCACAATTACTCTTAAATCTTTATCTTTAGATATGTTCTCTCTTCTGAATTCTAAATATATTAACCATGCATGATATATTCACCTAGAAGTCTCAGAGTCCCTTCAAATGCAACTCATCCCATATGTACTCATAATATTCTCCTGAAAATTTGCGACTCCTTTGGTATTCTACATCTTGATTAATGATTTACTATCTACCTAGATGTCCACGCCAGAAATTTGGCCATCATTCTTGATTCTTCCTTTTGTTTCAGCATTTATGTCCAGTGCATCTCTCCTGACCATCAGTTCTACTGTCAAATATGTCTTTGATGGACTCTGAAAAACAAACTGAGGGTTCTAGAGGGGAGGGGGGTGGGAGGATGGGTTAGCCTGGTGATGGGTATTGAGGAGGGCACGTTCTGCATGGAGCACTGGGTGTTATGCACAAACAATGAATCATGGAACACTACATCAAAAACTAATGATGTAATGTATGGTGATTAACATAACAATAAAAAAATTTTTAAAAATGTCTTTGAATCTGCTCCTTCCTCCTCCCACCATTATCCTCATTTTCTCTCTCCTGGATTATTGTCATAGCTTCCTAATGGGTCTGCCCGTCGCCAGGGTAACCACTTTCCATTCCATTCCACCCACGGAACTGCTGCCACAGTGTGCTTTCCGAAGAACAAATCCGATCTTGTTGCTCACAAAATTCAAATCCTCCAGTGGATCCCAGTCACTTACAGCATGAAACTTTAAACCCCTGAGCATGGATAGCAAAGACTTTTTCACCTGGCTCCTGGGTCTTCCATCTGCAACCCAAGACCATCCTCCCTGAACGTCTCATGCTTTGGTTTCACGTAATCCTCTCTAGAGTTTCTGTGGCTTTGCACATGCAGTTCCCATGCCTGCCGTCCCCTCTTCCACCCCCTCCACACCCACTCACAGTTCAGGTGGCATCAATTTGGGGCAGCTCTTCCTTTGCTCCTCTGTGCGTATTCTGAGTAACGATCTCAGGAACACCGTTATAGTAAGTTTTACTTCATTTTATTTTAATTCATTGCTTATGTATTACTTTCCCCCTTCTTTCTGTGTATTCATTTGAGCATTCTTTGTATTCCCAGCATCTATCAGAGCACTTGGCAGTAGAGTGGGAACTCAGTACATGTTTGCTGAATATGAATGAATACTGAGGCAGCTGGTTCCCGTCAAAGCTCAGCCACCCTGGGCATACAACTTAATGTCCTTTGAGACTTTGTCCTCATTTGCAGAACCAGGGATGACAAAACCTATCTTCCTGTTCTGCTGTGAGAATTAAATAAGATGGACATTCTCCGTAAATAGTAAATTAATATACGCCTATAAATATATACAAGATCATATAATTATTATGATCTCTTACACACTGAACAATACATTTCTAAAAACTGATTTATCGATACACATGACAAATGAGAACACATCACAAAACAGCCAAGGCTTTCCTTTCATTCCCATCTCCTTTGCTTTCCTTCTTCTCACTATTGATGTACATACCCTTGATGTTATAACCACCACATCTAGTGTCCCAGAGTTGCCGTCTACTTTCATATCTGCAGGACTTTGCATGCTGTCCCCCTGCTCAGAATGTCCCTTCCCTCTCCTCTCCTGGTGAATTTATCTTCTAAAGTCTGACTCCAGAGTTTGATACTCTTGCAAGTCTTCCCTGTCTCTCCCAGGCAGAACTGATCATGCTTCTCTCTCAAACACTTGGCACATGCTTCTCTTATGGTTTGCACCACTGCAAATAGTTTTTGTTTGTGTGTTCATCTTTTCCACATTCTATTGTGAGCTCCTTGAGGGGTTATCTCATTCTCCTAGGAATGTTATTACTGTGTCCCTGTGATTGCTTCCTGCAAAGTGAGTCTTGCTCAGATTCCCAAACCAAAGGGCACAATACAAACGAAATATTTAAGCATCCACAGTCCCTCAGATTGTCCCTCTCTTGCTTGAAGGGTTTGTGCTCCAGGAGACACCCTGGTTTCATGAGTTACTCTCAAATTCCCCTTGATGACTGTCTGATGTCTGCCTGGGGCTCCTGGGCATTTTGGAGGTTTCTCCAGGTCACTGTTCTCCCTGGCATTTTGGGGCTTGATTTATTTTAAAGCTTTAAATGGATGCAGTGTCCTTGGTTTCCCTCTTAGTATCAGCTCAGTTCTCCATATGAGGCTGGCACTCTCTTTCCTCTTTGGTTTACTTTTTCCTGATGCCTGAAGCTTTGCTCAGGGACCATAGCCCTGTGGCTTACCCTGAGCTATCTCATCCAGGACACATGCCCCTGAATATCCCACCCCTCCCTTCCTCCTTCCCTGTCCTCTGTTTTCCTTCTTTTTCTTCCTCCTCTCCCTCTTCTCTTCCTCTTTCCCCTATATTGACAATCTTTTTTAAAGGCAGCCAATTGTCATCGAAGATTTGCTCAGTGCTGGGTACTGTGTTAAACACTGTATGTGTATTTTATCATTGTTCCTTATAATAAATCCATGAGGAATTACTAGTAGTGTTCCTATTTTAAAGGAAAAGGACACTGAAATGTACAGAGATATCATGACTTGGGAGGCATAGGATTTCAAACAACCTGGGTCTTCTTCAGTATAAAGCTCATGCTCTTGATCCCAATGATACTGTACTTCTGAGGCCTCTCTGACCAACCCCCCCCCTTTCTCCTGTCTGCCTCTCAACCCTTCCTCTGAATCTCTATCTCACCACCAGCGGCACACAGTTTGCCTGCATTGTGACCTAGATGATCATGCCCAGCTGCATGTCCACGATCAACCTTCATTACACAACCTGTCAACTTCCTTACTCTGCCTTTCTTTAGGTACCACACCTGGTTACCTTCACCTACTGACATACGGCAGAGGGAAAGAGGCATTGACTTCTTTATCTCTATGTTCTTAACTTCTACCACAAGTGGACCCCAAACAAATACATTAAACAAATATGCAGATTTTATTAACAATAGTAGAGAAAAGATAAATAGAAGCAATATCCAAAATTCTTTTTTTTTTTTTTTTAAGATTTTATTTATTTATTTGACAGAGAGAGAAAGCACAAGCTGGGGGAGCTGCAGGCAGAGGGAGAAGCAGGCTCTCCACTGAGCAGGGAGCCCGACACAGGGCTCCAACCCAGGATGGTGGGATCATGATCTGAGCCGAAGGCAGATGCTTAACTAACTGAGCCACCCAGGTGCCCCCCAAAATTCTTTTGACCGCAAATTATTTTAAGCACCATTGATTTTATATAGAAATATTTGACATGTTAATTTAAGTGTTCTCAAAGAAGATTGCCCAAAGATGACTACTAGGCAATCTGGTTGGTTTGGGTTGAATTAAGGCAACATATTTAAACCTAAATATAGAGAACTGGGTTCTTTTAAAACTGGAAAGGGAAATTTAGCCCCATAAAACACTTAATTGTGCCTTCTTCTCAATTTTAACTTTAATATTTTATTATAATTAGAAGCAACCATATTATAATTTCTCTTTGCAATATTCTTGGGACATAGAAAAAGATTGGGTAATTGTAAATTTAAGTATTGATAAGTGGCTTGGTCAGGATCTTATACTGAACCCAAAGAACTGCTTCCCTTTTCATGATTGTGATCACTGGCAAATCCTAATCCAGTTTTTGGTTCTCAAGGAGCTACTTATAAAATTAGACAGTTTAGTAAAGCAAAGCTAATTTGAAGTCAGTTATTTAACTTGAGTAATCATGAATCACTATAGACCGTATGCTGTAGACTAACTGCATTTTGTTTTGTGTAAAGTAACCTATGTTGGGAATTTTCCTCTTTGAACTCTGAGCCCATGATGGGAAAAGGCCCATCCGTGTACCTCTACTCTGAAGTGTTATTGCTCTTGTATTTTTGGTCGGTACCATTTGGTGGTTAGTCACGTGTAGTAGACAGGATAATAGCTCCCTCCCCCAAGATGTCCATGATCTAATCCTCCAGAACCTATGAATATGTTATGTTGCATGGCAAAAAGAAATTTAGGTTGCAGATGGAATTAAGCTTGCTAATCAAGTGACCTTAAAATAAAGAGATTATTCTGGATTATCCAGGTGGACCTAATATAATCATAAGGGTCCTTAAATGGAAGAGGGAGGCAAAAGGGAAGGTCAGATTGATGCACTGTAAGAAGGACTTGACCCATCATTGCTGGCTTTAGAAGGGGTGACCATCCAAGGTATGTGGGTAGCCTCTAGAAGCTAGAAAAGGCAAAGTAACAGATAGTTGACTAGAGTCTTCAGCAGGAACACAGCCCCCCTGACACCTTAATTTTAGCATGGTAAGACTCATTTCAGACTTCTGACCTACAGAACTGTAAGATCATAAATATGTGTTGTTTAAAGCCACCAAGTTTGTGGTAATTTGTTAGGACAGCTGTAGAAATATAATGTAACATCCCTATGATGAAGATGTCCTGTCTGTCTGCAACCTTGGGAAATGGGAATCCCACGCTCTCCTGGAACACTTATGTATCTGACTTTGAATTTTGGTGACACTCTCTGTCCCCACATTGGAGGACATGTCTACCTTTCTCACATCAGTGCCTTTTACAAGGGAAGGGTCAGTCCCATAGAGAAATGTTTGGGCCCCTGGTGATATCCTAATTTTATTTTTTAAACACCTTTCTTCCATCTGGGGTGTAGATATTCTGGACTGGTTTGGAGAATGTTGAGTGGGGAATTGACCATGTGCCATCTCCCTCGTACCTGGAATTACTATTCCCTTTCAAATGTAGCCCAAGCTGAGGGGCCAGGCCCTGCCTGCCAGAGTTAACATGGTGCTTTTCCCCCACAGTCTTTTAGTAAAGTCTGGCTGCTGCTCCCCACCTCCACCTCTTTACCATATATGTCTGCATATATCAAACACGAATAGTGAAAAAGTTCCAGGCTCTTGTGCATGACATTTTCTGCACTCCAGGGAAATCAGGCATGTAACCAGACCAGTGTTTCTGTGAATCACTACATATTCTGTGACAGGTAAGGAGTTTCTGAGCATTTTAGATCAAAGAAAGAGGTGGATATGTTTAAGCTCCATTTGCTGTCCTAATTCAGCTCCAGCATAGCCAATAGACATTGTGACATAAAATTAAAAATCAGATGGCCTCTGTCATCAAGGAGCTTGGGTACCTATTAAAGAGATATACACAACACGATCTTTCTGGCAATAGATATTTAGCTGGTGTGCACTGGTACTCCTGCTTAGCTGGATCTGTTTTGATTGGCCAAGGCCATAGTGGCTTGTCCATTTGATCTGCCGTGTTGGCTATTATGTGTTTTGGCTGTGGGAGAACCATGAAATTGACCTTAACTCATCTTCAGGGTAGAAATGGAAGCCTATTGGGAGAGAAGAGTCAGAACCTTGAAGAACTAATAAGAACTACTATGCAGTGGAAAGAGAATTCCAGAGCATGGGCAAGGTCAAGATCCAAATAATCGTTGGCTGTGTGTGGAGAGTATTTGGTCCAAAGTGGTGAGGGTGCTAAATATGTCCTGTGGGAGCCACAGGACTCTGGATAATTTGTCTTTTCTAAAGTAATTTGGTTATGAATTTCTTAAAAAGTTGATCAGCATAACAATTTACTTTCAATTATTTTGTTGTTGAAATGAGTGTTTCTGGTTACTTTTTTTTTTCCCTCAAAGGTTGCTCATTTTGGCACACTATAAGATAGTCCCTCACCTAGCTTGAAGGATTACTGATTTGTAAAAATGGCTTTTTTTTTTAATTTTGCTTTTTAAAATTTTGAACTAATGGGGCGCCTGGGTGGCTCAGTCGTTAAGCGTCTGCCTTCGGCTCAGGTCATGATCCCAGGGTCCTGGGATCGAGCCCCACATTGGGCTCCCTGCTCTGCAGGAAGCCTGCTTCTCCCTTTCCCACTCCCCCTGCTTGTGTTCCCTCTCTCGCTTCTCTCTCTCTGTCAAATAAATAAATAAAATCTTTAAAAAAAATAAATAAAATTTTGAACTAATAGTTTGAAAGCCACAACCTAAATTTGTAATAGTTGAAAGCACAAGCTAAATATCCATCAGTAGCAAGAAGTATAATGACTACATAGGATCATGGTTGATCTATGTGCAAATCCCCTCTGGAAATAGCCACAATATGGCCTTGAATTTGAATTTAGCATCTCTGAGTTCCTATTTTTGCGTTTGTAAAATGGCATTCATAACATCTGCTTCACAAAATTATTAAGGATTAAAACAGACATTTGAAACCAAAATTTACCACAGTACCTAAAATACAATAAGCTCACACTCATTAAAAGGTAGTTTCTTTCATCATTTTTTCTTACTTTTTTCTTATTAAAAAAAGCAATGAATTATTACTGCAGAAAACAAAACAATTGGGCAAACACAAAGAATACAATGGACAAATATTTATGCTATTCCAAATTTTTCTGTGTGGCAGTGTAAGACAAAAGGAATTATAAATTAAAAAGCACTAATGGTTCTAAAAATTGACACATAAAGCATAGCAAAACAATGCACAATTAGCCAATGCCTTAAAAACCCCATTTAGTCATCATTTAAACTTCATTTTCACATGGATCGACTTTCTTTCCACTAAAATATTTCCAAAAGTATTTTAATTAAATTGCTTCTGGCTAAGTCATATGCCATCAGGGCAAACGTTAACTTTGGAGGCAGGAAGAGGTGAGGGCACAAAAGGCTTCTCTACCCTGTTAAAGAACTTAACAGTGGACCCTGGAGAACCTTTGAAGAATTTAAAAGCAGAGGCTGAGGAGGGTTTATCCCAGTTTTAGGCTTTGCAAGACTGAGACCTGGAAAAATTTACCGAGGTATCGAAGTCACCTTAAGATAAGAGTGGGGGCTGTGAGTTAAACCCAAAGTTTAAGTAAATTGCCTTGAATCCTTTCTGGACAAGGTTAAGTAGGACATAAATAAGTATCAAGCAGTCCAAATGGATCATGTCTCTTTTCTGCACCATGGGAACGCAGAGGCATTCCTTTTTTTTGTTGTAAAGTGTGTTGTACTAATAAACCTGGGATACCTGTTGCCCACATGAGTATTCTGAAGATGAAGGGGAAAAATAAATTAACTGTTACTCTATTTATGAACTGGACTGACGGCAAAAGGAAATAGGTAATGCCTCATGGCTGCGGGGAAGCATTTTATCTTGAGTGTCATGCCTAAGAGTTACTGTCCAAAGCAGATACTCTCTCAGGCTGGTTCCTACTACCACTTCTATTGCTTTGAACCAGGAACTCTGCAGAGTGTTTCAGAATTGCTTAGTGGACTTGCAAATTTTGCTTCAATTCCATCCCTGAAATACACATATTCTTTTAAATGTGCAGGATCTTTTAAAAAATATGCCTCCCTGGTGACATGTCTGATTGACCAACATTTGGACCACAGTGGCACAAGAAAATTGTCAGTAATCAGTGCTGTGAATACACACGCCTACCTGATTCATCCACTGGGCTCAGCTTGGTACCAGTGTTTTGTTTTACATTCATTAAAATTCCTAGCAGGACACAAAATGCTGAACATCACCCAAAACAAAACCAAACAAAACCAACCAACCAAAAAAGAAGAAGAAGAAGAAAAAAGAAGCTTAGGCTCAGATACAGCAATGTTGGTTAATGAAGAAAGAAAAACAAGTCATTTATATATTGCTTATTCTTCTTTAGCTCATTGTCATTTTTTTTTAATTTGCAATTTTGTGGCAGTTATAAAACACCAAACATTGGTTTTTTGCTTATTCAGTTATCTCTTTGCCGCATGAAGATAAACTGAAAGACAAAAAGAAAACAAAAATTAATGGAAGATGTTCAGTCTTTCTCACTCACTCTGAATGTTCAAATATAGTAGGCTATCCTGTCTTTCATTTCAACCCACATATTTTGGTCATCAAACCTTCTAAAAATATAATTCTGCTGTTTGCAAGTTTAGGAAGCAAATAGGTGTTTTGTTTTTGTAAATAAGCCTCTATCAACCATTGTTATACAAACAGGCAATAAGTTTGGTACTTATTTTCAAAAAATACAAATGCAAGTTAATTCCAATTTTAGGAAACACAATCATATCTTAAGGGAAAACCATAAGCTATTCCAGGATGGAATATATCCAATGATACAAGCTATTGGGTTTTACTTTATTTGTTATTGAATAGGTAAATACCCGTTGGTTTTACATTTTCTTGTAGTAGGGAGTAAAGAGATAGAAAATAAATGAATAGGTAACATGTTAGGCATTTTTTTTTTTTAATAGACACTGTGTTAAGCTGGAGAAACAGCCATTTTCAGTAAATGTGGTAGAGGCTTCTGTTTGCCTCCACAGGGTTTGCTCTCACTCTTTTCCGTGATAATACAAAGCCTGATTTGGGGGTCTGACATATTGACAAGGCAGCACCACACGTTCCAATTTCCCTTGCTAGGTGTGGCCTTGGGACAAGTTCTGGATATGTGCATTCAACTTCCAGAACACATGTTCAACTTCTGGAATACATCTTCCATCTTCCTCCTTGTTGCTGCTCACAGGTGGTTGTGATGGCTGGTTATTCATCTTGAACTGTGAGGAGAAGGAAGCATTCTAGCAGTGGCGGTATGGAAAACTGGAAGCAACAAAGCAACAGGTGCTACAGATCTGACTATGGAATCACCTTGCCATCCTTAAACTACTGCAATCAGGCTTTAATGCAAACAGAAAAGATGATTCAGCATGTTTACGCTTTAGGTATTTAAGATCTCTGTTGTAAGCAGACAAATATAAATCCTAATGAGTACAGAATTTGATGCCTCAAAGTAGAATGTTGGCCATGACAAAACCTAACATGTAGATGCTGATGGCTGAGACAGTGGAAGCCAAAAAAACAAAAAAAAAACCCCTCTTGTTATGCTGAGGCAACACATTTGATGAAACAATTACGATGACATCTTAGAAAGCAGAGTGCATGCTGTGGCCATAGCATTAGGGGAAATGGTAGGCAAGATTCGATATATTATCTTACGTTTGTTACTTCTTGCTGCTTTAGCAGAGTCTACAAAAGAAATAAACTGAGGTGTGAGCTAATCAGTCTGGTAGCCAACTGCATCCTGCAATACAAGTTGACCAGGAGTCTAGCAATCCTAAATTATTAGTAAGTAATACTAACTACACATACATGGTGCCTACAACGTGCCAGGTACCATTCTAGTGCTTTATATATTTTGTGTAACTGAAGCCTCCAACAACACAATGAAGTCCACAGTGTTTTTAGACCCATTTTACAGATGAGAATCAAAGAAGTTAAGTCACTTGTCTGTTACACATCTTACAAGTGAAGAACCTAATTTGAACTAGGCAATCTGAGCTCAAAGTTTATATTCCTAACTGCTGCACTAAACAGTCAGTAGTTTGGACTTTATGGAATTGAAAAAGCAAATTGCTTTTGTACCCTAGACTGAGGCAGTTCTAACTAAAGGCTGCAAATAGGGCAGACTTTGCAGAAGATAAGATGGTGCCTCTGAGCCTTTCCCAAGCATCTGCTGTTCAGCGTTCTCCGCCAGACAATGGGAGCCAGCTCAGTGGCAAAGATCAGATGAAGACTGTTGTCTCCCACCCCAGTTCTTTGTTTCAAATGGCTTTAAGAGAGCCAGCCTGAAACATGAGAGAAGGGGGATGGGCAGAGCCCAGAGGCAATAAGTAAAAGACCTGTGTGTTTGGTCTTAAAAACTCTGACTCCACAAGATTTCTATCTATGGCTATTAACACATACAACTGACCAGAAGCAAATAAACTGGAAGTCCCTTAGAGTTTTGAAGAAATGATATTACTAAAAACTCAAAATTCTGTTCAGTCCCAAAAGCATTTGCTTGGGTCTCAAACCAGTACCAGCAAGAGATGGGGTACAAAAGCTGTGCAGGTCCAAAAAGGACACCCTCTCCTATGTCCACCTCAGACGGGGCCCAGGGGATAGTGAACAAGGAAGTTTCATTCGGGGGAGCTTTCTTATGAGATAATCTAGGAAATTGTCAACTGCCAAGAAGGGAGTCATCACGAGACTTGCCCAGGAAGACATAGCTCCCAAGATGGTTCTGTCTCCCATTCTTCCGTGGCATCAGGCTGCCTGCAATCTTTCTGACTGGTACTGTTTTCCTTTACTGATAAATTTGGATTTTTCCCACCCCCCAGGTGTTTCCTTCATAGAAGAAGAAGAATATAAGTACCTTAATTGTAATAACCTTTCATAAAAAAAAATATGGAGACAATTGTGAAGCCTCTGACTTTACACATCTCCTCCTCCATGTCATGGCATTTCTCCTGATCCTCTGTTTAAGGCTTTCCTAGCTTTCTCTTCCTCTTGAATGGCATTTCACAATGATACCACCTTTGTAAAATAATAGTGACTCCCAACTGGGTCAAAGATTTCAGTAAGGGTCAAGGGTAAGGCTAGATAAAGTTCTATGCAGGTCTGGAATCACTTTAATCTCTTTCACTTTCACATGTCAAAAATGGGAATGAGGTTCCAGAATAAACAGTAAAGCAACTTCTAGATAACCCAATAAAAGAAGAAAATATGGCACATTTCCAGTAATTCCAGATTGTGTAGGAGGACAAAATATAATCAGTGGAGAGGAGATTGATTTGTACATTAGAAATGCTTTTAAGTAGCTCTGAGCTCTGGTTGAACTTGTTATCTCTGGACTCCATGGCATGACTTATATCAGGGTTGATGTGCTTATTTATTCAATTTGTATAATGTGTCCAGAGTCTCAAGAAGTATGGAGGCATTATCAATGTAAATGAAGAGTCAGTCCTAAACTGTGATGCTCTCGGGATGGATAGCCAATCCAGACGTAGGTTTGTTGGAAGCAAAGTAGAGTGGGTGTCAGTGTCAGTTATCTTTGATGGCAGATGAGTATAATATTAAGGATTGCCTAATAAACAACTGTTTTCCCTGAGGAAGAGAATTTCAGGTTCTCTTCTTAACATCTAGTCTTCAGTGAGAGATAAGGACACCAAATGATCTGGAGAAAGCAAATAAACAGATTGGCCACTGGAAGGGGGAGAAGAGCAACTTGCACCCAGAGGGGACAATGTAGTAGATGTCCTACAGGAACAAAGCCTTCCTCTGGCTCAGGGTTGGTATACAAACATTGGATTGTTGCCGGGGCTGGCAGCAGATGGTGGTGAGTCCTCTGCCAACACGTGTCCTTTTCCTTTGATAATGGTGTCCAGAATTCTTGATGAATAGTTGGGTAAATTTTCTAGGTTTCTGGGTGGGGACTCAAATCAATAGAACTGTGACACCCTTGAAAGGTAATACTGGCTTTAGTTAACAGAGGTGTCTGTGACAGGGTGTTACATAATCGTGCATTTTCTTTTCTTTTCTTTCTTTCTTTCTTTTTTTTTTTAAGATTTTATTTATTTGACAGAGAGAGACACAGAGAGGGAACACAAGCAGGGGGAGTGGGAGAGGGATAAGCAGGCTTCCCGCGGAGCAGGGAGCCTGATGCGGGGATCATGACCTGAGCTGAAGGCAGACACTTAATGACTGAGCCACCCAGGTGCCCCTTTTCTTTTTTTTAGGACTAGCCAGATCAAATACCCCCAAACCATACTTCTTACACCAGATAATTTTTTTTGAAAACTAAAGTCTCCTTAAGATTATAGCAGTTCATTTGAAATGGGTTTGAACCACTAGATAGTTTATACTAAGTTAGCAAGGTTTAAACCCACCAAACTGTCTTCAGTTATGTCACTGGGCCTGACACACAACACAGAGTAAAATTATAAAACACTTTTGGTGATAGAAGGGGTGGGATTACAGAATCAAACACTAATATCATGTTGAAAGTTTAGTGATAACCTGTTCTAATTCAATGCAACAAAACAGAAAGGATTGCTCTTAATTGAATTATTTGAGATAGACTTAAATAAATGTATTTACAATTTATCTGGGTAATTCAGAACAGAACTTCTACTTGCAGCATAAACTATCCCCAGACCACAGTGTGTGATGAGCAAATTTTACACTTAAAAAACAAAACAAAACAAAAAAACCCCTCAAATTTATTCCATTGTTCAATCTCCCTTACCTGGTTGGTCAGTTTGGGCTACCCCTCTTTTCCAAGATTGTATGTATGTTCCGGGGGCATCAGAGAAGTACCTGAGTACTGGTGCCTCTGTTAAGCTATCCATCAACTCATCTGGTCTTCAGTCATTGGCCCACACAAGATAGGAGTCATTTCTTTATAGTCCCATCTGCTATAAACACAGAGTCATCCCCTCTCTTCCTGAGGCCCCAACCTGGGAGGCACAGAATGAAGGTGGAGAGACTGCACTTCCTCTCTGGGATTCCAAGGCTACCTGTGTTCCACTTGCTCCTTCCCATCCGTCCTGTCTCCCTTCCTGCCCAAATGAATCATTTTCTAGATGGTAGCAGGGGAGAGGTCAACTGTCTTACAATTTTTCCTCCCATTTATCTTGTCCTTACACAGAGTTGTCATTATCACTCAAGCGCTAGGTTTCTTAACTTTGGCACCATGGGCATTTGGGACTGGATGTTTTATTGTTGTGGGGGCTGTCCTGCTCACCGTAAGATGTTTCGCTCATCAGATGTCAGTGGCATTTCCAGTTGGGAAAATGGAAAATTGTCTCCAGACCTTGCCCAACGGCCCTGGTGCCTTTGCCCTTAGTGGAGAACTACTTCTTTAAGGGTATGTGCTTTTGGAAATCAAAGCTGTTAAGATTTCCCTGGAGACAATGAACAGTGTACAGGAGAGCTCGTAGAAGAGGTGGCCAAAGGAGATAGGAGAAAGTGGGAATTTATCATTTATTTATATACCCTCTACTTGACATTCAGGAAAGGGAGACAGAAATGTTAGGATAGTTACACACACACTTCCACACTGAACAGAGACGCTTAAATGTTAGAAGGGTTTGGGCTTTGCATTTTTTATGAAGTAATTGTTGTCTCCTTAACACTGCTGTAACTTTTCTAAGAGAATATTTACATCAATACAAGTAAATTGATGCAAATAAAATAGATTCCAGAAGCATGAACATTAAAGTTGTGCATAATTAGTTTAAAATTGCATTTTTCAGGGGCGCCTGGGTGGCTCAGTCGTTAAGCGTCTGCCTTCAGCTCAGGTCACGATCCCAGGGTCCTGGGATCGAGCCCCGCATCGGGCTCCCTGCTCGGCGGGAAGCCTGCTTCTCCCTCTCCCACTCCCCCTGCTTGTGTTCCCTCTCTCGCTGTGTCTCTCTCTGTCAAATAAATAAATAAAATCTTTAAAAAAAAATAAAATTGCATTTTTTTAAAATATATGAATTTCTTCTAATATAAATTAGTCAAACAGGTTATTATATAGAACATCATGATGGCATCTTCTTAAACAGGGAAAAACCCCCATGAAACATAAGCACGTACGCGTAGCATTAACTATGCCACACTTCTTGAGGAAGAATAGCAAAAGTACTAAACTGTAAAAAAAAAAAAATCAGTTTCTGAGACATTTGGAGTTTCTGAACTTAAGGGAAAGGAAGTCATGTATCCCCCCTGACTGATGTATGATGGGCCAAATAGAAATGTCAAAGGCTGTTGACAGAACAAGAATAATGGACATACATTTATGGCCTTTGTCAACAGCCCCAGAGATCATTGGCCCCATTGGCCAAAACCAAGTATTACCTCCAAAGGATGAATCTTGAAAAGAGAGGTTTCCAGATGCAGTTAATATCCAGGTGTTGTGTTGGCCTTTTTGACACCCTCCAGTCACCTCTCCCCAGGCAGGGAAATTTGAAAGCTTAATGATCAGCAAGCTTGCTTTCTTCCAGGCAATGTTTGGTCAACTATGGACTGATAAGTGTATTCATTTTAGGGGCCGGTAAAGAATCTGGGAAACAATGGAGCAGTCATTTAAGATTTTTGCCACTGAACACTTATAGCCCTTTACACTTGTGTAGGGAAAGAACCTACACCATTTAATGTTGAGCATATTTCTTCCTTTTGAGGGTGACAGTCTTTAAACTTGCCACCTCTTTGATGTTGTGCTTACGCTAAGAAGGATTTCAGTGCAGTGACCTTTACTTATCCTAATGGGACAATTGTTTTACTTTGAAATTATTTTTCTCAAACACAGTACTGATATCTGAGCTTCAAAGATGAAAATTTAAAACTCTGAGTTATTCTGTATATAACAGTTGGTTCTCTAACACCAACTAAAGTGTTTTATGTTTTCAGGTTTTATTTTATTCTCGAAAACCTATACTCATATTTTCTCATGAATAAATATGAATATCTGCATTGAAAGTTAACTGAATTAAATGTCAGCAGGAAATTCATACAAGAGAAAAATGTATCTCACTAACAAACATGAAAAAATATTTAATTCATTTGTAAACAATGAAATGCAAATTAGAACTAAAACAACATATAATTTTTTTACTTATCAAATTGGCAATGATAAAAAAAATTTTAGGGTACTCAATACTGGAAAATGGGAGAGAGAAATGTAACAGCCTCTTTGGAAAATAGTTTGACAATATGTAGAAAGGGTCTTTTAAATTTCTAAGCCTGAGACAAGTAAATCTGGGAATTTATCCAAAGAAAATTATGTCAAATACAGAGAAAGTTTTATGTACAATGGTACTCATGTTAGTACTACTTAGAATAGAGGGAGAAAGGGGAAACAGTATTTGACAATAAAGGAAATTTAAGCAAAGTGTGATACATCTCCCCTATGAATATGTATGTAGACATTAAATGTTAATAAATTATTTGTATTAATATTATAACACTCATAATATGTAGGAAACGATGCACTTCAAAAATTATGTCAATTATGTATTAAAGTTATATAAAAGTGATGCTTGGAAAAAAGATTAAAATATAGACTAATATTAATACTTGTATTTATACAGTGAGACTGTGGATAAATATTTTTAAATTTTAGTCAAATTTTCTAATTTTTCCAAAAATTCTGTATTAGTCTTTTATATTTGGAATAAAAAATTTTACTTTAAAAATATATATACATTTTTAAATGGCTACTCTGCAATTCTAATCTTCACACGTATAGTTCTTAAACTACCTGTTTTTTTCCAAATAAAAAGCTTCAGAGTTATAACATAAAAAAATGACTATAACTTATATCCTAGTCACCATTTTTCACTTAGTCCAGCTTCAGCCATCTTTGGTAAAATTGAATATCCTTTTTAAAATCATGATAAACTTATGTCTCATGGCTTGTTCCAATTCTTACATATTATTGGTCAACTTAATTTCCAGGACTTCATATATCCAATCTTCTCTGTTAGTTCACAGTGGTATTTTCTAAAACTTGTATCAATGAAGTAATTTTCAGTTACGGCTTGTCTTTCTTTCCTTCTTTGTTTCCTAGAATATAATCTACATTCTAGCTTGAATTTTAAGAAGCTCTCATTCCTCTGCTAAACAAAAAAGAATTGTCACACCTGTGGGTTTTCCTTCTCTGTTCTTCTAGGGTTAGAAGTGTACTGGGTGTTGGGCAAGCGGGGGCACAGGCCTGACGTTAACACCTGCTGCCTTCAGCCACCGATCATCTCAGGGTTCTTGGGCAATGAAGCAATTTCTAGGTCTTATGATATTCATGGGAGGTAGGGGGGTTGTCAGGGGAAAAGTAGAAAATACCAAAAAATAGCTTAACTTCAAAAATCTTACATGGTACTTAAGTGGTTTTCAATGTGTGATCCTGAACTAAGCGTTTCTGACTTGTTACGAACGCAAATTCTCAGGCCTGTTAATAGACCTACTGAATCAGAGGCTGTGCTTTTCTTCAAGCCTTCCAGGTGATTCTGATGCACACTACACTTTGAGAACACTGGTTAAGAAGAGACCTAAAGAAAACAATAATGTAATTTCCAATTTTGTACGGTACCTTTCGAATAAGGGTGAGGCTAGCCAAGGCACTTTTTGGAAATAATTATTCTTTCTGTGTAAAGCCTAGCTGGTTTTCCTCTTGGGCCTCATAAGTATTAACCATCCCCCTGTGAACTGTCCTTCCCTTTCCCTCTGTTCTGAAGCGGGTCTTTTTTTGTTAGATTCAGTGGTTACTACGTTGGGATGTGCCAGGGCAGCAGAAGTCCTTGGATTCCTTTTCCATATGACCTGCTTCGGACAGTATTTATGACAGTAACTGTGTGCTGTATTTCCTACACTTCATATTTCAAACATGCCAACCTGTTAAAAACTAGACTGGAATGTTCCTTTGAACATCAGCAGGTATGTGGCTTCCACATTTACTCCCACAAATAAAGACAATACAAGAAAATTGTCCCCTTCCCCACAGTTCTGCTTCACAAAAGTATTTGCCATTTAGAATATAAATCTCTCTAGATTTATTTGCTGGCTGTTTGCAACTGTATCAATGTTCTTCTTTGATCAGCATTCTGAGAATGTCCAGAGAAAGAGGCTATCATTGTTACTCTGGATCTATAAAATAGCATGTCTTCGGGCCACTCTAGGTCTTCATTTCCATATTTATATTCCAGAATTCCAATTCTAAACTTAAACTCTTTCACGCGTGGACACTGTTCCCATGGCTCCCATTTATTATTGTCCCCTCCTAGTAGTTTTTGCAGGGCATTTTCTTCTCTTTACCTATTTTCTTACTCTGACAGCCAGGAGACAAGGCCTGTATTTTAATCGATCTGTCCAATTTCCCAGACCCGATCTCTCTCCCACACCCCAGCTTCATATTTTGAACTCCTTGCTTGGTGTCATTCAACCTTCTAGTATGTTCTCTAACTCTAGAACTGAGCTTCTCAAACTTTGCTGTGCATCACAATCACCTGGTAAACTTTTAAAAACACAGATTTCTAGGCCCACTGCCAGGCATTCCGACTCAGTGGATTCTGCAAAGGACTGCGGAACTATCATTTCCAGCATGCTCACTAGTGATGCTAATGCTGCAGGTCTGAAGACCACACTTTTGAGATCCTTCATTCACTCAACTGTTTTGTGATTTACCTTGAGTTTTTACATGAGACGGACACTATTGATGTCTCAGCCCGCCAACAGTCAGTTCTCCTTTCTCCTTAATAACAGATCCTAATTGTATCTAGGGACTCACCAGAGACTCTTGGTTCGGGAAGGCCTGCTTTCAGTTGCAATGCCAGGATGAGAATTTTAGTAAGTTGAAGATAATTAAGTTAATAAATTGAAACTCAGAATAATTTCATCTTTCCCCTTCCCCTGCCCCGCCCTGAGAATGACTTA
Organism: Leptonychotes weddellii; assembly: GCF_054177405.1. NCBI lineage: Eukaryota > Metazoa > Chordata > Mammalia > Carnivora > Phocidae > Leptonychotes > Leptonychotes weddellii. The sequence goes on from NC_138371.1 coordinate 150,557,941, forward strand.
GTCTGAGACATGGATAAAGTCAGCAGCAGGTGGGGTGGGGGAGCTTCTGAGAATTGTTTCTTATCTCTCAAAGAGTTACATCTGGAAGAGATAAATCCTTTTTCTGGCTCTGGACTGATAGGGTTTATTGTAAGAGTGCTACATTCTGCTCATGGCCATCAAGAGAGCTTGCCAAATGTTGAGGACAGCAGGGTGGAAAAAAAGGAAATAACAGGCCCCTCAAATGATGAATGGACAGTTAACCAGCCTGGAGCCATACTGCTTCTAGACTTCTTATGTGGGATTTCTGTTTCTTCCCGCTAAAAGTAAATTAATTGATATGATGTATCTATCTATCTGCCATCCACTTATTTATCTTTAACTTGTTTATATAATTAGATTATATTCAATACTCTGATTTCTGTTCAGATCGTATAAATCTTTCACCTTTCGCTATAAGTAGATTGTATTTGCTTAATCAATATGTGATGATCAGAAAAGATAGTGACAGCACTGTTAGAATGTAGCTATATTACTTGGCTTAGCTTACCGTCCATCAACATCATATCAAGAAGTCATCACATTTCCTTTGTTATACAGAGATTTGGAAGGAATAGAATATAGGAAAGTTAAGTCTGATGGGATGTGTATGACAGGACAAAAATTTCAGACTCTACTCGAGAGGGCAGGCCCAAAAAAGGCACCAGAATGGGACCCCTCGGCTCCCGTGCCACAGCAAGAAGGAACAGGAGCCTCTGCTTTCAAATATCCTTCCAGGTGTCTCTTCATGCACGCTTATACCTCAGTAACATCTTCTCCACTGTGCATTCACTGTCATTAAAGCAAAACAAAACCTGATCTTGACATTCTTACTGAAACCCTTAAAGACTCACCATGCAAGCACACTTAACGCGAGATTTACCCTCTTAGGAGATTTGTCAGTGTACAATACAGTACTCTTATCTACAGATCTGCCTTGACTTACAATGGGGTTACAGCACATTGTTAATTGAAAATGCATTTAATACACCGAATCTCCCAAACATCACAGCTTAGCCTCACCTACCTTAAACATGCTCAAAATATTGACTTTCGTTTATGGTTGGGCAAAATTGTCTAATTCAAAGACTATTTTATAATAAAGTATTGGATATTTTAAGTACTTTATTGAATACTGAAAGTGAAAAGCAGCATAGCAGTGTGGGTACAGAAAGGTTGTAAGTGTATCAGCTCTTTACCCTCATGATTGCCTAGCTGACTGAGAGCTTTGGCCTGCGCAGCAACATGAAAGGATCGTTCCACATATCACTAGCCTGGGAAAAGGTCCAAATCCGAAGAATGTGTATCACTTTCACACCATCGTAAAGTTGAAAAACCGTAAGTGGAACCATTCTAAGTCAGGGACCGTCCATATAGACACTCTTGTACAGCAGGTGTCTAGAATTTATTCGCCTCGCATAACTAAAACTTGATACCCATTGAAGGACAACTTCCATTTCCTGCTGCCCTTACCCCCTGGCACCCACCATTCTGTTCTCTACTCTTGGTTGTTTGACTATTTTAGATTCCCCATATATGTAGAATCACCCAGTATTTGTCCTTCTGTGACTGGTTTAGTTCACTTAGCCTAATGTCATCAGGGTTTGTCCATGTTGCCACATATTGCAGGACCCCCTTCTTTTATAAGGCTGAATAATATTCCATCATACGTATATACCACATTTTCTTCATCCATCTGTCCATTGATGAACAGTTAGGTTGTTTCCACACCTTGACTATTATGAATAGAGCTGCAGTGAGTGTGAGGGAGTTAATATCTCTTCAAGATTCTGATTTCAATTCTTTTGGATAAATACCCAGAAGTGGGATTGTTGAATCACAGGGTAGTTTGATTTTTTTTTTTTTTTGAGGCACCCCCATACTGGTTTCCATAGCGGCCACACAACTTTACACTCCTATCAGCAGTGCGCAAGCATTCCCATTTCTCCACATCGTTGCCAACACTGGTTATCTGTTGTTTTTTCCATAATAGCCATCGTAACAGGTGTGAAGTGATAGCTCTTGAAGTGGTTTTGATTTGCATTTCCCTGATAATTAGTGGCACTGAGCATCTTTTTATATAGCTACTGGCTATTTGTATGTTTTCTTTGGAGAAACATCTATTTAAAGTCTTTTTAAATTGAATTATTAGTTTTCTTACTATTGAGTTATAGCAGTTCCTTATATATTTTGGAAATGAACCCCTTATCAGATATATGGTTTGCAGTATTTTCTCTGATCTGTTCATTTGTAAAGGCTTCCCATTTTTCTGAAGATAAACATTCCAGATCCTTACCTTGGCCTACAAGGCCCTGTATGAGCTGGTTCCCACCTACCTCTCAGCCTTCTCTAGCAACCATTACTCTGTACCCTCTTGTTTTTCTTGTTATTGTTATTCTAGTCCCAAAGGCCTGCTTTCAGTTCTAAATTCCTGTCATGTGCTTCCTGCCTCATAAAGCTTTGAATACAGCATCACCGCTTCCTAAAAAGCATCTCCCACATCTTTGCTACTTCACCCTTTGCCTTTCATCTTTCGTAATTCAACTGAAGTGCCACTCCCAGACAGAACACTTTTTTTGAGACTAGACTAAATCTTCTATTCTTGCATATTCATTTAATACCATAATTCTCTTTTGTGGTACTTATCACCATTTTAATTGTATAATTAAATGTGTAATTAATTATTTAGTGTCTGTCTCCTAAATTACCATGTGAGCCCTTGAGGGCAAGAACATTATCTGTTTACTACCATATCCCTGGCACCAGACACTAAGCATGGGTTGAACATCTCTTTTTACTTTGGGCACCTTCTCTAATGACTATTTTTACTCACTCTTCCTTCACCAAACATTCAATAAATAATGGTTAGCCTGATTTTGCACATGATCTTTCACACCACTACAGTCAAATGGACAAAATGGGCATTATTTTTTCTGCTTCACAGATTAGGAAATAAGTCCCAAAGAAGTTAAGTCACCTACCTATGCTTATTTCATCTATGTTGGCATTTAAAGTTAGAGAGGCTGACTCGTGCTCCTTGGCTTCTCCTTGGACCAGTCACCTCCAGGACATTACTCAGCCTGCATCGAAAGGGTACACTCATGCTTAAATAGACTACAGCTTTTTCTTTCTCTGCACCAAAATTCTATGCAGCTTACCCTTGCCTGAGTCATTCATGGAAAGCACATTCATGGAGAACACACTGTGTGAAATATACCAGCCCACCCAGGAATGTCCTTTCATCACTCCACGCACAAAGGGTCCATGGAATGTTCTAGGAATATCTTTGAAAGGGATGTGAGAATTCAAGGCAGAGAATTTCTGCCGGTCACTACCCTCCCCCGCCCCACTTGCTTCTAGACTACCTGGCATGTGCTTAAGTATAAGGACCCAGGAAACCTCAACAGTGAATACAAGATTTTCAGTTCTTTCTAGAAGAGAGTAATTCAAGAGATACATTAATGTACTCATGGAAATTAGGATCCCAGCCTTGGCCTTGAACCTCTGAAAGTAGACTGGGGCAACCAAAAGGTCTGTAGAGAGAACTTGCAGAGTCATCGGTGGTTATTTGTCTAAGAGATAAGTAGCTTTGGTAAAGTTCCTAGAGGGCTCTGGACTTGTCTTCTCCTCTTCCTCCCCTCTTGACACTCCACTGACAGTAGCTCAGGGGTGAGATCATCAACACGGGGCACTATTGGCTGCTTAAAGATTACATGCTGCTGTTTTCTCATGAGCAAGTGGTTTAGCCCTGATTGAGGAAGTATAAAAGCAGGGAAGAGGCAAGGGGCCAATTGAAGATGGATAAAGACCCAGGTTAGGGGCTGTTGGAGTGTTCGGTAAATGTGTATTAAAATTTTGCCATCGGGGCGCCTGGGTGGCTCAGTTGGTTAAGCGGCTGCCTTCGGCTCAGGTCATGATCCTGGAGTCCCTGGATCGAGTCCCGCATTGGGCTCCCTGCTCGGCAGGGAGCCTGCTTCTCCCTCTGACCCTCCCCCCTCTCGTGTGCTCACTCTCTCTCATTCTCTCTCTCTCAAATAAATAAAATCTTTGGAAAAAAAAATAAAATAAAATAAAAAAATTTTGCCATCAAAGCTAGACGCCTCTCTTTATCAATAAATAATTGTTGCTGAATATCTGCTCTGAGTCCACTTTGTGATAGGAGCAGTGAGGAATTTCAAAAGAACCGTGAAGGAATAGGAAGACAGAGTGGAAAGAACAAAGGCCTTAGAGTCAGAAGAATGGATATGGTTTCAGATCTTCAGCTCACTGGATCAACTTCCGTTGGGCCTATATTTTATTCAGAAAGCATTAATAGCCTTATGCACTTCAAAAGGCTGTTATAAAAACTGTGAAAGACAAATGTGTCAAAAAAAAGTAGCTTAGCTACTTAGTTACCTCTTTCATTTAACAAATATATTTAAGGGTCTATAATATACATTAATAAACTGACCAGACAAAATTCAAATCTTTATGGTAGACTCCTACTTATTCTTCAAAGTTCCGATCAACTCTTACATCTTCTGGCTATGTTATTCCCTTAAATAAATATTTTCCTTAATTAAATCTCAAATGCCCTTACTACATTGGTATTTTATATATTTGTGAACATTCCGCCCTAAACTATGAGTTCCTCAAAACAGATATTATGCCTTATTCACCTTTCTGCTCCTATAGAGTCTATTAGAGGTTATTTAGCAGAAACATGGTATGATCAAACTGTCATCCAGACAAGAAAAAAGTTTGTATAATTGGAATGTTCTGTCTATAATTGATGTCTTGAGACACATTTAGTAAGAAATTCTCTGGAGGTAAAGAGAGTCTTGCCATCTTGGGAGTTGTCCTTCTGCGTATCTATAACATAAAGTAACCAGAACACAGCACCATGTCTATTCAGAAACAAGGTGGGTAATGAAAATGATTATATACCCAAAGTGTTGTTGAACAATATTTTTCTCAAAAGAGTTCAATATAGGCTCATTTAAAAATATAAACTTTATTTTTTTTCCCATTAATTTCTCTTTTTAGTTTTCACTTGCAATAAGAAAATTTTCTTGAGCAAAAAAACTGATAAAAAGCAGTTTGGGTAATGGTTTGCCTTTAATGCCATGCTTATTCCTTACAGCTAAATATTTATAAAAGGAAAATATGACCTAAACAATTTTAATCCAAATGACAAGGGGTATATTTTATTACAAAAAAAATCATTTACTTTTGTAATATTAAAGTATTTGCAGGGACTCAAAGATCAATGAGGTTTCCAAAATCAACCAGCATTTCAATAGTGAGATAATTTACTGAAATCTTTTGGCATAGACCCAACTTTTGCCAAGTTAGGTAGAAATTCCTACCTTCCTTAATGTGAAGAATCTGAGTTCTCCCAATATTCTATCAGATGTTTGTAGTTTGAGTTGTGTGAGTGTTCCTGGAAATTTTCAAGTCGAGCATTTTTAAGGGAATCCTTTAAAATGTAAGAGGGAACTTAGAAATACAATCACCAATAAATTCCTTATGATATGAGCAAGCTCTATGTCACAGGTTTTATAGGATCAACATTACTTGTGTCAGATTTTTGTAAATAGGGATGTAAATGGTCACAAGACTGGGCTTTTTTTCCCCTTAATATTATAAACAAGTTTACAAGATGCTGATCTCAAGTACCATATGTCTTCCTTTCAATTGTTAAGAACCATTTCTAAAGATCTAACTAACACAAGAGCAGATGAGCCACACTGGCTGGATTTGGGGATAATTGGATTTTCTTTTCTCTTCACAAAAATTATGCATGCCTGGAAAGAACAGCAAGAATAAACTTCAACCGATGCCTACTAATTACCATCAGCTAGTGCCTGGCTTTTGAAATCTGATTTAAGAAAAAAAAAAAAAATGAAATGAAACCACAGGCTTGGCTGATAGAAAACTGTATAATGTTTAAGCAATGATGGGGAAAGCCCAATCTTAAGCAGGCTAGACTTTGGACCAAACCCAACTGATGTTTCTCATCCTTGTTTATTTTGTTACTTGACATGATTCAACTCATTAAGGATTTCAAAGGTCCAAGGGAAAGTACTTCTACTTTGCCAAGGCATCCTTAGTTGGAATTCCATTATCTCCCATGATCCGAGACAGGGATTTCCTCCTACTCAGTTCTGAGTAATTATGTGTAAGCAAAGCCTTGGTGTTCTCGCAGAGTGACTGTACTGAGTTGATGGTTCACCATGAATCATTAATGCGGCAGGCGTCTTCAATGAGAGGCTAAGGAGGGGTAGCATTGCTTTGCAGTGTTTAGATGAAGTATGGTTTTCTCATTCATTTCATTTGCTTCATCAGAGTTGGTGCTTACCTCTGTACACCATACCCTCTCCTAAAATGATTACAGGAAAAGATGAGACAGCAGGCATATTTCATCAGCCTTTCCTGCTCTAGAGAGTCTAATTCAGATTATGCCTTAGGAAATAGTGCTTCCTCCTTTCAGAAACTGGGAATTAGTGTTCTTGCTCTTCCTTTCCTCCCTCCACTACTCCTCCCCCAACCAGTGAAACAAAATAATCTTAAACTAGGAGGTGGTATTTTTTTTTTATTCTGCATTTTTATGTTTCAAATTTTTAGAGCATTCTTCTTTTTGGGGGGGGAGTGGGGGCACGCAATAGATTCCTCTGAGACCATTATAAATGTGCCTTCTCCCACAGTAATTCAACTCAGCACATATTCAGGACTAATGTACAACTTTAGGACAGTTGCAGTCTGTCACCGATGGATCCCCCTTCTTGCCCTTTCCTTCCCTTCCATGCCCAAAGATTTCAGGTTAAATAAAAGTCTCTGTAACATATCCTACCAAGATTTAAAGGGAATGGAAACTGAGACCATTTTTTTTCTCTTAATTTTTTTTTTTTAAAGATTTTATTTATTTATTTGAGAGAGAATGAGATAGAGAGAGAGAAATGAGCATGAGAGGGGGGAGGGTCAGAGGGAGAAGCAGACCCCCTGCCGAGCAGGGAGCCCGATGCGGGACTCGATCCTGGGACTCCAGGATCATAATCTGAGCCGAAGGCAGTCGCCCAACCAACTGAGCCACCCAGGCGCCCCTTTTTCTCTTAATTTTTTAATAACATATCCTGCCCAGGCAGCTAATGATGTTTACAAGAGAACAACTCAAAGGAGAACCTGGTGGGGTTCAGGATTCTGGGCCATCCTGGTTCTCCTGTGACTCTAAAGCTCTTTAAGAGCTTCACTGGTAAAATAACAATGCATCGTCGAGACTCCGCTGGCAAGTCCCTTGGCTTTTCCCATTGTTTTGTATAATAGCTTTACCGAGGTGCCATACCATTCACGCATTTAAAGCGCTCGGTGCTATTCACAGAGTTGTGCAACCATCACCACAATTTTCACAAATTTTCATCACCTCAGGAAGAAACCCGTACCCTTGAGCCATCACTTCCTGTTTCCCCCTCCACCCCTCCCCCCAGCCCTAGGCAATTACCGATTTACACTTTGTCTTTGTGGACTTGCCGCTCCCCAGACGAAACCTCAGATGGGCTTTGCCCACTGTGCTACTCTTATGTAAGACTGTTGTTCCAGATGAAGTGTCCCTAGCTCTACTCACTTGAATTAAACAATTCATCACCTGAGTGTCTAGTGGGATTAAAGCATTATGTTAGGCCGGCAGAAGTTTGCTAGGTGAGTTTTTTTTTTTTAAAGATATATTTATTTTTAGAGCAAGAGAACACATGAGTGGGGGAGGGGCAGAGGGAAAGAAAGAACCTCAAGCAGACTCCCCACTGAGTGTAGAGCCCAACACAGGGCTCGATCCTAAGACCCTGAGATCCTGACCTGAGTTGGACACCTAACTGACTGAGCCACCCAAGTGCCCCTGAGGTCCTGACCTGAGTTGGACACCTAACTGACTGAGCCACCCAAGTGCCCCTGAGGTCCTGACCTGAGTTGGACACCTAACTGACTGAGCCACCCAAGTGCCCCCTGAGGTCCTGACCTGAGTTGGACACCTAACTGACTGAGCCACCCAAGTGCCCCGATAGTGAGTTTTCAACCTAGTTGTGGGAATTATTCTAAAAAGAAGTGATAAATACCATAAGAGCAGTACACAATGCTATGGCATTCCAAAGTGTCCCCCCAGCCTTGCTCTCCAAAGCTGACAGGCCCATCCTCACCTCTAAAACCAGTGTTCACCAGGGATTACCCCAGATGTGGGTTCCCATTTATGGTCAACATCCTGAACCATTTGCTGGCATCCCTAAGAGTGTCTGATTCCCTCAGATTCTGATCCCGTCTTGGGATCTTTGGGACTCCAAATTCTTTTCTGTTTGTCCTTCACAGTATTCTTTTGGATCTTGTGACAGAGATGGGAGAGTTGCTCCCTGCTTCCTTCATAGCTTTCTGGTCATGCTGTCTTCTTTTTGTTCCTTTATCATGTCAAATTTCTTCTCAGCTAGGTGCCTTCACATAGCTATTCTGCTTATTTATTCTTTTTGATTCCTATGATTTCCTAAATTTTAACCAACCATTTTTCAAGTGTAGGCTAAAAAATGGCACTTCCTAGCCAGACTAGGCCGGACTAGTCCAGGTGCAGCCTTTAGGAAAAACTTATACTCATCCTTTATCTCTTTTACCACAATTATAATTTCAATGATTTGTTAAATATTTCCCCTACTAAATCATGATGCAAGTATTCACACAATTTCACAACTGTATTTCTAGAACCTAGAATAGTGCCTGGAATAGATGAAACTCTAATATATGATTGTGAATAAATGAAGGGCAGCAATATGATCACAACTGTTATATATATATATATATATATATATTACATATAATACATGAGGATTAGAAGTAGCCTATTCCCTAAACCAAAGAAGAAGTACTTAACTTGCTATATTAAAATGATCTGTTTCTTTCTATTCCCACCATTGGATAGCAAGTTTCTCAAAGCCAGGAACGTGTGTATTTAAATGTCTGACACATAGTAGTTATTTATTTATTGCAATATACATAGCAGTTTGTGTCTCAAAAATGTTGGCCCTTTGTCTTAATCCACTTGACCTCTAACTCTCTGTCCCTGCTCTTCTTTACCGATGATAGTAGCCAGGACCATCGACCTAAAGTCTACCTGTAGGCTGATGACTCACCAGACTGGAAATCTGTCCCTCGTTTCACCCCTGAGTACCTATGGTGACATCTCAAAATTAAGGCAATTATTGGTTCTGTCTTTCTTCTATCTCTCCAAAGCTGTTTGTTCCATTTCAGAAAATAGTTTTCCCATTTTTCTAATGCTTAAGCTAAAATCATTGATACTTACCTTTCCATCATACCCCATGTATAAACTATAAGTAAGCTTTTAAAAAACATACCTAGGACTCATTTAATTCATTTTTGTGTACTTGAAAGATATACCTGAGATCCATTAGAGTGTTTATTATATTCATTTATCACATCTGACATCATCTTATTTATTAGTTTTCTAGCTTTTTATCATGCTTCCTCACTAGACCATCAACTCCTTGAAGTAATAGGTCTTGTTTTCTTTTCGCTATTTTTACCCTAGTGCTCAGAACAGGACTGTAGCTTAGCAAATATTTGTTAAATGAATGAATGAAAAAATGAGCATTTGTGGGAGTAGGCTAAACTGAAGAGGAGAAGCAATAGCAATGGGAAAAGTAATAGCACGTCTTTGGAAAAAAATCTTGGTGAGGAAAAAAACAAACAAGAAAAGGTAAAAATGAAGTAAGATTCTGGAGGATAAGTTTTAACAGGTTCAGGATATGTACCCCTTCATGAATTTCATGGTATTAATTGATGCATAAAATCGGGATATTCCCTGGATACTCTGAATCTCATCTAAGATCTTCCAGAAGGGAACATGAATGTCAGAGTAAGAATTTCTAGAGGTTGATTTCATTCTGATGGTCAGCTTCCATCTAACGTTGCCACTTTTTTGACCCTTCAACTATTACATCAAATTCCCCCTTGAGATGGGCAGAAGTGAGAGTAGAGGTTGGTGCTATATTGGGCTCACAGAATTTTCGGTTAGGCAAAGCTGCACAGGACAAAACACAAAGCGAAAGAATTGCCCCCAAAGAATCTCTTTTCTGCAGTGAAGTTACTCCAGATATAGTCAGCTTCTCTAGGTCTCTCCTTAATCTTTTTTTTTTTTTAAAGATTTTATTTATTTATTTGACAGAGATATAGTGAGAGCAGGAACAAAGCAGGGGGAGTGGGAGAGGGAGAAGCAGGCTTCCCACCGAGCAGGGAGCCCGATGCGGGGCTCGATCCCAGGACCCCGGGATCATGACCTGAGCCGAAGGCAGACGCTTAACCATCTGAGCCACCCAGGCGCCCCTCTCCTTAATCTTAACTAAAGTATTATTAAAACTTCTCAAGATCCACACTGTGCTCATAGCTTCTAGAAAGAAGTAAATTACTGTCAAAACTTGTGTGGATGCAGGGACTTTAAAATGGATCATTGGCCAAATAGAATTTTTCCATTGAATGAGCCCAAAGGATAAGGAAATGTGTGTCTCCAGAGCCACTTCTCTTGTGCACCTCAAATACACAGCCTGTTGAAGCCACCAGAGGCCACCGAACCTCCTACCTGCTGGATTACACTGGAATAATGTGACATTTTACTAACACTCCCTAGAAAACTTACTTGACTGTTCTGCCTCACTTTCATGGGACGGTGTCCAGGATAAGCAGGGAAACATTTTCCCCCCTATTTTATCTGAGTTTGCTCAAGGAACTGAAATCACCATGTCCTGAGCCACATGCCATGTGCAAGGCCTCCGACAAGCACACAGAAAACTCTGAGGAATCGTTATTCAGTGACTCTTGCCTTCTGCAAGCCTGTGGAATTCAGGTGCCCACAGGAAGGAGTGGAGAGGTTTTTCCAGCCTGACCGTATCAGCCGTCTCACCGCAAGAACCTTCTGTTTTGGCTGAAGTCCTTCTATCAGACTCAGGCTGTGTATGGCCAAATGTGAGTTTAACGTGTCTGGTTTACGTTTTATAAGTGTTTCCTTCACAGGCTCCTGTCCTTATGCCCAATGGCTTGACTGCTTTGTATTCATGTTTGTTTTTCAAGAGAAGGTGTGATGGTTGGACACTGGAGAACATAAACTCTGGAAGTTTAAATTCAGGGAGTGGTGAAATTAATGATGACAAAGAACCACAGGTACTTGAGTACAGCAGAGAAAATCAGACGAGTACGATCCACGATGTAAGGATGTGGGAGGCGATTTAAAGAACAATGTGAGTGTGGGGTGGACAGTAAGAGCAACAGAAAGTTTTTGGTGAATTAAGCAAAGTTTTCAGCAATTATCCTTCTTCTCGTATTTTGGAGGTGTGGGTTGCTGTGAGCTATAGTTCTGTGGCAAAGGACTTGGTGGAGAGGAAAACAGTTTTAAAATTTCTCTTAGAACCCAGCCCACTGGAATTATGAAAGCGGCCTCAGTAAGTCAGATAGACTTGCATGCCTCCAGTTACAGAGGTGTAGGAAAAGGAAAGACTTCAGTTACTGGAAACTAGTATTTGCGTTGGACAACGTTATTATTTGAATTGGATGGTGGAGGGAGAGGTGCATCTTAACTTTATCAAACATGTTACAGATGTAATTTGTAATCCATCCACCCAGGGCCATTTTGTTTGTGGATACAGGATGATTGTGAATATTTTTTAAACATGTTTTTTAAATGATCTTTAAGCTCCTAGAGTATTCTAAGAATATTCTTAAGCTCCATAAGAATTCCAGAAGAATTTGTTTGCAAGTCAAAGATTGACACCTGCTATATTCTATTGTTGATTACTTTTTAAAGTAAGTTAACTATCTAGCCTGCTACGGAGGCATGCCTTGCTACTCTTTTTGAGTAAACAAAGCCGAGAGACCCATAATAAAATATTTTTCCCCTCAAAGAGAATAAAACAGTCTGGGATATGCCCATCTGACACACAAGGTACTTTGCCTTTTAAGGTTACAATCTCTGGGATGTAAAAATTACTCAATTAAGGTGACTTGGATGGTGATTTCTGAAAATACTCAGTTAAAAGTAAATGAATCATCCTCCTCTAAATAAACCTGGTTCAGTATCTAAGGGGCTTGCTTTTCTAAATTCTCCCAGCCTTCCATTTTTATTATCTGCTAGATTGAGAGTGAGTTGTGCTCACTGATCACCAGCAGGGAGAGCGACCCTTCCTTCTGCAGTTCATTAACTTGCAGGAAGCCTTCACGGTTCACTCCTGGGCCCATCACGCTTCACTCCCCCAAGGAGGGTGTGCTCATGTTTGAGCGTGGGGGTGGGAATGGAGGCGTTTCCGTTCTATTTTGGTTTCTCCTACTGACTGGCTGCTCAGCTGTTCATGAGTCACCTTAACCTCAAAATCTGTCATTAAGACAGAAATAATGGTACCTATTTTCTGTGCCTTACATGAATTGCATGAAGACGTTATTCATATTTCCGAAACACATGTGAGAATTAGTCAAGGTTAGATAGAAGGAAAAGTACAATGTAATTGTTCTGGAGACAAGATAAATAAGCTTTTATCATTTAGATTGAGAATTCTCTGTACTGAAAAATTAAGAATGAGAAGAGATCCTAATAAAAATTAAATCTGACAAAATGTTTATGTGGCAAACTGGATCAAGAATATATACGCTATGAATAATATATGGCATTAAATATATGGCATTAGAACTTTCAAATGCCATATATTTCTTTACTTATTCAAATATGCGGTTAATAAAATTTTATTGAGCATCCTGGCATTGAATTAGACATTAGGGAGACCATATGACACAGAACCTGTCCTAAAGGCAACCACAGAGTAGAAATAAAACAGTAAATGACTCTAGGTAATGGCATATGTAAGTCTTGTGGTATTTGGAAGCTTTTTTGCTTTAACAGCATCAGTACTAGTGGTTCTTAAAGCAGTGGTTAGGAGCTTCAGAAAGAGAAGTCACCTTAATAGTTTGTATTTATCTGAGGAGTTTACATTTATCTTAAATATATTTTTCTGCAGTATGACTTACCTTCGTTATTCCGTTTCTACATTTGGGAGTTTATTGTTTATTTTTTACCCATTCATGTGTAGAAATAATAATATTAAAGGACGTGAGTTTATCTCTTGATAGCATTTGGTCCACATTCCTTATATTGTTTTTATTATTTAGTGCTAGCAATACTACATAATGAGTGCTCCATTTATTATGACTTCTATTAGGTGATCCAGGTTTTTCATATGGATTGTTGCATGTTTGACCCCTGAAGTAGGAAGAGTATTTTACAGATGTTCTATTGAATTCTTTCTGGTTTGCCCACAAACAGCTTCTACCATATTAAGCAGTCTTTACAACAGGCTCCTAAAAACAGACTTCTGCCAAACTGAATAGTCTTTAGGGCAGGCCCCTACAAACAATGAAAATATGTTTATTTGTGTTTGGGGATAGAACCAAATGCCTACCCTTCATTCTCCTGACCAAAGTCCAAGGGAAGATATGCTCACTAATTGACACCCTTCTCCCTGGGATGGTTGGGAGACTTCTGAATGTGATATTATTGGCCTTTTCTGGACCAGAGCTCATTATGTGGTTCCCCCTATTTCATGTCCCAGGGAGAGATGAAAGAGTAGCATTGAGTTTCCATGTAGCAGCATCCAAACGCTGGCTAGAATCCCAAACTCTCAGCCTCAGTATATGAGCTGGGTTCAGATCTTCTATCACGTTGCCCTGTTCCTCCCAAACAGGGCTAGCTCATCACTGATCCTTCTCTCTTAACCATGTTTTCTGAGATATGGGGGCTTTTCTCTTAGTGATCTATTTTCTCCAGCAAAGATCTATTCAGAGAGAAGTGGAATTCTAATTATAGTTGCCACAATGGTTTTATCTCACTTAGAAGAGAGAAAATAAATTGAATTATTCTTCTAGCTAGATCTTGCTGACAAATAGAGAGAGTTATTTTTTGTTCTTGTCATATTTTAAGTCAACACACTTGTCATCTGAACCCTAAGCTTATTTAATAGGATGTTTCCCTTTCTTTTGCTCAGGGACAAGTTTCATAATATTTTGTGCAAAATCCACATATACAGGTGGACAGCTTCTTTCTCATTCCTCAAATTTTTAGAAATCAGTACAAGAACATGATTGAAATTCAGTTTCTTAAAAATTAGACAGTTCTCTATTTCTGATTCATTAGATTTTACATACTCCTTTGAGCACTCTTTTTTTTCACTTCACAGCTTCTTTGTTCCCATCATACAAAGTAATCCTTGCTGAAAGTATCAGCATTATTCTCCAACCCCTCATTCCTCAACTGCCCAATTAAATCCTATCAGTAGACTCAGCTGAATTATAGATGTTGGAAACTGTCCTTTTGTTATTGAGGGAAACTGAAGGAGTGCTGTTTTCGTAGCTCAGATTAATCAGCATCCAGTTAGCCTTCCTTAATCTTGTTCTGACCTAGTAGCTAAGGTTCTGACCTGTGCCCATGACCAAGTGCCCAACTTGGCCACCAATAGCTGAATATCTGATACGGTGACTCATCTTTGAGTATTTACCTGGATAATCTACTCATACTTCCCATTAGCTTCCTTTATCATCATTTCTATTGTCAATTCTCTTATGGACTGCCATCCCATCCACTACCTCTTTATTAGTTTGGTGGTTGTTTCCCCTCAACTACCTGACTTCCATACACCAACTGTCATCCAAACCACATCTCATCCTCTCACCTCCCCCATTTCTGCATTACCATGTTTTCACTGACTTTCTCCTGAGGTATTATTTCTTAGCTCTTTTAGCACCTCCCTTATGTGGATAATCCATTTGAGGTGTCATCTAGTAGCTTTCCCCATACTCTTTGAGTACTAGGGATGTTGGAAACTGCTCAGAATATTTACCAAATATTTTTAACATAATTCTAAATTTTAAGTATTACCTCTGAGAAGCCATTCAAAGGGAATGCCAAGCTATAGGGAAAAAGTGAGTACACAAAGATGCTCAGTGTTCTTATTTATAGTATGAAAATAATTAGAAAATACCAGCAACAAAGGAATGTTTAAATAAAGAGTAATAAACCATGAGGTACTGTAATGTGAACATTAAAACTGTTTCTAGAGAGTGTTATAATAATATGAAAACATCTTTACACTAAATTAAATTATCTCAATTGAATAAAGTTAGTTTAATTTACTTTAGTGGTAAAATTTTTAAAAAGCAGGATTTACCATATCGAGTGTGATAATAACTAAGTTAAAAAAATTTTTAAATTTAAATCTTCTAAGTTTTCTCTAATGACTAGTGTGATAGGCAGCCTCCAAGGTGGTCCTGATGACCCCCACTTCTTGGAGTGTGCACCTTTCTGTAATCCTGTCTTCTTGAGTGTGGGCTGGCCTTGCTTCTAACCAATAGAATATAGCCAAGATGAGAGGATGTCACTTTCTTAATTTGATTACAAAAGATCATAATTTCCATCTCCTTAGCAAACTTTCTCTCTCATCTTCATGACTTGCATGTTTTGACGAACAACCTGCCATGTGGGAGCAGCCCACCTGGCTAGAAATGGAGGGCAGATTCCAGTCAACTGCTGGTGAGGAATAGGGCGACTCTGTCCAACAACCTGGGAGGAAACTAATGCTGCTACCACTACTGACTGAGCTTCAGAGTAGATCCTTCCTCAGTTAAGCCTTCAGATGAGACTGCAGACCCTTTGTTGAGACTCTGATTGGAGCCTTGTTAGAGAACACAAAACAGAGGACCCAGCTAAGCTGTGCCCAGATTCCTGACCTCACAAAAATGTGATATAAAAAATGTGTTTTATCTTAAGCTGATAAGTTTTGGAGTAATTTGTTACATAGCAATAAATAACTAGTACCTGAAGGTATTATTTTGATAATATAGCTGTAAACTTCTCTTAAAAAGGACATTCAAAGAAAAAGTGAATTTGAGATGCTAAAGGACTATGTGAACATCTCTTGTACAATTGCCCTGAGAAGCTGATCCCCGGCCCTGGACAAGAGTGAGGGCATCATCACTGCACAGCACAGAATATTTGCATAAGCTCACAGTGGTAAGGGGTCACTGTGGATACTTTAGCATTTGAGTTTTTATTTTCTGCTCTCTAAGAAAACTGAGTGAACTGGAAGGTAGAGCACTCATCCTGGAATTAGAGACCTACCTATATGGGAAGTTGCCTTAAATCTATTTGGAAGAAATCTTCACTTTCCTGTAGAGTTCCCCACCCTTACCCAGAAGGTAGGAAAATAGGATACTGTGACACTGAAGATCTCTTTACTCCACCCCAGAAGAGGTAATGGGATTAAAAGGCTCTAATGCTGACCAGGAGATATTATCTGAGGAGGCTTGTCAGAGAGAAGTGGTGTCTTTCTACCCTCCACCTCTGGGGGCTCACCCCTAGGTGCTTACCTGAGGACAGCCTTCAGGAACTATCTACTGTAGTGGAGAGGGCAAGGAATTGTTCACCCTTGACCACTGAATCTTTTAACCAGCCTTACCAGAAGAGGAGAAGCAATTATAATCTGGAGAAGGGGTAAGAAATTGCATCTAGATGAGCTTGTCTATATGGCTTTGTATGTCAGAATTTTCCATAGCCAGGCATTTTGGGTTTTTGAAACTATATGTTTAAGTGTGTGTGTGTGTGTTTGGGTCAGGCAGGGGCTCAAGAAGGGAGAAAACTCAGATAAGTGGCTGAGTTGACCTAGATAAGGAAAGGGTGAAGGGGCTCTTGCTCTTTTGTGTATTAATTCTCCTCTTTCTGCATTCTACCCCTGGCCCCACACCATGTCAGTTCATTCATTCATCTGAGTATTGGCCCCTTCCTGAAGCTGTGTCCACCCCACTATCTGCTGCTACCTCTCCTCTTCCTAGTAGAGAACCCAGTCTCATTTAAACCATCATTTGACAATTCATGAATCATAACCACATGGACCTTCCAGAAGGGAAAGAGCTAATATAGCTCTTTCTAGAGAAATGATTTGAGTTCTGGAGGCACAGTTTATTCTAATATACAAGACAGATGGGAAACACACACTATTAGCACCTGCCTGAGTCACCAACACTTAGATGTTTCCTTTCAGCAGTTGTCATGCCATGGGAAAAATGTATCACCATGCAGGGGTGTGTGAAGGACGAGCAGTCACAGATTAATAATCAGACATTCTCAGAGCCCAGTAATGGATTGAAACCAAAAGCCAGAGATACAATCTCATTACTACTAACATTTGCTTAGAAATGACATCTGTTGGTTTATTTTTTTTCTCCACTGACTTTGAATTAGCTTAGGCTACCACAAGGAAATACCATAGATTGGGTAGTCTAATGACAGATAATTATTTTCTTATAGTTCTATAGTCTGCAAGTTAGAGACCTGAGTGCCAGTATGTTTGGTTTCTGTTGAGAGCTCTTTTCCCAGCCACCTTCTCACTGTGTCCTCACAGGGGGAGTAGGGAGGGAGGGAGAGAGAGAAGGTGGAGGGGGGCAAGCTCTCTGGTATCTCCTTTTATAAAGGCACTAATCCCATTATGAGTGCCCCACCTTCATGACCTCATCTAACCCTAATTACCTCCCAAAGGCCCCATCTCCAAATACCATCCCACTGGGGGCTAGGGCTTCAACACATGGATTTGGGGAGACACAAATATTCATTGTATAGCGGGCTTGTTGTCCTGTATGTATTTTTTCCACACCAAGTTTTAGCTGCATGTTTTCTAGAGAGCAAAGTTCAAACTATTCTTTGTAGAGTATCTTCTGTGTATCACAGAATATTGCTAGTGGAAGAATGATTTCTGGCAATTGTGATTATACTCAAGCTTTTAGCTTATTGGAACTTGGAAGCAAAAAAGAAAAAAAAATGTCTAGGTTGTATTAGCATTATGCTTTTAAAATTAAGGAGGGCCATGATGTAATGAGCACTGGGTATTATGTAAGACTGACGAATCACTGAACTCTACCTCTGAAACTAATAATACACCATATGTTAATTAATTGAATTTAAATTTTAAAAATTAAAAATAAAATCTTTTAAAAATAATGGTGATCAATGCTGCAGCATTGGTATGGGTCATGGATTCAGGTATGGTTTTAAGTGTTATAAAATGTATTTTGCACATGGCAACATCAAACTGTGAAGCTACACTCACTTACAAATCCTCGTTACCTTATATACGAAAACTTACGCTGAGTGGCCTGAAATAAGGTCATTATACCCTGACGCTTTCACAACCTTCTCCTTTTCTTTATAACAAGTGCTCACTATTATGGGAAGAATGCCTGCCTTTACTTTGCAGCTTTGCAGAGCTTTAAGGAAGCAGAGTTTTTAATCACACTCTTCTTTTCTTGCTTGCACTTCTGACTTCTCTAAGTTGGCAACAGAATTTTAAGTTCATCTCTGAGATAGCATCACTCTTTAACCTTGGACAGTTTAAAAGTCTCTACCCGGGCATTTCTAGGCATTTTATTGCTTCATTCCTTTATTCTCATGTCAAGGATAAGTGGATTGGAGCCAACAAACAAAATTAGAGCAGAGCCCTTACTCTATTTCCAGATCAGCTAAACCAATTAATACAATTTAATTAAAACTTATTTTTTTCCCCTTTCTGCAGAAGGGGCTCTCAGCGCAGCTGTTGCAATAGGGTTTTTAGTGTGTAGTTCCAGCTTCATTTAACTCCTGCAGGGACATTTTCAGAGTGAGACGATACAGGAATGGGACACTACTAATTGACCTTGGTTTAAATTTCTCATGTAGCACCACGGCAAATTACCTCTTTAAATTGCTTATTTTCTTAATCTGAAAAATAGAAAGTTAATTCCATTCTTACTCTTTTTCTTGGGATTTAGTACTTCAGGAGTATCTGTGCCTACAATGAACTGTCCATATTTGGCAGATCTCAACCAATTCATTTGAATAAATGTAAAGTAAACTGGCTACTGAAAGAAATGCCCTCTGATAGCAGCATAGGATGTTTTAACTTGAATAGGAGTAAAAATTTCATAACAGTGATGAACCCCATTTTTTCCTCCATAATATTTACCTTGAGCATTCCTATAAATTATAGGAATGTGGTATTGGCAAAATAATCTCAGATTCATTGGGGTACACGGCAAATCTAGCAAGAGTTTCCCTCTTCACTTGGATCCCCCACATTTTTCTTGGGTTTTTAGAGGTCCCTCCTGGGAGTCAGACTGTTATGGGCACAGAGTTCAAATTCCTTTCTCAAAAGTACACTGTTATAACTTACTTTATTGCTCTTCTCTGCCACTTCTCTTTTCCTTTCCCTAAACCATGAAATCTTTATTGATATTAGAGCAAAAACACTTGTTCTTACTTTGTATACAATCAGAAGGGAGAGTTTGACTGCAAGTAACAGAAACACCTATAGAGGCTTAAACAATTAAGTGGCTTATTTTGTTCCCATAGAAGTCTGGAGAGAAGTAGACTAGGTTGATACAGTAGTCAAGCACCCCATATAGGATCTAGGTTTTCCTTTTTTCTTTTCCGCTAGACTTAATGAATGACCTTCAACCTCATGGATATAGGATAGTTCTAGAAACTCCACACACCCCATCTATGTTGCAAGAAAGGTGAAGGGAAAGGGAGAGAACAAAAAGCCTTATGCCAGCAGAGTCTGGCTTACTTTTAAATATTTTCTTAGAAACCCCATCTAGTGATTTCTGTATACCTTTCTTGGACTTTAAGTACAGATGAATCTGGGAAGGTATTTTATCTTGACACAATGATTCACCCAAATAAAAGTGGGGTTCTTCTAGTGCAAAAGAAGATAAAAATATACATCTGGTGGACAACTATTTATATCTTCCAAAGCCTGCAGCGTGGCTACCCAACATCTGTATACACATTTATTCTAGTATTTTACCCCTTACAGAATATTGTGAAATGTGTGGAGATATTTTTACCTGTCAGGATGACTGGGGAGGAGTGTGTGTTAGTAGCATTTGGTGTCTAGGAGCTGGTGATGTTAATTGTCCTGTAACATGTGAAATACTCTCAAGTAACAAAGAATTACCTCAGCTAGAATCCCAGGGTTGGCTCCCATTCAAACACAGGAATACCACTTCCCTGACAGGAAATTATATCCTAAATTTATAACTGTTCCTCTTCTAGGTCAGATAAAGAATTTCTGGGACTGTGTAATTTAAACCGGATGTAATGTCTCCTTAACCAGTAATCTAGTTATCTACCTGTAGAACATCCAAGATACAATGGTGATGTAGGAACAGCATTAGCTGCAATTAAAATTCACATTTGGAAAAAAAAAAATGAAGTCAATGGTCCATGGCATATAGCAGATCTTCCTGATAAGAATAACTACAGCTCTTAATTGACTAAGCTGGTAGCCTCGGTTTGGGTATCTTGGAAGATTTCTCTGGTCTATTATCCTTCACTGCCACCTTTGAGCACCTTTGACCATTGAGCTTTGGGGTGGGAGCATACCTTTAGGGTTGCCTTTGTGCTTAGGGCAGTTAAGAGTCCAAGAATTGCTTTTGGGGTTGAATAGTTACCGGAGGATGTTGTCCTGTCCTGGGTTGGTTGGTTGTTCTTTGTTTAGAAAATATAGGTTCCTTAAAACTTAGTAGGCTTTCAGTCTGCTTGCTTCAGCCAATTCTCTGAGTAACTACAGCAAAGGAGCCTGTGTGGATATAGTTTTATGCATTAAAATCTTTTATCTACTGGCTTCTGTGACCTGACCATTTTCCTGAACTCCTCCTGGTCAGTGCCTTAAGGTAATTAGAAATAACCTTGGATAAGGATACAAACATTTAGAGTAACATTTTTTCCAATGACTACTCCTTGTATTTGGCAGAGAACTTTTGTAGAAGGGATGTAGGAAAGGCCCAAGATACCAATCTAAAACTGCTTATTCTAAGCTGTCCTCAGTTTCAGACAAAGAACTTACCTTGCTCAACCCTCCAAGGCTCAAACCATGAGAGTTTCGCTAACTTTGTCTCTCGGCCAACTTATTTTGATAACACATCTCTGCTTGCAGATGGTCTAATTGTAGTCTGAGCTCATTTATTTCTTGTAGAACTTGGCTTAAGGAGGCAAGAAGAAAGAGCAGACCCCACCATTTGAATTGTTACTGCCATTTTCCCTTGGTGTGCATCCGGTCAATACCCGATGTCGTTATAGTTGGACCAAATGTTTATTACTGAACGTGTGTCTCTCCTCCGATGATCTTCCTGACAAATATTTACTCTTCCTTTTAGACTCTGGTAAAAATCTCCTTTTTCTTTTGTCAAATCTTCTTTGAACTATCTTTAGGTAAAGTTGGAGGTGTATCCTTCCACTCTCTCATAATTCTCTGAATGCACCTCCATTAAAGTACTTATCACATTTTCAAGGGAAGAAGCCCTGTTCTCATAAACTTATAGCACCAGTTCATGGACCAATGATTATTACATTGATTACATACATAGATTTTCAATACATATTTATTGAATGAATTAATATATGAATAAATATGTGAATGATGGAAAATTGAAATGCTTCAGTTATTTGATTCAAGTTTAAATATGTGTAACACACATACATACACATACATATCCAGTGAATTTTGCTCTTTTCCTAAATGTAAAATGATTGATGGAGGTTGGGTGGAGGAAGAATCTATTCCTTCATGGTTCAAATTATTTAGTTTCTGATTAAATTTGTTTATTTACATAATATTCTAAAATTTGTGGGGTTAATGTGACTTCTAAAGATTTCATGAGATTGTCTGATGGCAGTTTAGACAGAGAGTCCAGCAACATGCAACAAACATTAAATGAGCATTTGGGTTCAGCACAGAAGGAATTAGAAAAATATATTCCCAGGATATATGTATTTCTCAACATGAGTATTCTTCAGCATTACACAATAAACATACCTCTGTAACATCATTTGTAAAGTGAAATTCTTTAGATCAACTCATCTATCTCTATTGAATTAATTTTCTTTATCTGCCCTAATTATTTACTTGAGTATTCAAATAAAACATGCTCGTTTTACAAAATTCAATCTATTCCTGTAATGTTATAAATATACAATATTACAGAAATAGATGCTACAAAAAATTTCCCTATATGCTGCTCCCTAAAGAGAAGTTTGGTACATATATTTTCCAAATACAGTCCAAAGAACAAAATCACCCTTAGGAATATAGCATGCACTTCTACAACTCACTAGCAAAAAAGAGCCCTAGTAATCCAATTGAAAAAATAAGCAAATGACCTTATAGACATTTTTCCAAAGAAGATATATGGAGAGCCAGTAGGTACATGAAAAGATGCTAAGCATCACTAGTCATTAAGGAAATGCGAAATAAAATCACAATGAGATCTCACCTCACACCTGTTAGAATGACCATCCTCAAAAAGACAGAAAATAAATGCTAGCAAGGATGTGAAGGAAAGGAAACACTTATGCGCTGTTGTTGTGATTGTAAATTCATTTTGCTGCTATGGAAAATAGTATGGAAGATCCACAAAAAAATAAAAATAGAACTACCATATGATCTAGCAATTTCACTTATGGGAATATATCCAAAGGAATGAGAACACTAACTCAAAAAAATATCTGCACCCCTCTGTTCACAGAAGCATTATTTATAATAGCCAAGACGTGGAAATGACCTATGTGTCCATCAGTGGATGAATGGATAAAGTGGTGAGGTACATGTGTATATACATGTATATATACACATACATATATATGTATGTATGTACACACACACATACACATATACACATACAATGGAATAGTATTTAGTCATAAAAAATGAGGAAATCCTACTATTTGACAACATGGATGGATCTTGAAGGCATTATGCTAAGCGAAGTAAGTCAAAGACAAATACTGTATGATCTCAGTAATATATGGAATCTAATAAAAAACAAAAAACCTAAAATCCATAGAAAAAGAGATCAGATTTGTGGCTACCAGAGGTGAGGGAAGAGGAAAGGGGGAATAGAAAGAAGGTGGTCAAAAGGTACAAACTTTCCATTATAGGATAAATAAGTGCTAGGAATGTAATGTACAATATGATGGCTACAGTTAACACTGCTATATGATATATGGGAAAGTTTTTAAGAGAGTAGATCCTAAGCATTCTCATCACAATGAGAAATTCTTTTTTTTTTTTTTTAGCTGTATCTAGATGAGATGATGGATGT
The DNA here is from genome assembly GCF_054177405.1 of Leptonychotes weddellii. Classification (NCBI taxonomy): domain Eukaryota; kingdom Metazoa; phylum Chordata; class Mammalia; order Carnivora; family Phocidae; genus Leptonychotes; species Leptonychotes weddellii. Next base: position 150,581,143 of record NC_138371.1, read on the forward strand.
AAACTAAACCTGTTGAAGTAATAATTTCACAATATATATAAATCAAGCCATCATGTTGTATGCCTTAAGTTTATGTAGTAACACATGCCAATTATTTCTCGATAAAACTGGGAAAAAATAATTAATTCCTTCCCCCACTCCTCCCAAGAAGAATATAGTATGCTAGCTTGATGTCTGGAGGCTGACAAAGTTAGCTGCCTGAATGGCAATTCAACTCAGAGGTTTGGCTAAAAGGGAAGAAGAAATATGATGTGCTAGCTAGAAGGGAGAAAATAGTTGAGTGCAGGTTAAGACTTTTGAAAATGTATTATTTGCTTGTTTTTTTTCCCCCCTTAAGATGATCAAGGTTTGAAAATTTTTACAGGCTGAGAAGAAAATCCAGTAGAAAGAAATGATTTGGGGAATGGAGATAGATGGGCTTATGTCTTTAATAGATGGAATGCAATGTGATATATCACATTTTTTAGCTTACATAAAATTTAATTCCATAGGATATTAGATCCAGAAGGGATTTGGATATCATCACATCTCCCCTCATTGGACAGATTTAGAAAATACAGCCTATTCAGGTTAAATGACTTCTTCTCATTCACTCCCCTAACTCCAATTTGAATTGGTAATCTCAAATGTAGAAGTGGTAAGATTTATGGGGCCATCTCTTTCTTAATAATCTTAGCACAGTGCCCACAGGTGAATAAGAAAGAAAAGAAATGGGGGGAAAGAAGAAAAGAAAGAAGGAGGAGGGGAGAAGGAAGGGAAAGGAAAGTCCTTTACTTCTTACGCCTACTTTTCAATTTCTTCTTATCCAGTTTTCTCAAGGCTTCCTCACACTAGCAACATTGGTGGCTGGATAAAAAAATAGGTGAACCTTATATGCTTTTGAAATATAATTTCATTCATTTTTCAAAGCAGTTCTAATGTATTTCTGCATTGCAGATATAGAGCTGGGATTCAAAGAAGATATCTATGTTTTTTAAGTTCATGTAACTTAGACTTGGGAGTCAAGGCTCAAATCCTAGTTTTGAGCTCCCAAGTATAGATTTCCGTCCCTCAGCCTCAATATTTTAATATAAGTGTTAACTTATCTTTAACATTTAAGGTATTTTCCTTTTTTACATTTTAAAAATCTGAACTTTTCCAATTATCAAATAATCGATACATTTATTGACTACTCAAATAAGATATAGCCAATATTGTGCTAGACACTAAATACTGGTTGCCCATGTTATGACCTTTGGTCAATAAAATGTCCTCTTCCAAGTATCTCTTGGCAATCTCATGGCAGATCCAGTTTTATGGGACCTGAAGTTTGTACAATCTGGGGAACCCTTTTATTTATTTTTTATTTTCTATTTTTAGGTTTTATTTATGTGTGTGTGTGTGTGAGAGGGAGAGAGAGAGAACATGAGCTGAGTGAGAGGCAGAGGGAGAAGCAGACTCCCTGCTGAGCAGGGAGCCAGATGTGGGATCATGACCTGAGCCGAAGGCAGATGCTTAACCGACTGAACCACCCAGGTGCCCCCAATCTGGGGAGCGCTTTTAAAGAAAATAACAGAAAACAATAAAATCAAAATCAATTATAAAAGTGGATGTTTATGTAGAATGAGAAAAAAATACATCAATCACAAATGTTTAAAAACTGACATCAATTATCACAAAATTAAGAAGAGCAACATGGTATCTTTATTAACTACCTGACCCACTTCTGTAACATATTTTGTCCTATACTCTTGGGCTGCATGCTCTTTAATAGGTTTTTCATAGGATAATAGTTTTGTAATATTTTCTATAGAAATATTGGGAAGATAATTCAGTCTTATCTCCCTCAGGGTTGATCAAAAATATTTTTTTTCATTATTTACAGTTTAGAAAAGATTATTTCAGTTGTACAATCTGGTATTGGTAATATCATTTAAATGTTTGGGTTTGGGTCAATTTCCAAAACTATCAAATTTTTGTTATATATGAACTATAGGATTAGAGGGCATCTCAAATGTTTTTGTGCAGTGACTCATTTAGTTAGGGACACTCATTAATTGATAGGCTATGGATGTTGTCATGCTATTACTTTAAGTGAATTGGCACAGCAATCAGTAGGAGTGTTCCTACACCAGGACAGCTAGCAAGACTTAACTGTACACAGAAGTGACTGCAAACCATAATATTATATCTCCAACTTGTCCGGCCCCCAAAATGCCATTGCCACTCAGGTGAGAAAGGTGGGTGGGGCTGTGAGCTTGACGGGATGTTGGATGAAAGGGTGCGGCCAGTTGGAATTGAAATGTTTTACTTTTGCAAGTTTTAGTAACTTTACAGCTATAGCATCATAGTTTTCAATCATTTCCATGTATAGTTCAGTTATTGATAACTGTCCTGGTACAGGAACTTTCCTACTGCCTAGTTTCCCAGTTCACCTGGAATAATAACATCATGACATTCATGGTATATCACTTATGTGTCCCCAGTTAAATGAATCACTACACAAGAAAACTTAAAATGACCTCTAATGCCTTGTTAAGACCTATAAAGTTGTGAAGGCCTGAACCTAAGCTCCATTAGTGGCATAGGAAATCCTTCTCTAGTAAAATGTTACCAGAGTAGAGTCTCCAAATCTCTAAGCAATTACTAAGTAAAACCAATCAGAAAGTCATACCTCTTGATTTCCTGATTGCTCTATAATCACTCTGCTTGTGATAGCCTAAAGGAAGGTGAATAACTTGCATTTTTCTGTCTTATAAAATATATATTAACCAACAGTGGACATTTCGTTATTTTTTTAATTTATAAATTTGCTATACCAGCTAAAGTAAATGTTTGGTTTTCTTTTTTTTTAAATTTTTCTTTGTATAGATACAATGGTAAAAACCACGTCACAGTAATACATAGAGGTAATCAGGAAAATACAAAGCTTAGCAAACTAATTGAACCTTAGGGTAGAGAAAGCTCTGTTACACCCAATGAAGCTAAGCTTTGGGGGGAAGTTAATACTTCTTCAACAGTTGTACTAAGAACATTAAAAAATACTTTTGCCAAGGAAGGATATCAACATTTTAATCTACCTTACACTGATAAAAAGAAAAACACACAGCAGGGAGGAGGCAGGGGCAGGTTTTCATGGAGCCACAGACGGTAGAAACAAAAACGTCCTTTGTTTGGAGAATATTGCACCTGCATTAAATTTACTGCTGACATCTCTTCGTAGAAATTTGATTTTTCTCTCATTCCCCCACCTTTGATTGTTTTCAACACTGAGGAATGTGAGGCATGCCAGTCGTCCTCCTTGTCCTTGCGACATTTCTGTCTTTGGCTGTGAAAGAGAACAGGGCTTCCTCACCCCCTGGCCATCAGCACGTCATCTCAAAAATGCACCTGCGATCCGTAACACGACACTACCGCGCAGAGCTTCATACTTCTGTGACAGACGCAAGAGATCAATTTCCTGCTGATTGGGCCTCGGAGTCTGGGCACTGTTCTGACAAGGAAAGTCTCTTTCAAATAATCCGAACTACTAAAGGCAATTCAAATACAGATGCAGAACCTTTCAAGGAGCTGTGATATCAATATCCTAAAGAAAGGCACCATGGCCATAGGCACAGTGGTTGTGGGGATTTTGTGTGTGTGTGTAGGGGGGGGGCCGGGGTTGTCCATAGAGTGAGTTGACTTTGACATTTTATATACCGTCTGATTAGTACATATAGTGGACAAAGGAGAGAATGTGAGTGTGATGGATAGTCCAGCATGCAAATTTGATTCAGAAATTATTTTAGTTGTGAAATCGTTATATATGATAGATGAATTGAGCTTTGTTACTTATGTTTAGGCCCTTGTAGCCTCCTCAGAAGCATTGCAAAGGTAGAGTCTACCCCACGTCTGTACCCTGTGTACCTCTATGATCACCTCTGCACTTGTGCACAGCAGTTATTTACTTAGCTCTCATCTCCTGTCCTATCCATGAGTTTCCTAAGACAGACAGCTGTGCCGTATCCCCTGGGTCCCAGTGCCTCCACCTGCATTCCATCTGGCAAATCCCTACTAAATACTCGGTTTTTAGTGAACTAATGGATTGTCAATTAGATTAACCACCTCCTGGGGGATCCTGGAGGTGCAATAACACTTTTCACTGAAACTATGTCAGTTTGGCCTTGACTTAGAGCTCAGAAATGTATCTTGAATTGGGAAAGCAGAGAAGAAAGAGAAGGAGAAGAAGAACATTCAGAAGAAGATGAAGTGTGTTATCTTACGGTCAGAAGACGTGGGTCCCAAACGTAACTCTAACACCTATAAGTTGTGTGACTTTGAGAACTGATTTAATTTCTAAGCATCATTCTTCTTTTCATAAAACGGGGATAATAATAGAATCTGGGGGATTAAATGAGAAAAAATGAATGTAAAATGCTTAGAATCGCTGGCTCTGGAGAAAGAATTCAATAAAAATTAGCAGTTAGTACTAGGAGAGTAAGAAAAAAAACTTTGGCTTCAGTTTATGGAAAATTTTATCTGCAAATCATAAATTAGAAGACAGTTCCAAAGAGGCAGAGGCACAGTTAGGAAGCCTTATGTTAGAGGATGTGCCTTTAGGCCACCCTCTCTTCCTATCTACTCAGAAATCACCAGATAGGGCCCAGCTTCCATATTACTATTTGCTGTATGAATACCTACGAACCTCTCTCTGTAAACTGCAAGTGTGCCAGGATGGATTTATTTTTTGGCAAAAGGGCAGAATTAAAATGGAAGCCTTTTAGATGTCCTTTCTCACACTGAGTACCACTTAACGTTTAACATGAGAGTGTTCTGAGATCATTTTAAACATCATCCATATACTTGGCTATAATCCTCCAGTCTACAGTGGCCTGAAAAGATCATATCTCTCCACAGTCCACGACCGTTTCCAAGTTACACCTGATCTATGAGATGCAAATTCAATGTTAGCTCATAAATGAGCCACTTCATTGTGACTATTTCTAGTCTTTCCCTATTTCTCCCAGATTCTCTTACTTATTAGGAAGCAAGGAAGGGATGGGGTAACTGGGTGATGGGCATTATGGAGGCCACATGGTGTGATGAGCACTGGGTGTTGTACGCAACTAATGAGTCATTGAACATTACATCAAAAACTGATGATGTATTATATGTTGGCTAATTGAATTTAAATTAAAAAAAAAGGAAGTCAGGAAAAACAAACTAATATTTAGTGCTAAAAATTTATGTAACTTTAATCTTACCTAAGTACATCCCATTTTATTAGTCTCTGAGGTCATTCTTTAATGTTCATATCACAGTTGGTTGAGCCTGATCACAAAGGAAACTGGAAAGTCCAGTCTCTTACCAGGTTTCCTCTTTCCTAATTCCCAAGTGTTTCTGGCTTGGGAAGGCCTAGAAGTTCCCCATATTTGCCCTGATTGTTAATCACCCCTCAGTCAGCTGTCTTTTCCACTATAGGGTCAGAACTGTCCCCCCACCATCTTGAGCCTGGCTTCCCTCAATCTGCTGTTGCTTTCCTCCTGTACCAGCTCATCTTGATTTGGTGCACTGACCTTTTGCTCAACTCCTCTGAATGGTAGCTGAGACCTGACCATTGCTTATTAAAGTCTTAAGAAGAACAAAAGGATCTTTAAACTGATTGTCAGATATTGCTTTTCTCAGTCTCCAGGCCACGTTTGTCCATCAGAGGCCCCTTCCGGACACTTCTGTCTAGATACGACCTTGCCACCATGTTGTAGGGATGGGTTTATCGCCACCACCTGTGCCATGATGGAGATCTCAAACGCATCTCCCTCGCTCCATTCCTCTGCTGGGGACTGTCTATTCCTCAAACCTGGAGGAAGGAAGGAGCATTTCTGCCTTTTACCTGTCCAGAGTCTCCTTTCAAATCACCGTATTCTCTCAGGATAGATATCCTCTGGAATGTTTTACAGTGAAACTATCCAATCCTTTCAAGGGAAAGGCATCCATAGGTATATCATCTTACCTTTGAACTGCTTACAAAACAATTGTCTGTCGTGTGTACATTTTGAGCATATTGTGTGTTATTCAACTTCAGCAGTTCTGTTGAGTGTAGCTTCCCACCCCCACTAGTATGTGGGGGAAGGTCATGTCTCTGTGTCATTCTGCAGTTGTCTAAGACTGCTCTCAGGAGTCTAACCATCTATTCCACTCCAGGACTTAAACAAGATCAAAGGCACAGAACTCTCAAGGAATAAGTAATACATTCTGAAGTCAGTTCATTGTAAATCCATATTCAGAAAAGTTACATTTTCCTAAAATAAGCTATCTCCCAAGATTCAGCTTTGTCTACCTGGAAGATGACTTTTTTATGTGAAGTAGTGCTATTTGGCTTTTGGAAACACATTGTCATAAGTCTCTTCATTCCAGAATAAAGTTGTGTGCTATCTTTGCATAACCAAAAGGCCCATGCAAATATTTTTTTTTCTAAAATAAAGGAGCAATTTACTCCCAGAAGTTAATGTAAGAATCCACCTCGATAGAAACAAAACAAAAGGGAAACACTGTGTTACCTTTAAAACTAGCTTTTTGCTTTTCTAGATACATGCATATCTTCCAACACCTGGGGGTGGGTCTAGTCTCAGCCAAAATACTTGCACAACTACGTAACAGGATATTGTGTCATAGTCACATTTTGAGCTATTCATTGGGGGGTTTTGTCCATATTCTCCAAGGTAGCAAGGCTCTTTGCATTCTTTACCTCTGGGATACTTGCAGAGTAGAAGCTAAAACTTTGGTCAGAATCTAACCTCCTCAGTTGTTTTAGGTGTCTGGGAGAGAGACAAACATATACCTTTGATGGGGAAAAATATAAAAGAAGGAGGGACTTTTCCCTAGATCTGCAGAGCACTGCAAATCCTCATACTACCTTTACACAAAGCCCCAGAAACATTAATGTCCTCAGAGTGAATAACTTCTCCCAAGCATAAGAGCTCCCTGCCTCACCAGAAATGCCCACAATTAAAGTAAAGCCTAATGCAACTGGGCCATCGAACATGAAAGGTACCCTTGAGCTGGGAGAGCATGCAACTCCAAGGTAACCAATGTGGACAAGTAACCAATATGGCTGTCATATTGCTTGGGAGCTCTGTGGCACACTGGGACTATTGCAGATTTATGTATATTTAAAGGGAAATAGGAAATTTGGATTTTTTCTACATCTCAGATTGTAAAGTAGGATTCACATTTTTCTCAACAGAAGGGTATTGGTAGAATGCCCGTTTCCGAGTCAGAGAAGCTGAGACTCAGAATGAGATTCAAGATCCTGTATTCTAATATCTCACAAATAGAAGATGACAGAGTTGGGATTTGCATCCAGATCTGCTTAACCTCAAACATGTGCCCTTTTCAAAATTTCATTTTATTTTAACTCCGGTATAGTTAACATACAGTGATATATATACAAACATGCCCTTTTAACCAAAACTGTCTGGCTTTCAGGTTGATTGAAAATCAACCTTGTCAATGGAAGACACCAACTTTACCACATGATCAAACTAACAACACAGTATATCAGCATCATGAACCTCTTGAAATGATGCACTAAGAAGGATGCATAATATTTTTTTAATATTCTTGTCCAAAATACATAACCTCCAAACATGAGAACACAGCAGACAAACCCAAATGGAGGGACAGTCTATAAAATAAATGGTCACTGTTTTTCAAGTGTGAAGGTCATGAAAGACAAGGAAAGACTGGGAGACTATTACAGACACGGGGTAAGGTGACATATCAACTACACACAACGGAAAATTCTGGATTGGGCCCTGGAACAGAAAAAAAGAACATTAGTGAAAACTGGTGAAATTCAAATAGGAACTATTGCTTATTTGATAATATCATACTGATGTTAATACCCTGTTCTTCACAATTTTACTATGATCATGTAAGATCTTTGCTTGAGAGGGAGTGAAGTGAGGGATCTAAGGGAACTCATGTACTATGCTACTTTTCTCTAAGTCAAAAATTGTTTTCAGTTTGCCTTTTTTTTTTTTTTTTAACTAGGAAACAATCTGCATCAATCATAGAGGAGGTTTCAGCAGATTTTTTATCACTTCCCAAAACACTTGCTGCAGACATCTGGGGACACCAGAACTGACTCCAAGAACTCATGGAGAGTATCTTCTGAGCACAAAAGAATTGTGAGCATTTTTTTTCTCCTGAGAAAAAGATGGTTATGATACTAAAATCTAGGAGCTGAAGCAATGCTGTTGACCAGGCAAAACAAGATAGCACTCAAACCCTTCTAACCCAAGGCCTTCTTTATAAATTGTAGAAGACATTAGTCTGAAATAGATATTTAATTGAATGTAGTTAAGCTTTTCACACAAATAGGTCAGGTACTTCCTTCCTCTATGTGATATTTTATAAATGAAATGCTTCATACTTTATAGATCCAGTGACGGTGACTACAAGACAGTTATTTCCATTGTTAAACAATTTAAAGATATGGTTTCTATCTAGAAAATATCTATTTCTGAATCAAATATGGACTGAGCAAACACTATGCGGGAAACTAAATCCCTAGTACCAGAATATAATGAGATCAGTTCCTTGCCATGGAAACATTGCTTTGGTGACAGGGTAGGTGTGAAGTTAGAATAGGGAAAGTGGCATACAGGGCTATGAGGTTACTGTGGGGGCTAGGTAAGAAAGAATAGGGGCCCCCACCTGCAGCAGCACTAGGGAGGATAAAGAAAATGTGATGAAATTAATAGATAAAATCACTAGCAAGAGAACAAGAGTATATGATGACGTGTATCAAATACTGTGTGAAATGTGGTGGCAAAGAAAAGAGAGAGAGAGAGTTGGAGGGGAGAGAAGTGAATGTGATAGGGATGTATTGAGGAAGAAATGAGGTGGGGAGAAAGGTAAGCTGATGGATGAGAAAGAGAAAGAAAGTCATTGATTTTATTTAAAAAAAAAAAAAAGACTTACCAAAAATCCTCAATTTCCTTAAAGTTTTCTAGAGCTTTCAGCCAACTCTGAAAGACTTCTGCACTCCCCACATAATCACCACCATAGCTAACATTGGCCTCAGGCATCATAATATCAATTCTAATACAATTTAGAATTTGACCACTTTTTTTTTTTTTTTTAGAAAGTTATTAGGGGATAGACTCAGATTACACTGTTGCTGTAACGCTCCGGAGTAGTCGTGAAGCAAAGGACTGGTCATCATCAAAATGGGTGGATCCATGTGTGAACACAGTAAAGACACAGAAAAAAGAAAGCACATTTATCCATGGCTTTCAAGAAATATTTACTAAGCCCTGCTATGCATCAGGTGATACTCTAGGTTCTGAGGAAACAGTGGGAAATAAGAAGGACAGTATCTCTGCTCAAAAAAAAACCACAATTATTTTCACTGTAGTAGATATGATACAGGAAAGAAAGCAGGGTAGGTACAAGGTGACCTGCCTAAGAAGTGGTACAGAGGGAGGACTGCTACCTGACTTAGACATTCTCTAAGGATGTCTTAGAAGAGCAAAGGTAGCTCTGAGAAGCTCTAGACGGGGGGGAAGGGAGGGTGTGGAATGCTCTAGGTAGAGGCATACTGTGGTAGTTACAGGCACAAAATCCAGAGCCAGGCTCTCTGGGTTCAAATCATGGTTCTTCCAATTACCATCTGTCTGATCTTGGCCAAGTTCCTTAACTTTTGATGCTTCCATTTTCTCGTCTGTAAAATGAGGGTAATACGGGGACTAAATGTATTAAATACTTGAATGTAGTGCTATTTGTGTTTGTTAAATACATACATGCATGCAAACATACATCCATAAAGTTGGCCTAGGGTTACATGCAGGCGATGAGCAAAAAGAAAATTTAAAGGGTATAATGGTTATACTGAATCTTGAGGTCTGGAGCAGGAACTCTCTAAGACAAGGGAAGAGTAGATGGAAAAGCTGTTCAGAAGCAACTCAGAGTGCTGGGGTAACTTCAAGTGATTTGGAATAGATAGGGGCACAGGGATGTTCCAGGGGATAGCCTGGTTATCTCTCGCTCTGTGACAAACTACCCCAAGACTAAGTGCTTAAAACCACGACTTATTATTATCGTTCATGATTATGGAGATAGACGGGCTGGGCTGGGAGCTCTCATGCAGTCGCAGTAAGATGATGGCTGGGGCTGGATTCATCTGGAGACTTCCTACCTTGCAGTCTGGTTCCTGGGCTGGACTGGCTGGAACAGACAGACCCTAGTTTGGCATCTCCCTGTCCACATGCTCACTCCATGTGGCGGGCTAGGGCTCTCTCAGAAAATGGCAGGTCTCAAGGGTAATCATTCCTTTTATGGCAGTTTCCCATTTAGCCAGAGTTCCAAGAGACAGGAAGTGAAGGCTGTGAATTTCCTAAGGCCTGTCCTTGGAAACTGCCCCAGTGAGATATCCACTCTGGTTGAAGGAGTCACAGGCCAGTCCGGATTCAGGGGAGGGGACATAGACTCTGGCTTTGATTGGAGAAGGGCCAAAGCACATGTGGCCATTTTTAATCTACCTCAGTCGGTGCGGAGTGGCTCTAGAGCTGGGGGTGGGAGGGATGCCGGTATTCAGCAGAATGTACTAGGAGAGTACATTCAGTCATGTTTGAAATTTATCTAGTAGGGAAAATTAGAACCATTTTAGGTTTTAGCTATGGAAATACTAAATCTCTAGCTGTTACAACAGAAGATAACATAAAGCAGATTTCTTTATTGTAAAGTAGTAGTGAAAACATGAGACCCATAAGGGAAAGTAGAGAATAATGTACTGCTCTTCTGTATCTGAAAGGTTGTTCTTTCCTTCCAGTTCTGCTTCCCTGCAGAGAAATTCTCTAATGGCCACTAAAGGGCCCTAAGGGACAGATGGGTGCAGCTGTGACCAGGATGCATTCTGGATAAGAGGTGAGTTTGGAGTTTACCTAGCACTCAGAGTTTCTCAGTTAGTTTTATTTCTTTGATGTACACAGAGACCATTTTGGTGTTGGAGAGTTAACCAGTCTCGGGAAGGCAGGTGTCACAGTTTTTGAGACAGCTGGAATACTAACAGAGGAGCTGATTTGACCCTGTACGAATTCCCTAGCAGCGAGTTCTGCGAAGAGTGTAGACATAGTCCATGTTCTGAACACATTTCCGTAAGCATTAATTAACATTTTCTTCCCTTCAGTGTCTATTTTTAAAACGAGGGCCCAAGAATTTAGAAAGTTGCCTATGGAAGGAACAGTCATATAGTTATGAAACTTAAAGCAGTCTGATTTTCATCAACATAATTCCACCTGGGATTGCCACATGTAGGATTTCTGGGCTCAGTGGAACAATTCCTCTTTTATGGGTAGATTCTTAGGTCCTAGCAGTAAGTACCTGGTCTGGGTAACATGTTTCTTTCTTCACCATTAAAAATGAAACACAGCTCAAAATAGTTTCTTCTAACCGTTTTCCCAAACCACAGGGCTTTATTTAACAAACACTTGCATCCTGCTTAATATGTGCCAGGTATAATTCAAAGTACCTTATAAATAATAACTCATTTTCCCATCATTACTACCCTAGGAGACCAACGCTGTTACTATCATTCTTAGTTTTGCAGATGAGGCGTAGAGCAATTAGTAACACAGGTAGTAAATGACAGAGCTGGGAGATGAGCCCATGCGGCTGGGCTCCGTATTCCCGTTCTCAAACACTACGGTTGGTTGCGGCTATTTTCCCCTTATGGCCACTATTTTAGCCTCTATGTAAGTCTGGTTTTGACACACACTGTTACAGTTACTGTAACTTCCCAGAGAGAAGTAGAAGTCCCTACTTATTTTTCTATTTATCCAGAGTATCAGACATTGTGCTTAACAAATAGGAGGGACTCGAGAAATGGATTTGCCTGAATGAATGAAACTGGATTAATGATAGGAGGATAAGTGATTCTCAGACCTTCGGATCTGTCATTTAAAGGACTGTATTATTTAACAATTATGATGTCTTATACAAGCTTTACGTCTTCAATAACATTGGCAAGAATTTTATGTATATATCCCATTTCTACTTTCTCCTGCATGTTGAAGCACTCACATTTTATTGCTCTCCAGAAAGATTCATAGTAAGTCTTACAACTCAAATTTGATTCCCAAGACAAAGGTTAATTGGCAAGCTTTGTGTAAGCATTAAATATTATACATGAATCAGAAGATCGGTTGTTAATTCTGAGTCAGATAGCTCTTATAATGAAATTTTAGAAGAAATGACATCTTGCACATTAATGGTTTTTAGCCCTTTTGAGAAATATTTTTTTTTTTAACACTGGTAGGTTAATCAAAATTGAGTTCTGTGAACTATAAACTCCTAAGTATATAATCTAAGTATACATTGTCCTCAGTTAGATAGGTACTGTCATTGAATTTACATCACTTGCCAATGTATCATACACATTTGAAAATGTATAGGATTCAGCAAATATTTTTATTTTATTAATTTCTTTGCTAACTTTTTATGGTAAGGACAAATTTTAAGATTGAGAAAGCTATACGTTAATCACAGAACTACACACATTCAATTTTAAGGTAAGCCTCTTGACAAATAGAAAAGTTTAAGAAAAGTTATTTTTCCCTAAATGAGAGGACAATTTTGTGAGAAGGTTATAATTATGATCTTGATTTCTTGATTAAAACAATCCAGCCATTTTTTCTGCTGAAACCAAGACACACAGACACAAACATGTACAAATATATTTATTTATATATATATATTCAAATATATATATTTCCAATATTTGAAAACTATTTCCACTGAAAATTCATAGTTACAAGTGCTCTGTTTTAAATCTTTTCTGAAAATGAATTTATTTAAAATGTGAATCATTTTATACTACAGGATTCATATATATAATATTTCTTGAATTTCTTATAAAAAATGAAACAAGACCTTTTCTTTATAAAAATCAAACTCAGAGATTCTAAAAAAATAAACATATGAAAGAATAGACAATTTCAATATTGTTTTAATAAAAGCATGCTTTTCTTATTAAAGTTTTGGGATGGATTTAAGATGCATAAAACACAAACCAGAGATATTGTAACTGGGACACAATTTGGGGATCTAATAAAACTGCAGACTTCAAGCCTCCATCCCCTGTTACAGTGATGTTATCTGACTTCCTAAGTGTAGCTATTAGTCTGGCTTGTCAGCTGTCTGCATTGGACCAAGAAAAGACCAACCTTCACCTCATTTCTCATCTTTAAATATATGTAAGGGCTCGGGGGGGTGGGGGCGGGGACGGTTGGGTTGGGGGCAGCATGGAATATGCAAGATGAAAGGTCTAATGTAGCAAAATAGTTTTGTTATTTCATCTTTTTCTTAGACTAGGGAATAACCCTATCTGTTACAGAGGATCTGACAGCATCCAAGGCAGGTCAGCTAGTGCTGAGTGAAGTTGGGTCATTAGATACTAAAAGCAGCAAAGAGAGGTTTACTTAAAAGGCCAGAGACTTCAGGATAGACTGAAAAGTCAGCAGCCAATTATTTGACAACTAAAGTCCTCTAATAGGGGGACACCTGGGTGGCTCAGTCGGTAAGCGTCTGCCTTCAGCTCAGGGCATGATCCCAGGGTCCTGGGATTGAATCCCTCTTTGGGCTCCCTGCTCAGTGGGGAGCCTGCTTCTCCCTCTGCCTGCCATTCCCCCTGCTTGTGCCCGTACTCTCTCCCTCTCTCTGACAAATACATAAATAAAATCTTTAAAAAAAAATAAAGTCCTCTAATAGAGAGATGACTTACATGGTAGTTAATAAATGAAAATCCACACCTTAAAGAAAGATCAGATATACAATCACTTGTTTTCTTGTTATCTAATCCTAAGATTTCCTGTTTCCAGGTTTGAGGAAAACCTTTGCCACACCAATGAGAAAGCTCAGCTCCTACTTATCTTATGTTTACTTTCCTTGACTTTCCCAAAGACACCAGGATGGGGATAGGACTCGTTTTTTTTAAAGATTTTATTTATTTATTTATTTGAGAGAGAGAGAGTCAGAGATAGCGACAGAGAGCATGAGTGGGGAGGAGAGGGAAAAGCAGGCTCCCCGCTGAGCAGGGAGCCCGATGCGGGGCTCAATCCCAGGACCCTGGGATCATGACCTGAGCCAAAGGCAGACACTTAACCAACTGAGCCACCCAGGTGCCCCAGGGATAGGACTCATTTATGGAATAAGAGACTGGAAGAGGTTTTAGAGATCATGAAATCAATCTTCCCTTCCTGTCTTTCAAGGTAGAGAACAATTGAGTCCCAGAGCGGTTAAATGAGTTGTCCAGAGCACATGGGTCTTTAAGGCCTAGTTCATACCAAAAGCAGAGGTGAAGTCCCAAATGCCCAGTATAATCTTTGGATTAACATGCATACAGTGAAGTGATTGCTGTAAAGTTTTCACAGAGACAAGGAGAATATTATTCATATTTGAGGGAATGATTAAACAAGTTGAGTTGACCACCTTCTGCATTTCAACAATACTTACGCTATTAACTCAATCTCTTTTCAGTTTTCAGTATATGAATCCAATCACTGTTCCTGTTTTTAAATCATGGACTGTAACCTCTTACTTGAGTAGCTGAATAAATGAAAGCCTTGAGAGGTAGCATGACTTGTTCAAGGGCACATAGTTCCAAGCTGACCCCAGAGAACTGAGTCCTCTCTGCAACTTTCTCCCAAAATACATTTTGTTCAGAGACTTCTTAGATCCTAGAAATGCTGGACTTGGGAGTCATGCAAGAGGACAATTGGAGGTCGATGCCGTGAGGCACAATATCTTTCTCTCTGCTCCAGGAGCACCAAGGCTTCAGAAGTTTAGGACCTCTCCACACTTAGAGGGGCCCTTCCAGAGCCAAGGGTTTTACCACTGTTGATGATGCATCATTTAAGACAATGCCTGGTTCCAGGATGTTTTGCCAAAAGGCCATGTTGTCATGCTGCCCAAAGCCTAAATGTTGTTTTGGAAGTCCCTGTGCTTGCTGAATTTCAGAATGGTAGATGGTCTGTGTAAAGAGAATAAAATGAGATGGGTCTTTTTTTATCAAAGATAAAAAATGTAAGGGCTTGTGTATTCACATATCCTCTGAGCAGGAATCCATAAACTCATTTCTCTGGTTTTAAAGCAAGAAGTACACTGGAGCATATTTCAACTCAGTGCCAGAATCTGACGTGGAATGGCAGAATGAATGCAGCCAACTACAGTAAAGGGCAAGAGGAATCCCACGGGCCACAGCTACTCAGCATTTAAGCTACTTTTGTGGAGGACTGCAGGTAAGGGACTTGGTTGCTATACACATTGGTGAACACAAATGAATTGGCTCGCAGGAAGTCCATGCCGCTAGATCAGAAGAATTCAGCCTTCCAAGAGCTGAAATAGTGATACATGATGAGCCGTAGCAACTTATTATGGTTTTAAGGCTTGGGTACTTTGCGGGCATGAAGTATAATATCATGAACCCTAAGAATTTTCAAGATTCTGTCTCAAGTTAGTGCTATAGTACATCTTGCCACCATTGACACAGGCATTCACTGTTCTGCCTGAGGCATTAGCTGTCTAATTTGATCAAATTCAGATCCTATAATTTGAATCCAAGCCAAACCACAATCAAATCATAAAATTTCCAAATCTGCCACCATCTTGGAAATGTCAAATACTGGGTAGGGGAGCAGGAAATGACTATACAGGGAATAAACGGAGCCTGTTTTAATGAATTTTGTGTCTGGTCCCTATGTGAGGCCATCAATCCATTAGATATAATTTAAACATCTTGATTAACATTTCATTACCTTACATGACTGCTGGAAAAAAAAAAATGCATCTCCATGCACCATGCATACCAAAATATCCTAAACTCCTTTGAGTTTCAAGGAACTAAATATAGTGCTCTCAGGCCACTTAGATGGTGTCTGAAGTCTGCTTGATGTTAAGCTAAAAAATAAACCTAAGAAAAAGGGATGTTTTTATATGCTCAGATATTAGGACCCGCTTGAAGCATGGACTGCTTTGGCAGTCACTGTCAGACCTCCCTGGTGTCTGAGGAATTGTACGCTCCTTTCTAAATCCTTTCGGAAATTGCCAGTTTGATAGAATAACATTGCAGGAAACCACTCAAATTGAACATATTTGTTGTTTTATGTTCGGCCAAGCAAATGTCAGAACAATGCCAGGAGACCAGAGTGGATCAAAATTGGAGGGGGCAGGAGAGGAGGTGAAGGGAGGGAACCAGGAGCAAAAGAGACAATGAGATTAGAATAAAAAGTTATTTTAATGGGGAATTTTAAACCCATAAAACTACTTCTTGCTTTTGAGAATTAAAAGCAAAAGAGATTGTGTCTTCTCAACTATCTCGTGGTCAACAGCATGACGTCCAATTTGAGAGTTTTTGTTGTAGAATTTCATTATTCTGGTCCATAATTTTCTGGTAAATTGCTATCCACTGGTCAGTATGTTGCCAACAATGAAGACTAAATTGAAGGCTGACTTGGAGAACTCATTAATGGAGCCTATTCTTTCAGTTTTATGTCATTTATCTTGAAAATGAATCTCCTTTACTACTGGAACTTTTTTTTCCGTTTTGCATTTTTCAATTACACAGCGTGTCATATAAATCATCTTAATTAATTAGGAACAATATTTTGCCATAATCATTTCTTCGGTCTCATGTTTGAAGTCCCAGGGAAACTTTTATTTTTCCTACGTCTGACAGTATAATAGAACTTACTGGTAGTGATTCCGAGTATTCCTGCAGGAATTTATTTTTCCAAAAAGATCGGTGTGGGGAAAGGCTGCATGAATGACTGTGTTAGCTTTGCATTTTTTTTTTTTTTTGTAAGTGGCTGACTCATAAATTAGGAACTTGATTCTCTCTCCCTGGCTTTGGATGGTTTCCTAATGAGCAGAAGGGCTGTTTTATTTATTTATTTACTAACCAATGTGGATTCAAGCCCTTGATAGCACTTTAACACCTTACTGACTGCAGCATATTAGTATGCCAGGCACACAGTGTTGGTTTGGTTACCAGGAAAAACTTTTTGCCTCATCTCCACTCAAGTATCGAACCCAGGGCCAAACATATGCTCTCTATTTTTGCCAGGCTATCATTACATTTTAGCACATAGGGTAATTTTGATACTGAGTAAAATTAAATGCTACTATAAAGTAAATAAATCTTTCTTTTCCACAGCAGTTAAAAAAACAAAACAAAACTGTAGCTTCCTTTCTAAAATATCTAAACACGCTTGTTTGGGTAGCAGCCAAATAGTGAAAACGGTATCTTATTTTCAAATGTGTAATAACACACCCAATAAATTATTTAAAAGTCAGAATTTGGATTAATTATGTAGTCTTTGGACAGTATTAATGTTTAATCTTAGATACACATTCATCTAATTGCCCTGAAATTGGAGATTTTATTGTGATTTGAATGACAAAATATTTTGGTTCTCTAAGGATCACAATGGTTTGATGTAGGTATTATTTTTACTTAGTGGGTACAAATGGATGTGTATAGGAAGTGAAGGGAATTGTCCAATGTCACACACACACACACACACACACACACACACAGTTATACCACTGGAGCTAAAGAACATCTAGAAGTTATTGTCAAAGCATTGCTAAATAAACACACACCTGTGATCTCATTTTTTTTCTGCACTCACATGATTGCTTCACCAAAGTAGCAAGAGAATAAGGGAATCATTCGCTGCTTTCACAGGTCTTCAGGTGAAGGGAGTAAAGTGATTAATTACACACAGCTTATATAAAGAGTCAGTCCAGTCTTCCTGGTAGGCAGAGTAGGTGCGCATATATGTTGTGTGATTTGCGAGAGAGAAAAAGTTTCTCCTTGTTAGGTATCCCCTGGGCTGCTTGTATCGAGGGTAGACAGCTTCAACAAAGGGTGAACTCTCTTCCCACTGTTTTCTATTACTCATCAGTGCACATCACCCCGTGGAACACTCCAGTCCTGCCCTGCACCCCCCAACTCTGCCTTTGTCTGGTTTTGTTTGTCTCCCCAGCTCTCAGGTCAGGTTCACCATCCTCATAAGGTCTTCTGCAATGCCCTAGCTGTGACCTTCAGCCAAGAATGAGTTTTACATTTTTAAATTATTGGAAAAAGGACCAAAATATAAACATTTCATGATATATGAAAAGTATAAGAAATTCTAAGTTCAGTGCCCATAAATAAGTCTTTTGTTTACACATTGTCTATGGCCATGTTTGCTATAAAATGACAGAGTCAAATAGTTGCGATGTTCTGTGTGGCACCAAAGCCTAAAATTTTTACCATCTGGCCCTTTACAAAGATGAAATTTGCAGACCCCTGCCCTAGACTCCACAATCAAGTAAACTCATGCCCTTAAGTGCCCGTAGCACCATGATGGCTAACTGTATACCTTCTCTACTAGAGTTTAAGCTTCATGCGGCAAGCTTATTTTGCTCAGTATATCTCCAGCACTTAAAATAGTATGCCAGAGCACACAGTAAGGGTTCAATAATGAGATGTCAAATTCACCCTTCCTAAGAATGTTTTAAGAATGACTTTGTAAATAGTATGATTCATAATGAGTTATGAATCTCCTTTATCAGTCAGTTAAAAATTATTTTGCAGGTAATTCTGTTCCTGGTTGAAACAAACAACAAATCCACCAACAAGAAAGAGCCATTACCTAGAGTGAATCTATATTATTTCTTACCAATGACCAAGTAAAACAGGGTTAATATTAGGTATAGGATTTTTTTTTTCATATATTCCATCCATCCCTTTTTGAGGAATGAAGGAAGAACTAGAATTTAGTGTTAGCATGTATTTCTGGCTATCTGGGAAAGTCTTCTAATAAAAATATTATTTTAGTCCTTAATAACCACGGAGATTGCAACGTTTCTAGATTCATGACATTGGTATTAAGACACAGAAAGAAGATGCATGCGATCTGTAGCTGACTTGTAGAGATGGTTAAGTGGCCACACACCATGAAACCTAAAGGTAATATGTACTAACTGTGTTAGTTTGCAAAGGCTACCATAATGAAGTAACCCAGACCAGGTGGTTTCAATAACAGAAATCTATTTTCTCACAGTTCTAGAGGCTAGAAATCTGAGATCAAGGTGTGGCAGGGTCAATTTCTTCTCAGGCCTCTCTCCTCACCTTGTAGATGACCATCTCCCTGTGTCCTCATGTAGTCTTTCATCTGCATATGTGTCCTATTTTCCTCTTCTTACGACACTGGTCATATTGGAATTGAACCCAGCCCAATGACACTTAATCTTAACTACCCCTTTACTGACCCTCTCTCCAAATACAGTCACATTCTGGCATTCTGGGGGTTAAGACTTCAGCATATGAATTTGAGCGGACACAATTGAGCCCATAATACCAACCAAAATGTTCAAGCAAATCTTCATCCACAGATTTTTGTCAAGCCCAGGAAAGAGCACACAGTAAACTATGCCCAAATTCTACCCCTTGGGATAGCAGTCTTTCTAGCAAAGAAGAAATATATCTTGGACTTTAATGTGCCATACACAAATCTCTGTTCACTAATTCAAGTTTATAGTTTTTGTTCATATTTCCTCTCCTTGCTCAAGTAATTAATTCTCTGATAAGCGGTATCCTAGTAAATGTAATGGTAGCCTATCAACATGCACAGTATCATACCATTTTCAAGTATCTAAGCAACTTTCGTGCCTCAGTGAGATAATTGGATTCAGTATATTCAGTCACTTATTCATCATTACATACTTAAATGAGATGGTCATGTGAGGTCTCTCTAAGGTGGTGATTAAGAGAGGGATTTCTTGAATAACTCTCTACAGCGGGACCTTACTCTTATTGGCATTAGCTGTTTGCAGTGTAGGTATTTTTCCTAGAGGATGACTTTTCTCTTTTTCTCTCTGTTCTTCAGTCCCTGGGGCTTGCGTCTGACTGGGACTGAATACTGTAGTGTAAACTCAGAACATTCTGAACAACTTTCAACTTGCTAGAATGGCTGCCATAAAGTTTACATTGATACCTGGAAGATAACCTACCTGTTGCCCGAAGTTTGTGGTTATTTTAAAAGAATAGTATAACTAAACTTCAAACCTCTATCTAATAAGGTCCTTTCAAAACCTTGAGATTTAAAACTTTCTTCTATCTCCTTTCTAAAAAAAAAAAAAAAAAAAAATCTGTATTTCTTCTGTCTTTTCAATCTCTCTTCTCAGTTTGGAGACCTAAAATAGTTTGTAGAGAGAAGAATTCTGAAGTGTAGATGTTTTAGCAGGCCTCTAAGATGGACACATTTTCAGTTATACCCAGAAACCACCCACCAATGTGTCAATTGTCAAATGTTGTCTTCTTCCTTCCTCTTTCCTGTCCTCTTCCCCCCTCGTCCTTCTTTTAAACAAATTTGTGTTTTTTTAAGAACCCGTGTTTCTTATTTCAGACAATTGTTATTTTATTTACTGATTCTAATATGTAATTAAAATACATGAAAAGAAAAATTATGGGTAGGGTATGCACGAGTACATGCATGGCTGGTGTAGAGACCATATTGGAATAGTGAAAATTAATGGCAATGAAGGGTTTGGGATGGGGCTTGAACTCTGTGTTTTTTTGGTTTGGTTTTGTTTTGAATGAGACAGCTCTGACTCAAATATGGCAAAACATGATATCCGTTCAATCTGTGTGCCTATTATATTATGTACTTTTCTCTATACTTGAGTTCTTTAGAGCATGACCGTTGAATTGCGTTCTTCATTCCCTTTCCTTGACTTTGGGCCGTCTCTACAATCTCTCCTTCCGCGCTGATGACTGGAGCTTCATTCAGCATTGCTGCTGGACTGAATGAGTGGTCAGTCCATTTGTGCTTTTTTGGGTGTTGTATTTTTTTTCTTTTGGTCATCAATAATTCTGCCAATGATAACATTGTGTCTTTTAAATAGAGAGATGTGCGTTTGCCAGGAGGGACATGGTGGCTCTGGTGAAGGTGGGTGAGGTGATTATGTCTCTGCGAGTCAGGACTGGCCACCAATAGTTATCTTCAGTTCTCAGGGTGAATCATGAAGGTTTTCTAATACTGACTCAAGAATAATCCCACTTTGTTACACAATATTTGAGATGGAAACTGTTAGCATGCATTTCCTTCCATAACAAACATTTCTCCCTCCAGTACCTACAGAAGTCCTTCCTTTGTGGCCTTAAATGGAAACTTCCTTGCAGTCTTTCGTTCTAGATGTGCTACTCTGACCAACCATCTATGCCCTTTCTTCTCCCCTAATGGCAATGACTGTTCTTGCCTTGATATAAGGCTGCAATATGTTGTTAACTTATACCCAACACAACTACAAGTCTGTAAGGGGGATGCCAATGATTAGACAAGAAGTGTAGACTTTTTTTTTTTTTTAATAAATCGGGCTTTTTTTTTTTTTAGCAATGGAGATAGGCTCCAGGCTTTACCACTTGGGCTTAGCACCCTGCACTCTAACTGGCTGATATTCTTAGAGTTATATTCTAAATCTTTTATTATTATTTTCAATCCTGGGTAGATAGTAGGTCCCTGGAAATATTTGTTCATTGATAGATTCAATATCATAAGTATATGTGTTCGTTCTTAAATAATCACCAATATTTCTTTGCTTTGTTCGTTTTGTTTTGAACATATGTATCATCTTAGGATATTTAACATACAAAATTTAATTTAAAATTTAAATATTTCAAATAAGATTAAGATAGAAGTCCTATTACCAGGCATGATCTAAAAATAGAATTTGGAATTTTGTGAATAAGTTTAAGTGTATAAATGCCATGTTAAATGTTAAAAGTCAGTGAGTGATCAGGTAGTATAATTTATTTATCTGGAAGTTTTCAATTCTGATGGTAATTCTAGAATAAATTTTTCTTTTTGTTGGGAAATCGGAAGATCAAATATGAGGAAAATGTGCACTTTTAAACAGTTCTTTTCAAAAATCATAGAGTAAAAAAGACTAATACAGATTTTATTATTGCATTTTAAAATATTGACTCGTCTGTGGTTAAATCTTATTTTCTCTGAATCAGTCCCCTTGATAGTCTGGCATTAAGATTTGTAACAAAGACTTTAAATTGTTTTGCTTTTAATGGGTAGGAACATGGAAACTGAAATAAAAGCTTTTCTTCAAAGCCCTTGAAGCATGAAACCGTAATAGAATTCAATCTTACTTACTGAACACTCTCAATGCTGATTTATAGGAGCCTACGTTTGTTCAGTTTATAAAATTATGTTTTTACTGAGCTTGAGTTGTCCCAAAGACTTTTCAAAATCCATGTCCTTTTGAATGAAAAACTAGTCACATGATTGACATTTCACTTAAATGACTTCTTAATGTTCTTAATCATATGAGTAATTGACACAAGGCTGTCCTATCTATGAGTATAGTCCTTTCCAGTACTCTTCCTGTCTTGTGCATCTAAAATACACTAATCAGTGAGTCAAAGTAAAGTCACCTTTATTTTGCTTTTTCTATTGAATTTCAAAATTGTAACATACTAGAAAAAATTAATTATAGAAATACATTTAACAAATACTTATAAACTCACTACTTGGCTTTAACAAATCTTAACATTTAAAAATATTTGCTTCTGGGGCACCTGGGTGGCTCAGTCAGTTAAGCGTCTACCTTTGGCTCAGGTCATGATCCCCAGGGTCCTGGGATCGAGCCCGGCATTGGGCTCCCTGCTCAGTGGGGAGCCTGCTTCTCTCTCTCCTGCTCCTCCTGCTCATGCTTGTGCTCTCTCAATCTCTCTGTCAAATAAATAAATAAAATCTTTAAAAAGTAAAGTAAAAATAAAAATGTTTGCTTCAGACCATGTTTCTGATTCCTCATGTTTGTTTGGGGGCTTTATTATGTAGATATATATCTAAAAGCAATGTTTTGCAAGTTTTAAAATTTTATATAAATACATTTGTATATCTTACTGTGGCCTATTTTTTAATGTCCATTTGATAGATACAGCTCTATCTAGTTCATTTATCCCCATTTTGTAATACTGCCCTTATTTATATAGTACTGATTGTTTAATTTATTCTACTGTTGAACATTTAAGTAATGTAAAATTTTGTGACTAAATTAGTATCATTGTAACACTTACTTGTACCTGTCTATTTTGTACATGTCAAAATTTTTGGGGTTTTGGGGCAGGCGGTGTAGTGGAGAGTCCTATTCCTAGAACTGCACTTTAGGAGATATGTGTGTGGGGGTATATATATATATATATTAACCACTGTCAAATGCTTTCCAAAGTAATTGTAACAGTTTCCATTCTAAGCAGTAAACTTTCAAGAATTACCATTTCCAAATATTCTTGACAGCATTTGATACTGGCAGGTTTAACATGTTGCCACTTTGAAAATTTGCATCTTTTTATTATTTTCCTATGTGTTGGCCTGATTACTTATTACTTTTGAATATACATATTCTCTCTCTCTTTTTTTCCTCTTTCCATATATAATCCAACTTTTTATTTATCAGAATTATATCTATTCAAACCTTTGTTCATTTTATCTTTTTTGGTTGTTTTATGTATTCCTTATATACTCAATATATGAATTCTTTTTCATTTTTATGCTTAGAATTATTTTTTCACAATGACCATTTTTAAGATTTACTGGTGGTTTATTTTGTGGTTCAAAATGTTTTTATTTCAGTGCTATCAAAGTTATCAATACTTTCCTCTGATCTTTGTGCTTTTGTGAGTTTTGTGTTTAAGAAATCTTTTCCTAGCCCAACATTATATTCAATATTATCCTGTATTTTCTTCTAAAAGATTTAAAGTTTAGCTTTTCACATTCATAGGTTAAATTCACTTGGAATTTATTTTTTTATACAATATGAAGTAGTTTTTTTTTTTAAGATTTTATTTATTTTTGACAGAGAGAGAGAGTGTACAAGCAGAGGAAGCAGCAGGCAGAGGGAGAGGGAGAAGCAGGCTTCCCGCTGAGCAGGGAGCCCGATGCGGGACTCCATCCCAGGACCCTGGGACCATGACCTGAGCCGAAGGCAGACGCTTAACCACATGAGCCACCCAGGCGCTCCATGAAGTAGTATTTTAATTTACATTTTTCCACATAGAAAAACATTGTCCCAGCACTGTTTATTTAAAAGTTTCCGGTGACTGTTAATGCTGTGTCTGCCCATATAAGCCTACTCGTGTGGGTCTGTGTCTGAGTATCCAAGGGGCAGTGGCAATCGGACTGTCCGCTTAGTCCTTGACATGCCTGAGACTGAACGATTCATTTTCAGATTATTGGTTTGTGGCTGTATTGCTTGGCATTAACTTCCTCATGTGTTCCTCAATTCCAGCTTGTTCTTTTTCAGGTTCACCTTGTCCATGTCATTTTTGAGCTTAGTTACATTTCTTAATTTTTTTCTTTCATATTTTTGTTCATTACTGTGAGTCAAAAATCTTATATTTATTGCTTGAGCCCAAATTATGATCACTTGAGGGTGATACCAGATGAGTATTGTCATATATTACATCCAGCTTTTTTCAGTTCAGTAAGAACATCTCAAAAATGCACAGGAATGCCACCTCCACTTCCCCCCACCCCCTCACCCTCGTCTTACTCCTACACATTCCTCCTGTGGCATCAGCATTTTGCTAGACATGCTGTTCTCTGCTGATTACCGCCGTGGCCCTCAGCACCCTTTGGGGGAAGGGACAAAATGCTTTCTCTACTGAGCATGCTCAGTTTCTCACTGCATGGCCAAGAGTAATCAGTCATGGTTAATGATACTCCGCGGAAGTTTTCAAGAGAAAGAGAGACTTTCACAAGTCTGTGATCATAGCTTGGGATCTCTCTCTCTCTCTTTTTTTTCTTTTAGAGAAGGGGGGGGAGGGGAAGGGCAGTGGGAGACAGAGAATCTTAAGCAGGTTCCACACCCAGTGCACAGCCCAACTTGGGGCTGGATCTCACAACCCTGAGATCATGACCTGAGCCGAAATCAAGAGTCAGATGCTTAATAGAATGAGCCACCCAGATGCCCCATTGGGATCACTTTTCAGGCACTTCCCTGCCTCCCTCTGGGTCTAACTAACTCCATGAGGAGAGGGCTGCCTTACTCTCCACTATACAGGTATTCTGCTTGTCTCCATCCCATGGAGTTTAAGATAGGAGCTCTGAAGCCTAGGAAGAGGAGAAATTCACAATCCAGGCTTGTCCCCTTAGTTTTGTCTTCCTGATCCTTAACTGATTATCCTCTGGGATGATGGTCTTCAGTAACCTGCTACACTTGAAATTGTGTAAGTTTCCCTTTGCTGTTGTAACAAACTACCACAGTTAGTGGCTTAAAACAACACAAATGTATTACCTTACAGTGCTGGGGGTCAGAAGTCCAAAATGATTCTCAATCTGCTAAAATCAAGGCATTGGCAGGCTGCATTGCTTCTAGAGTCTCTAGCAGAAAATTGGTTTCTGTGTCCTTTCCGGCTTCTAGAAGCTACTTGCATTCCTCGGCTTGCAGTCCCTTTTTCCACGTCCAAAGCCTGCCATGGTGGGCTGAGTCTTTCTCATGTCACACTGCTCTATACTGCCTCCATTGTCACATCTCCTTCTCTGGTTCTCCTGCCTCCCTCTTCTACATTTAAAGGAGCCCTGTAATTTCATCGGATCCACCCTGACAATCCAGGATAGTTTCCTTATTTTCAGGTCAGCTGATTAGCAACCTTAATTTCCCCCTCATCATGTAACAAAACATATTCAAGGGCTCTGGGGATTCAGGCCTGGGCATCTTTGGGAGCCATTATTTCACCCACCACAGAGGACAAATGCTGCTCTATGCCCAGGATTATAATGACTGTAAAAAGGCATGAGAATATAATGGTTTAGTATCAGTACATTTACCAAATTCTATGTTATTTGTCTTAAATATCTTTACATGTGGGACATCTCTAGCTCTGTCCAGGGTGGGCTGAGTAAATGTCAGTCTTCCTTCTATAACACATGGCCATAAGATGAAGGGAACATCAGGTCATTATGTCTTTCAGATTTCAGGGTCTCCTCACCTGTCATCTGTAGGTCGCCGCTTTGGCAAGGGAACATACACATAACTCCTAAGAGCAAGACATAATATACGTGTAGAAGCAGTCTAGACCCCCTTTTATGAAAGGAAATACGTCTATCAGAAATAAGATTTGCAGGGACCTGCAATTCCTAACAACACACCCAATTTAGAACTCTAAACTGAACAACCAGCCATTATGTTTGTGGGATATATATTCGATTTAATTCTTTGCACCTAGCTCTTCCCCAAGGCTATGAGCGGTTCCTTGCTCTTTCTCCCTCTCTCTCTAAACCCTCCACTTCCAATGCTATGTTTTTTACAGAACAATGAAAAAAATCTGTTCCAATGAAATTTAAGTCTTCATTTTAGAAGACAGAAGACAACTTAGATTTAAATGACAGTGTTTTTGTGTGTGCATGTGTTTAAAAATTATTGAAGTACTATTTACAGTGTACTCAGTATGTACATATAGTAGTCTTGCTACCTGTAGCTTTGATGTCCATATGTGACAGACTTCTAAGACTTCCGAAATTTTAAAGTATTTGCTTTTGTTCTCTATCTACTTCCAGACCTTATGCTCTGAACATGTCATCTATTTCTATCCTATCTTACATTTCTTTACCTTAAATATTGCTAAACAGAATTTGCCGATGAGTTGACACAATTTCTGTCCTCCTCATCTAAACCCCCATCTAGTTTCTCCTCAAGGTTGCGTAAGCTTCTTCCAGACCCTACAAGGTTTCTCTCCCACTTCCAGCTTTTCCTCAAGCGAGCTCACTTTGCTCATTTAAGGTTTTCCTTTTAACACCCAGCCTGAGCTATCATCTTTTGTCATATTAAAATCAATACTAGGAATACGTCCCAAGAATACGTTTGATCTAGCTGCCTTTCTCTTTTTCCCTCCCACAGAAGCTATAAAGAACAGTTTATCTTAATTGTCTAAAAATATAAATGCATGAGGGCAAGGACTGCATTTTTTTACCTTCTGTAACCTTCAAACAATTGTGTATAGAAAATGTTCAAGTGCTCAGTTAACAAATGAATCAAAGTACTACCATTTCTTCCTTAAATGTCACATATTTTTATGCAGCTAAAAATATTTTTCTGTGGTCTTGGCATTTTGCATGTGACATGGCATTTGCTCTAAAAGTAACAATAGAATTATAACAGACCTCTCAAGTGCTATTTTCAGTAAACTATTTTGCCATTGTAAAATCTTTTGTTAAAATGCAAGAAAAGATAATTATTCTTTTTTTTCTTAATACCATTGTGAATAAAAATGCAGTGTACTTACAATAGAAAAATTATCATTGAACTGTCTAATGGGGTTGATGTGGAGGCATTTTTGTAATGTGTTAATCCTCTTGGGACCACTTTATATATATATATATATATATATATATATAGATAGATATTTTTTTTTTTCCCAAGTTATTTCTGCCTCGGTAACTTAAACATTGCTACTATGACCATAATCTGTCCCTCATGCTTTTCTTTTAAGGGGAAGAAATACAAAATCACTTCCTTTCCTGTGTAAATAGAAACTTGGCACTGCAGATATATCTGAATAACAGATTACCTAAACTGCCCCTGGGAAGCCTGGCACAACAGAATCAGACCCAGGGACAGACAGTGACATTTGCTGAGATTTGACCAGTTTAAAACGCAGGCCCCCAAGTATTTTAGCATTTCAGTAGCAGATCATCAGATTCAGTAAAATCAAACAATGAAAAGTGATCAACTTAATTTGTATATGATGCCAAATAAATGCCTGGATTGCTTTTACTCCTATAAAACTAATGGGTTGGTTAATTAATTAGTAGGTTGCTTGCCAAACTGTAGAAACAGAATACAGTTGATCTCAGAATTATGATTATAGAGATAAGAGAAGTAAATAGAAAATAAACTAATTAAACAGGGTAATTATGTGTTTAAATTTGTGATGGAAAAGCAATCAATTTCTTACCTGAATCCTGAGGATATGTCAATATCAATCCAGTTTGCCCTACAAGTCCTTGGTTTCTAGTTTACAAAATATTTCATGCCTCTTCCATTTTTTCTCTTTTTAAACAGCAAAACTAGAGGTGAGAATCAATAATTCTCATTTTCTACATTTCAAAATGATAACATCTTTCCTTTGATTTATGTAGAAGTTGTCTCCCTAAAGTGTTATGCATGTAAGGCTGTGTATTTGTAATGTAACTTTATCTCTGTTTATTTCATCTTTAAAATCCATGCAGTATTTCACTCTGTTCCATAACTTAATCTTTTTGTGTGTCTGTGAGAATATTGGTTTCCCTCAAACTTTTTTTTTTTTAAAGATTTTATTTATTTATTTGAGAGAGAGAGACAGAGAGAGAGCATGAGAGGGGGGAGGGTCCGGAGGGTCAGAGGGAGAAGCAGACTCCCCGCGGAGCAGGGAGCCCGATGCGGGACTCGATCCAGGGACTCCAGGATCATGACCTGAGCCGAAGGCAGTCGCTTAACCAACTGAGCCACCCAGG
>NC_138371.1:150610153-150702391 GCF_054177405.1 Leptonychotes weddellii
TTTTTTTTAAAGATTTTATTTATTTATTTGACAGAGAGAGACACAGCGAGAGAGGGAACACAAGCAGGGGGAGTGGGAGAGGGAGAAGCAGGCTCCCCACTGAGCAGGGAGCCCGATGCGGGACTCGATCCCAGGACCCTGGGATCATGACCTGAGCCGAAGGCAGCCGCTTAACCGACTGAGCCACCCAGGCGCCCCTTTCATAGTATTCTTAATAAGTTTGGTGGATATTATGATACTCCATTAAAGATACTTGATTTTGCTGATAGCAATCAGGTATGCACCCTAGAATTTCATTTCATTCCCTGTTAAGAGCTGCACAAAGTTGTACTTGGTTGGCATGAAAGAAACTCATCTTCATTAATAATTTTGACATAATGTCCTTAACTATAAAAGCAAGTGACATAATTATAACCACCATTTCTTGGACACGTAGTGTGTGCCAGATATTTTACATATATTATTGCCAATATCCCACCAACCATGCAAGACTTTAACATTATTAAATGTTAAACGATTTGCTTGAGGCCAAACAGCTAGGAAAATCAGAGAACTATGATTTTAACCCAGTCTCCTCTGATTTCAAAGTCTTACTTTTTCTCTCATTCCACTGTATTGCATTCATTCTTTCATTCATTGAACAAGATTAATTAATGCCTATTATATAGCAGGTACTGTTTGAGCTATTGAATAAAACAAAATCACTGTTCTTATGGGGCTTATAGTATAGATGGACAGAAAGAAAATAAACCAATATATGACATAATATAATATACGTAACATAACATAATATAGCATAACATTAGTATAGTATTATGTATGTAGTTATACCAGGTATAAAATCAAAACAAAACAAGGGAACAAGGCAAGAAAGTATGTTTGGTAATCAGGTCAGAGAATGTCCTCAGACTGGCCCCTTTAGGACTTTGTTGGCCGCAAGAAGGGTTCTTGATTTATATATAAAAAGTTCCCTTTAAAAATAGCAACTAATACACCAGAGAATCCAGGTACAGTTATACAGACATCTCCAATAATATATTCTGCTTTGGACAGAACTAATTAAATCATTAATTTACATATTCTTTCAGGAAAAGGTTTTGCAGGACATTTTATATATCAGGCAGAGAGACAGTGCTGGGGCTAAAAAGATGAATAAGACATAATCCTCTCCCTCAAGAGGAAGGCATAAAGGCAAACAGAGAAATTCTTGAATAAATTTTATTCAAACATGAAGTTCATTCAAAAACATTTAATGAGATTCCATTATGCCCAAATCCAACCACTGTGTGAGACACTGAAAACCCATGAGGAGGTATGACCTAAAGAGAAGGGAGTCTGGAGGGAGCTACAGAGCTGTGTTCAGAGGAGACATGTGATGCTGCCTTTAAAGAACGAGTAAAAGTTTACCACAAAGACTGGAGAGATCATCTAGGTAGAGAAGATGGCAAATAGGAAAGCAGGAAATTGGTATGTTTGGGAACAGTGAGAAGACCCAGGCGCTGGAAAGCAAGGTTCAAGAGGGGCAGTGACAGGAGATAAAATAATGGGTGGGAGTTGACCCTGAAAGATACGGTATTTAAAGTGTGGATTCAGTCAGTAGACTGTGATGAGGGAACACTTTGAGTCTCCTTCTGTCATGTTTTCAATGGAGAAGAACTTGTCCTGTCCTGTCCCCCTATCCCTTTCACACTCCTTGCCAAAAGTGTGTTCATCAGGGTAAGATGACTTTGGGGATGGAATTGAATATGCACAGTTCCAACACACAGCTCTTGCACGGGTATGTTCACAGGGGCATGCTCTGTCTGAGGCTACTGGCCAGTGGCTGGGTGGGAAAACCTGTCTAATTCAGGGGTGAAGTAGTAGAAAAGCCATTTGCCATGGACCTAAAGTCACATCTCTCAATCAGCTGGATCACCAGTAAAGCTGACATTTCCATGCCCTGCAAACTAACTCCTGTTCTTTCTTTCTCAATTGTTTTCTGTTCTGAAAGAATAGTTTACTTATTAGCTTTCCCAAAACTTCAATACACCTGTGAAGTCAGAATAATGGTTTCCAAAGATGTTTTCATGCTAATCCCCCAAACCTGTGAGTAAGTGACCTTACATGGCAAAGGGGACTTGGCACGTGATTAAAATTAAGGATCTTGAGATGGGGAGATTATCCCAGATTATCCTAGATTCCTCCAAATCACATGAGTCATTCAAAGCCGAACGTCTGTCAGTTGGGTCAAAGAGAGACAGAAGAATGGTTAGAGAGAGGCAGCATGGGAAGGGTTCAGCCACACGTTGCTGGCTTGGAAGATGGAGGAAGGGAGCCACAAACCAAAGAATGTGGGCAGCCTCTAGATGCTGAGAACAGACTCCAGGACCACAGCCAGCAAGGAAATGAGGACTTTGGTCTGACAACCACAAGAAATGGAATTCTGCCAACAAGTCAGATGAGCGGGAAACTGATTCTCCCCTAGAGTCTAAACGAAGGAACGTAGCCTGGTTAACACCTTGATTTTTGCCCTGTGTGACCTGTGTCAGGCTTCTGACCTACAAGACTGAAAGGTAATCATTTGTGTGGTTGTTTTAATCTACTCGGTTTGTGGTAATTTATCGTATCAGCCATAGAAAGCTAATATAGTATCACACGGAGCCAATGGGTTTTTTATTGTTGGTGGTGGTGTGTTGTTGTTTTTAAACTGAGATATAATTGGCATATGACATTGTATAGGTTTGAGGTATGCAATATGTTAGTTTAATACTTTTATATATTGCAATATTATTACTACAGTGGTGTTCGTAATAGATAGTATTAGATAACACTTTTATCACATCACATAATTGTCAGTTCTTGTTTGTGTTGAGAACAGCTAAGATCTAGTCTTAAGGAGCCAGTGGAGGTTTTAACACAAGAGTGATAGCATGGCAATTCCAATAGCTGGTAGAGTCTGAGTTTGGAAACATTTGTGAGAGAGGGTGGGCAGCATGGGGCACTGGGATGCAGGGCTGGGTGAAAGAGAAGGGTATTCCAGCTTGGGAGTTGGATGGACCATTCACCAAGATTGAGACTCCAGAAACAGAAATAAGTTTGTAAGAACAAACCATGAACTCAGTATTGATATATTAAGATGGAGATATGTAAGCCCTGTAGGACATTCAGGACAACAAATCGACAAGTTGTTGGGAATGAGTGCCTAAAGGAAAGTAGAGACAGTGAATTCCTTGGGGGTGAATAAGACGATGCAAAGTGAGAAACATTTATAGCTGGAGATCTAGTCATGATTTGGATCATGAAAAAATTATTTTAAACAATTCATGTATTTTTGTTTCACTACTAAACCAATCATCTGGAACACTACATAAAGGAAATATGGCCAAGGCAAGTTTGGATAAATATATAGATGACTTTCTAGAGGTTATTCAAGAAGTCTGTTCTGGGGTGGCTGGGTGGCTCAGTCGGTTAAGCGGCTGCCTTCAGCTCAGGTCATGATCCCAGGATCCTGGGATCGAGTCCCGCATCGGGCTCCCTGCTCAACAGAGAGCTTGCTTCTCCCTCTCCCTCTGCCTGCCTCTCTGCCTACTTGTGCTCTTTCTCTAGCTCTCTGTCAAATAAATAAATAAAATCTTAAAAAAAAAAAAGCGTGTTCTGTTCATGCCACATGCTAAACATGGCCTGACATTTCTATTTTTATCAACATTGTTTTTCTAGACCTCCAAATCATCCATAAGAAGTTTAAAACTTTTCACAGAATTCCACTGATAATCCCACCATGCGCCACTCCTAAACTTACACATCTGACACTGTGATTCACATGAGCGTTTAATCAGATCATTGTCCACATTACGTGATTATCTTATTTTGGTTTTTCCCTAATGCATTCATACCAAGGAAAATGTTAGTAAGTAATTCCCTCTTAGCTTAAAGGCTATTGTCCCCAAAACTGTAGTGTAATCCTCACCTTCCATATTAAATCCCATTGTTGTTAGAGAGTATGTTTAGATAACATCTCTTTTCTAAACTTAAGGTTGAAAATTATCTTTATTTGCTCTCTGTGGGGCTTGACTTAGCTTCATATAACCAAAAACATCAACATAAGTCTTACCTCTGAGTTTTGCTGTATGGAATTGTATCAAGGGCAAAATGATCAGGAGTTATGAGGCAGAGATCACACTTAAGATTGGCCGGATTATTTCTTTTACATAGCTGAATTTGCAAAAGTGACCCAAGACATAAACCTTCTTAAAAACAGATGTGTTTTTTTTCTTATTGACATATAACATTATATGACATATAATTGATGCATAACATTATATTAGTTTCAGGTGTGCAACGTAACAATTCAATATTTGTATATATTGCGGAATGATCGCCACAACGAGTTTAGTTAACATTTGTTCCCATACATGGTTACAGTTTTTTTTCTTGTGATGAAGACTTTTAAGATATACTCTCTTTAGCAACTTTCCTGTATGTGCTGCCATATTGAACTATAGTCACCATGCTGTGCGTTACATCCCCGTGACTTAATTATTTTATAATCTTGTATCTTTTGACCCTCCTCACCCATTTCTCCCACTCCCTACCTCCTAAAAAAAAACAGATGAAATTTTTAGAGTTTTTAAAACTTTTTATTTTGAAAAAAATTATAAACTCCAGGAGGTTGAAAAATAGTATAGAGAGTTTCCCTGTGCCCATCACCTAGCTTTCCCGAATGGTAACATCTTGCATAACTATAATACATTTTTCAAAACCAGGAGTCGACCCTAAGACAATACAATTAACTAGACTACAGGTTTTACTCAGATTCCAGAGGTTCTTGTATGTACTTTTTTTGGTACATGTGTGATGATAGTTCTGTGAAGTTTTGTTACATGTATAGATTCATATGAGCTCCACCATGGTGAATACAAAACTCACCCCAAAGGAGCTCCCTTGTGGTACCCTTTATAGTTTCGCCTTCTCCTTCTCCAACACCTGGCAAATACTGATCTGTTCTCCATTCCTATGGTTTTATCATTTCAAGATGATATAAATGGACTCATACAATATATAATATATATACTTTCTGATGTTGGCTTTTTTTTGAATTCAATATAATTACCTTGAGAGTCATTCATGTTTCTGCATATAATAATAGTTTGTTCCTTTTTATTGCTGAATCGTATTCCATGGTATGCATTACCACAGTGTGTTTATCCTTCACCCATTGAAGGACATTTGGGTTGTTTCCAGTTTGGGGCTATGATAATTAAAATCGCTATGAGCATTATGTATAGGTTTTTGCATGAACATAAATTTTAATTTCTCTAGAATAAAACCACAGGAGTATGATTGTTGCATTGTGTGGTAAATGTATGTTTAATTTTATAAGAACTGCCAGACTTCTAGAGCGGTTGTACCATTTCATACTCCCACCAGCAATTTATGAGAGGTCCAGTTTCTGGATCTCTCTTCAAGTACTTCCAGTGCTGTCAGAAGTAAAAAGTACTGTCAGTGCTTTTTTTTTTTTTTTTTTTTAAATTTTGGTCATTCTAATAAGTGTGTAATGAAAAAACATATGGATTATTAATGGTATCAGTTTTTTTAAAGATGTATTATTTGAAAGAGAGAGAGCATGAGCTAGGGGACGGCAGAGGGAGAGGAAGAGAAGCAGATTCCCCGCTAGACACAGGGCTCAATCCCATGACCCCCAAGATCACGACCCTGAGCTCATGACCTGAGCTGAAATCAAGAGTCGGAAGCTTAACTGACTGAGCCACCCAGGCGCCCATATTAATGGTATTTTTGGAACTCTGTCTAGATACTTGAAAGAGCTCTCTAAAGAGCACACAACTTCTTATTCCCATATATGAGTATAGTGCTTTAGATAGGAGGTAAAAGGACTGGAAGTTGGATCTTGGCCTTCCATATTTGCAAGTGAAAATGAACACAAGAGTGTAGAAATTTAAGACCATGGACAGCCCCAAAGACCTGTTTATTTGTAACAGACTCCCTTTTGGAAACCTGTGGTCAGTTTCAGGGGACAGTAGAATAGAAGTCATAGCTTGCTACCTACCTTGATGATTTTTTTTTTTCTTTTTTCTTTTTAAGAGAGAGAGAGAAAGTGCATGTGTGTGTGTGCCTGTGAGCGGGGGGGAGGGGGCAGAGGGAGAAGGAAAGAGAGAATCTTAAGCAGGCTCTACACCCAGTGGGGCCACACTCAGGACTTGATCTCACAACCCTGAGATCATGACCTGAGCTGAAATCAAGAGTCCAACGCTTAACTGACTGAGTCACCCAGGCACCCCTTAATGATTTAATTCTTGATGTTCAAATGATAAGGAGCCCTTAGAGACCGTTCCAAAGAGTTTAACCTGCTTGCACTAGAGAATGATTAAGATCTAGGGGGTCTTCTTGGTCTGAAAACTCAGTGTTACTTATTTTCCAAAAAACCAAAAATAACTATTGGAAAATGCAATTGAATACTACCAGTTTTCTTTACTAAGGGATAATTAATTAGAGTAATGAACTCGAAGTCAAAGGTTATGAATTATAGGTATTCTGTCTCTTTTAACCACATATATCCTATTTGTTCTTTTGTTTATCTACAAAAATAATGAACACTTATAACATTACAGCCTATAAAAATCTTTCCACTTGCAAATGATTACACCAAAACTTCCCAATGCCTGTTCTAAGAAGCAGTAGTTACAGGCAAAGTTAACAAGCCAAAGAAGAATTTCATGACCAAAACTAATTAAATAGTTACTTTATAGCAGATTTCTCAAAGTTGCTATTAAATAGATGAATAGATGTATAATATGAAACTCCAAGAGGTCAATGGAGTATTGAGAACTTCCCTAAAACTTATTTCCACAGAACCCTTAATGACACTGACTAGTTCAAGGGCTCGATTAGAAAGCCCTGGATGATATTGATTGAAAATGTGATTTTGGGGGGCCTGGGTGGCTCAGATGGTTAAGCGTCTGCCTTCGGCTCAGGTCATGATCCCAGGGTCCTGGGATCGAGTCCCACATCGGGCTCCCGGCTCAGCGGGGAGCCTGCTTCTCCCTCTGACCCTCTCCCCTCTCATGCTGTTTCTCTCTCGCTCGCTCTCTAAAAAATAAATAAAATCTTTAAAAAAAAAAAAAGAAAATGTGATTTTGGGAAAAGAAAACTTTAGGAAGAGAAAAAGCAAAAAGCAGAAGTCAAAGGAGCCAGGTTGATGGAAGCCTGGATGCATTTTCTTTTGACACATAATAATTAAGAGAATAAATTTAATCACAAAGTTGCACTCAAAAACTCAAGCAAGATAGTGACTTCAGAATAATATTAGAAATTTAAAATTATTACCAGCACACATATAAAAATAATCAACATACTGAAAAATAGAAATTTCATTTTATTTAAGGAACATTAAAAAAAAAGACAAAGAAATCTGTGCTATTTCTTCCTCTAAGCTCTAAGTCAAAATTCAGAACTTGCAAGCACTAATCCTGGGAAATCCCAATGCCCCTTAACAAACCACATGGAATGGAAGAAGACTGTTGAAGTCCTTGTAGCGGTAGGCGCTTTTGTAAGTCAAGATAAAAATACTTGTCTTTAAGAGGTCTAAAAGCGTTAAGGAGAATATAAAGGTAAGTTTTCTCTTTCCTGGGGAAGATGATACAATATAGAGGAGAGAGTATGGGCTTTGGATCTATATAGACCAGAGACTGGGTCATTTAAACTTATTGTGCCTTAGTTTACTCACCTGTACAATAGGTATAATGATATCTATGTGAGAGGGTGTTTCGAAGATTAAATGAGATGATAAAACAAAAGCTATTAACATAGTGCAGAAAATAGAAGATACACAAAAACGTTTGTTTCTTTTCTTTTTCTTCACGGTGTGCTGACAGTATGCTCTCAGCAGTTTTCTGAATAACCCTGATGATGCATGCTTTCTCATTTGATACAACCTTTAGCCACGTGAGTGGCTATAAGTTTGGTTATCTATTTTAAAGTGATGTAACTTAGGGGTGTCTGGGTGGCTCAGTCAACTAAGCATTTGCCTTTGGCTCAGGTCATGATCCTGGGGTCCTGGGATTGAGCCCTGCATCTGGGCTCCCAGCTCAGCGGGGAGTCTATTTCTCCCTCTCCCTCTGCTGCTCCCCCCCGCCATGCCCTTACTCTCTCTCTCTAACTTGCTCTCTCTCTCTCTTTCAAATAAATAAATAAAATCTTTTAAAAAATAAATAAAATGATGTAACTTAAATGATATTATACTATAGCAGAGTTGAAATAGAGGATTCTCATTTAAACAGATGTTGCCATCTTCCTTCTAAATCTGTTACATATTTGGAGACACTTTCCAGCCACTGGGAGTTGTAAGCTTAATGCAACTATGGAGCACATCAGACTTGAAGCCACCAGTTAGAGTTTGTAATTTGTTCAGATTACATCCACTTTGGTTGCACATCTTGCTGTACAATGAGGAAGGGAAATTTGATGTGTGATTTGTATAGAGAGAGAATTGATCCTCAGAGAGAAATGATAACAACAGAAAACATCAGTCATTTTTAACATTAATCACAGACACAGCAACAAAGATGTTTTTATGCTAGATTTTATGGTAGATTTATGAAGAGAGTAGAATGATTTGAAAGTGTTTATATGAACTTATACTCAGCATATATTCTGTTATGGACCATCAATATATAAATGTAAATACACTGTTCTTAAGTGAGCCTGACTACTTACCCAATGGCGGTTTTGAGCTTTGACTTGCTTCTGGTTATAGTGATGGATTATAAATGATTCTTAACCTACATGGAGCCTGAATAGCATGCCATGTCTCAGGGTCAGTGGGGGGGGGAGGGGGACTTCATTGCTAGTTACTAAGGAAGTGATATTCAGATTAGAAGGGAGGTTATATGAAAGTAGATACTCTAGAGATAATGATGGAAAAGTCAATATGTGTCACCTAAAAGGGCCAAGGCTCTCCATGGAAGGCAGCATTGGGTTATATTACCCAGAGCCTTGGGAACTTGCTGGATATGATATACCAGGAGCCAGCATGCTGGTCCTACACATTCCAGACATTTTCCTTTATAAACCACCTGAAAGTACAGCTGAATCTCTTCTATGAGAAACTCTTATAGGCTAAGGAGCCAATACAAATCTTTGGAGGTCTGTGTACAGCGACAGGCATATCTTTGCAAAGAATCCTTTCGAAATTGGCATGTAAGCCCCTTTTTCTCCAAATATAACTGAATCATAAGTTCAATATTATTTGGGAATTTGAATTCTTCATATAAATGGTTTATCCTTTGTGTTTAATTTTTAATTTTCTTCTCACTAATTTTACTAATTTTATGAAGTATAATTGATTTGCAATATTTCCTATTAGTTTCAGGTATTAGTATCATAGTTAATTCAGTATTTATACATTACAAAATGATGTCTACAATAGGTCTTGTTACCATCTATCACCACACAAAATTATTACAATATTTTTGACTATAATTCCCTATACTGTATATTACATACCCATGACTTATTTATTTTACAACTGGAAGTTTATACCTCTTAAGCTCCTTCTCTTTCACCCATTCTTCAACCTCTCTCTACTCTATTAACCAACAGTTTGTTTTCTATGTCTATGAGTCTGTTTCTGTTTTGTTTTATTTATTCATTTGCTTGGTTTTTTTAGATTCCACATTTAAGTGAAATTATACAGTATTTGTCTTCTCTGACTTATTTCACTTAGTATAACACCCTCTAGTCCACCTATGTTGTCTCAAATGGCAGGATTTCATTCCTTTTTATGGCTAATATTCTAGTGTGTGTGTGTGTGTGTGTGTGTGTGTGTGTGTATTGATACCACATCTTCTTTACTCTTTCATACATTGACAGACACTTAGGTGCTTCCATGTCTTGGCTATTGTAGATAATGCTACAGTGAGCACTGGGATACATAATGTTTTTTCAAATTGATGTTTTTATTTTCTTTGAACAAACACCCAGAAGTGGAATTGCTAGATCATAGGGTAGTTCTATTTTTAATTTTTGAGGAACCTCCACACTGCTTTCCACAGTGGCTGCACCAATTTTCATTCCCACCAGCCATGTATGAAGGGTTCTCTACACATCCTCACCAGCACTTGTTATTTTTTTATCTTTTTGGCTCTAGCCAGTCTGACAGGTGTGAGATAATATCCCATTGTGGTTTTGATTTCCATTGTTCTCATGACTAGTAATGTTGAGCATCTTTTCACGTGCCTGTTGGCCATTTGCACATCTTCTTTGGAAAAATACTTTTATTATTAAAGGAAAAGAATTATGCAAATATAGTCATAATGTATATATGAATATATATAATGACTAATATGCAAATGTATTGAATATATATTTTTAGAATACATATTTTATAAACATAACTGAATATATATCATCAAAAAAGAATAACGGAGGGACCCACAGATTGGTTTAGAAGTCTCAAGAGATTGAATGGGTTTATATTAGATTTACTTATGCAAACATTCCCAAGGATGCATTTGCTGCCTTGAGCAAGGGCTGTGTTAAACTGGAGAATTTATCTTTATCTGGACATTCATTATTGTGGACATTAAAAGCCATAATGAGGGGCACCTGGGTGGCTCAGTCGTTGGGCATCTGCCTTCAGCTCAGGTCATGATCTCAGGGTCTTGGGATCGAGCCCCACATCGGGCTCCTTGCTCAGCAGTGAGCCTGCTTCTCCCCCTTCCTCTGCCTGCCGCTCTGCCTACTTGGGCGCTCTCTCTCGCTCTATCTCAAATAAATGAATAAAATCTGAAAAATAATGAATAAAAGCCATAATGATAGTCAATGCTTTTTGTCTTTTCCCAATAGGAAATTAGAGTAAAAGACATATGGAACTCTCTTTTCTTAAAACCAGAAGTGTTTGCCTTTCAATTTTCACTGCTTCTTAGCCATTTAGCCATGCCTCATCTATATTTCTCAGTAATAGGAGTATGACCCAAATCCAATAAAAAAGTGATTCTTTGAAGAAAAAATATGTACATGTTTGTTGCTTTATAAACAGGATTTTGAGAATTAATCAAAGAAAGGTTGTATTGGGTTAGGAAAGCACCATTTGCCTCAACCACAATGGAACTCCTTTTGGAGACAGTCCCAGACTCAAAGTCCAGTCTGGGTTTTTTATACAGTGGCATCTGGAAGTCCACAATGTGAATTTCTCAGGTTTCATACTCATCTATGAACTACATCTTTTAAATAGTAAGCTAATGACCTCCAAGTTTTTCACAACCAGTCAGGAAATAAAAAGGTATAGATACTTTCTGTTGTGTTCTACTTTATTCATCAATATAGCTTTAGTTTAGCTACAACAGGACATTTCTTCTTCCATAAAATATGACAGATGTAAATATTGGCATATAAGCACATTTGAACTTATTATATTTTTATATATAATAACATTATAATCATCCAAAGTTAGCAAAGGGCAATGGCTTGCCTTTCTTTCAAGCAATATATATACATAAACATATACAGGCAAAATATATATATATATATATATATTAAATACATTAGAAAACAATTATTCTACAACATGTTGGAAATTTTTTTTTCATTTGTCAACTAGTGTTAAATTTCATCAGAGCTGTAATCAGATGAATCCCATAAATTTTCTCAAGAAATATTTTTATTAGTGTTTAACTTTACAGATGTCAAATAGATAACCCAAAAGTTCTGTAAAGTAATCATATTCATTCTCTGAGACAGATAGGTAAATGAACACATAATTCTGTGCCAGCAAAGAGCATTTCACTTTTCATACATACTAGTAACCATGACCACCTTTACATATATGGTGCTTGGGAAACATTTTACTAACTTTGTCCCCAAATCATCTCACAGGACTGATTTTTTAAGTATTACATTATTTTTTTACAGAGGAAAAGGTTTGATCCAGTTTATAGCTCTTTTCCTTTTAATCCCTGGTCTTTTTCCACGTTTGGTTCCTTTAGTGCTTATAACACATTTTTCTTCTTCTTTTTTAATCTGGGAAAATTTAGCTTTGGAGCACCATCTGTTTCCTAGTGAAGTGCTTGTATTCAGCTTCCCAGATGGGTTGAATAAGAAAAAAAGGTTAAATGATTTAACTTGAATCCATACTGTGAGTCATCTGCCCTCAGCCCAGTCCTGACAAAGTGAGAGATTTTCGAGGGGTTTTCTTCTTCATTACACTAACTTGAAGATCACACAACTTTCAGCAGAGCTTTCTTGAAACAGTAGCAAATATACTCAATATTGTTGGATAATAATTTGGATTTCCAATTTATTCCTAACATACAGCTTTTCAAAAATTGAAAAAGTAAATGTTTCCTTTCACAAGAAATTAAAACTTAACTTTTTCAGTATATCAGTGCTTTCTGTCATTCCAATCTCGTTTCTCTCCTTTCCAGCACCTTTTGTAAGTTTCTCCCATGTTAATCTTGTAACAACACCCCCTTCCCCCCTCTCTCCTGAAGAGTAGGCAGTTTCTTCCTACCAACAGTGCACAGAAACTAGCTTTCCAAAGAGGGCCTGAAATCCATATTCTTTAGTACTTTTGTAGTTTGAAGTGTTAGTACTTCCAGATAGTTCCTGAGTTTGTAGAGCAAACTTGCCCTGTTACAGAGTTTGGAGAGCAGTGATGCCTATGTTAATTAAATTCATTGCATTTCAATAGTATGAAGAGAGGGTCAAAGTTGATTTATTTAACTTGGACCAAGTTTCACTTGGTGTAATGTTCTAGTCTGGAGGCTGTGAGGAAGTTCAAAGGAAGTAGAGATGAAGACTATCCTTGAGGAATTTAGTCTCTAGTAGGAGCCATAATCAAGGTGTCCCTATTTAGGGCAGAGACAGATTATTTCTTTAATGAACTGAATTCTGTGACAATCAATCTAACTCAAATCTGAAGGACTAACTTTTTTTTTTTACTTAATTGTTCTTCCTAACAATTGATCCAGTTATACATTTCAATGTGATCAATAAATAGGAAGTCACCTTGCCCTTAATGTTTTGTGGCAAGATGTCCTGGTTTCTTAGTTTACCATAAAGTTATTATTTCTACTTAATTAACATGTAGACATATTTTAATATTACATACCTGAAACTACAATGATTCAATATAATTTATCTCCCTCTTCAAAAATCTGAAATAAAGTCTTACTTTTAGGATTAATTTAAGTTTGAAAAAGATAAAGTAACTTCAGCATAGAGGGTTTATATATCGTCATAAAGTAAAATAGGGATAAAACATAGCACTAAGCTTAGCCCATAATTCAGTGACTGTTCATCATCTTCACAAGAAATGTGAAGTCAGATTGACCCCTCCAATGATTCCACAAATCTAGAAAACTAATCTGAATATTTATGTCATACAAAAGTATTAATAATAGCAAGAACATGAAAAGATTTCCAAATTTATTTTTGTCTAAATGAGGTTTCCAGATATAGTTATTTCCCCACTGAACATCAACTTGAAGTGTAATTAGTTGCCCAATTTTTTTCTTCCCAGTTAGACTGTAATCTTTTTAGGGCAAAAATGATCTTTGCTTATTCAAGACCGTTTCTGCCGGCTCTAGACTAGTGTCTGGAATATGGTAATAATATTTTGTTGTACTGAATTGCATTGGAGACCATCTGCCTTCCATTGTAGGAGCTCACAGATTATAGGAGAGGCAATATTTAAAGAAATCATTTTAATCAAAGTAAACAAGCATTTTTATACCAGTACGAATAGAGTTGTACAAACAATGCAGAGCTGGGGTTACAGAGAACTCACTAAAGAGGCAGCATGTGACTTGGGTCTTGATGGATGACTGGGGCCATCCAGGTGGAAGGGTGGGCGAGGTATTCCAGGCTGAAGGAACAGACTTGATTTTTAAGAAATGGAAATGAAAAAAGATCTCCTTTACCTTATTATCGTCCTCATTTGGCCAAAGAGTTGCAAAATGTTGAATACATTTCTTTCAATCACATACAATTTAGAAAGATGCCAGCATGACCAGATGGATAGTTTTCAGATTCACACTTTGGAAACACATGGTGCTTCTCCGAAGCAATTGTGTACTGTTTCTTTTTAAATAGCAGAAAGCATATGGGAACAGGATTGGATCTGTCACCTACTATCAAAAGAATGGTGAAGCTTCTAAAATAAATTAAATCAAAACCTATAAAGTGACAAAGATTTTTATCATATTTTGAAATTCTAAAGTTTCACATTTGCAGATACACGGACATTTAAAAAGAAAAAAAAAATCTACTTTTTGTAAAAACCACAATCCCTGCTACCACTGCCAAATCTGAGGCAAAAAAGAGAGAAAAGTCAGTGTAATGAGAGTCTGGAAGAATTTCACTGATCAGGGATTAAATATTTCTACTCTTCACCAGTTTCCAAATTTCTTTTCCTAAGCAAAGCATGTATTTGTCTATTTTCCGCCAACGTCTCTTTTCTGAACACAAACATAAAAACAAACAAAAAACAATTACAACACCAAACATTATATGTATGAAAACGCCTGCTTTAATTTAACTAACTTAGGAATTATGGTTGTCCATTGTTTTGTGCAAAGGCCTCTCTATGTCCTGTTGGTACCATTAAGCAAGTGTAGAGGTGAGCGAATTCGCACCAATTCTAAGCACAGTGTTTCCATGGATGAGTTTTATAACCAGGTCAAATCTCCCTAATGCTAGACTTACAATTCTACCATATTCTATGTTTTCTATGGCGATTTATCTTTCCCCAAATTATTATTATGGGTTTGGGGATGATTAAACTTCAAGGAGAGTGATTTCATAGGGTTGAACCCAAGGAATTAAAGGAGCTTTAGATAGCAAACCTCTATTTTAAGAAAACATTTGTTTTCAAGGAGTAGGACTTCCTTTGCCTTTTATCCATGCAGAGTCCTTGATCCCAGATAAAGTAAATGGTCTTGGTGGCTTTGAAGTCATCAGCTATCCTTCATTCATTCAGGAATGTGCATTACTCTTCTTGACCCCCATGTGCATAGAACTTTGCTTCTAAAATCTGCTACGTGCCAATATGAATTTGTCAATTTTAGTTCTGGCATGGTGATAGAGAAATAACATCGTCTGTTATTCTTATTTATTCATCCACTCCATAAACACTTAGTGACTTCTGGGATAGGTGTTATGGGGCATTCAAAGATAGACTAGGTATATATCATGACTTCAAAGTGTTTACAGGCTGTTGGGGAAACTAAGATACAAAGAGCTATAACACAAGGAATAAAATGGTAAGTATTGTAATAAAGGTACAAAGGAAGTATTTTAGGAGTTCAAAAAAGCATTTGGTGGTCATAGATGTTTGTTTAATAGCCTTAGATATTTGGCTGATTTTTCAGGGAATTCAGAAAAATCTTTTGACACAGTCAAAATGTTTATGTCAAAGCCAGCATATCAAACGTGCACAAGTTGCATGAGATTTTGTATTTCTACATGACACTAAATCATCACCATCATCCCAGCTTATTGGCAACTCCTTCCTATATCTTGTCATAACCATAGGCTAAAACTAGAAAATGATTACAAGACGACATGTACTTTATTTTTTATTTTTTTAAATGGGGTTGCCTGCATTTCAAATCCTATTTTTATATATCAAAAACTCTAATAAAAACTATTTTTTAAAAAAATCAATGTTTGATCTTGGTCTCAACTTTAGAGACACAGTATCCTCAACATATCTGATTATTAATGTTATTTAGCTCTTAATGGATAAGCTCCATTTATGTTTTCAAATTTACTCTTCTAAATTGCCTCCAAAACAAAAGCTCAAAACCTGGTATGCTAAGAAGCTGCCTAACTCTTACATTAATATGAATGAAAAATATTGAAGGCATGTTTGTTAATTTCTGTGTATTGTGACAAATTGAGATGTTTCCTAAAGCAGTACTGAGTAAGAATGAAGAAACTGAATTATTGCCAGAGGAACCAAGACAATAGTTAGAGAACTGGGCCTTAAGACTGGATGACCAACTAAGGAGAGGAAGAATCAAGCCTCCAGGTGAAGGGTCAGAATGATAAGAGGAGCAACATCTCATTTGGTAAACAGATTGAGAAGACAGTTCAGAAAGTGGGGGGTCTAAGAGTTTCTTCACACACTGTCTGGTTCCTGTTGTGTGGGTAGACATAGTAACTTGAAAGAATTGCAACTTGGGAACTATTTTCATTTAGTTTCTGCATAAATATATTTCAGATAGTCCTGCCACCAAATATTTATGTCATACATATTT
Source organism: Leptonychotes weddellii (assembly GCF_054177405.1). Taxonomy (NCBI): domain Eukaryota; kingdom Metazoa; phylum Chordata; class Mammalia; order Carnivora; family Phocidae; genus Leptonychotes; species Leptonychotes weddellii. Next base: position 150,626,407 of record NC_138371.1, read on the forward strand.
GTTATCACCCATGCCATTTCAATTTCAAACTCTTCAGCATATTTCAAGAAATTGTGAATGATCCCAGGGTACCGGCGCCAGGCTTAGTCAGCTGTTATTCTCTCACCATGACTTTGCAAAGATATCACCCACATTTCCAGAGCTTCCAAATCAAATCATGGTGACTAGTGAATTTGCTAAGTCAGAGGCACTTGTGAAAAAATTAAATTAGTATTAGATCAATGATCTAAATTGATACCTAAATTCCAACATTAAATAAAACATGGCCCTCAGAAAACAGTAACTTCCAGCATACGCTTTGTTCGTAGAAGAAGGAGCATTTAAACTCCAAGTTTCTAGTGGCTGTGCCAAAAAAGTTCAGTTGTACATATTCAATTATAATATATGCAAAATACAATAGCATAAACATAGGCTAATAAATAAACTTGTGTGCCATAAGTAATGCTTTAATTATCTGAGAAATAGAGGAACTCACATTTAATAAATTTACTTGAACATCAGGGATTTCTTTGGTAACCATTCTGTTGTTGACCAGAGTGTTATCACATTCCATAGGTTTAAGCTCCCACCCTAAAACACAACCAGAAAACCAAATCTCTTTGCTTCCAAGAATACTGGCCTCTAGGTAACATAAAAAGAAAAGAAAAGAAAAGAAAAGGAAAGAAAGAAAGAAAGAAAGAAAGAAAGAAAGAAAGAAAGAGAGAAAGAAAGAGAGAAAGAAAGAAAAAGAAGAAAAAAGATAAAGCTTTTCATTCATAGCAAAGTTAATACTGACTTCCTATGTCAAATGCCTTTCTCCCCTCCTCCCACATGATCATCTCAAAGTCATTCATGAGCTTTGGTGGAAAGCCACCAGCATTACTCCCTGCTGCTGAGGTTTCTGTGCTGGGACAGAGCCATGGACACCAGCAGTGGACACCAAGCAGTGGGGTTGCTGTGTCTACATATCTCTCATCTACAAATTTGCCTCATTTTGCACTTCCAGATGGTTGCTCCATCTCCAGTATATTACATTGCATTAAGTAGTGACGTCAATTTGGATTTCTCTTAGTGAAAACTGTGACTCTCTTGAGGACCAACTTTCTTTTACCTTCTCACCCCCAAGATTCCTAAGACGATGCCTTCCGTGCTATAATGAAAGAGACGAGTTGTTAAATTCAAATAAATTCTATAAGCACTGTTTCTAGTAGCAGCCAACAGTAGTGTTGGAATGTCATGTGAAAGAAAAACTGTCTCTTTCCAATCAAGCCTCATGGGATGAACTTAATGAATCTCCCACACACTCTTGCAAGCTCAGGAAACTGACTTTGTCTCATGGACACAGAGCTATATTAACCTAGCCCAAGAAACCAATGAGTGAAATCGAAATGTCCATGCATTACTTTGCAGTGAGAAATGTGCACACATCCTTCTCACCTCACATTTCTGACTTGGAACCTCTTTCCATCAGATTTAGTCTATAGCATGATAGAAAGATACTCAAGTTGTCTTTACTAGCACAAAGTGGCATTAATAGGAAGAGGCAACACATTACTATAATTTAAGTTTAAACTACGTGGTTTCCAGTAACCCCACTAGTCTCAGGATTGTTTCCAAGGAGACAGTATCAATTACGGTTTGAAGAAAAAAGTATTTCCGAAAAAGAAATAACTTTTATAGGAATTTAGAATTTACTCATTTGGTCTCTTTTTGTGTAACTTTCTAACTAAATTAATAACATTTATCTTATTTGATGCTTAGCTGAGATTTTATTCCATTTGGAAAAAAAAAAAGCCTTCTAATTTTAATAGAATGACCTGGAGAGTAGACAACTTTCCCAACATAATAATGGCACGTAGGCTTTTATCTTCAGATAAATGAAAAATTATTAGGAGAGTTTTGAGCAGCTAGATAAGAAAAGCTTGGGAGAGGGAGGTACCTTTGTACATTCATTCTTATTGAATCTACTCTGCAGTTTGGATCAAAGCCCTTATGGTATCAACACCTAAAGCACAGAAACATTTTTAAATCTCTGCAAATTAACTATATTTTAAAAATATGGGCTATATAGACACATAATTTTTTTTTTTAAAGATTTTTATTTATTTATTTGACAGAGAGAGAGATAGCGAGAGCAGGAACACAAGCAGGGGGAGTGGGAGAGGGAGAAGCAGGCTTCCTGCCGAGCAGGGAGCCCGATGTGGGACTCGATCCCAGGACCCTGGGATCATGACCTGAGCCGAAGGCAGATGCTTAACGACTGAGCCACCCAGGCGCCCTAGACACATAATTTTAATCACTAAATTAATCAAGTACATGCTTAGACAATATCCGTTCCATGCCCTATACTGAACAATGGCTTCAGCAACAACTTTCTAATATAGTTATTAGAAATTTTCCATGCTACTAAGACTCTAAGTCACCTATTTTTTAAGTCTTTCTTTCTTTCTTTCTTTCTTTCTTTCTTTCTTTCTTTCTTTCTTTCTTTCTTTCTTTCTTTCTTTCTTTCAGTAATCTCTGCACCTAAGGTGAGGCTTGAACTCAAGGCCCTGAGATCAAGAGTCTCACGCTTTTCTGACTGAGCCAGCCAGGTGCCCCTAGCAGCACTTCTTTATTTTTTTTTTCTAAGTCACCTTTAATAAGTAGCTCGAAGAGAGTTTTTATCCACTGCCCCATTACTTCTTCGTATGATAATCATCTAAGGATTTAAGATTAAAACTTAAGGGCCAGAAAAAATCTGGTTTTTACCAGTGTCCAAGACAGGAACCTCGCAAAAGTTATCTTTCTAAGATAAATGTTAAGGACTGAATTGTGTCCTCCCCCACCCCCCAAAACTCATAAGTGAAACCTTAATCCATATATAACTATATATTGTTTTTAATATTTTATTTATTTGTTTGACAGAGAAAGAGAGAGCGCAGAAACAGGGGGAGCAGCAGGCAGAGGGAGAAGCAGGCTTCCCTCTGAGCAGGGAGCCCAATGTGGGACTCGATCCCAGGACCCCAGGATCATGACCTGAGCCGAAGGTAGATGTTTAACCTACTGAGCCACCCAGGCATCCCCATATGTGATTGTATTTAGAGATAGGGCCTTTAGGGAGTAATTTGGGCTAAAGAGGTCACAAGGTGGGGGACCTTAATCCAATAGGACTGGTGTCCTTATAAGAAGAGGAAGAGACACCAGGAATGCTCAGGAACAGAAAAAAAAAAAAAAAAGGCCATGTGAAGACACAGCAGGAAGGCAGTCATCTGCAAGTCAGAGAGAAGCCTCAGGAGAGGCTTGCCAGTGCCTTGATCTTAGACTTTCAGCCTCCAGAACTGTGAGAAAATAGGTTTCTGTTGTTTAACCCACCTGGTCTCTGGCATTCTATTATGGCGGCCCTCACAGACTAAGACAATAATGCAGCAGGCGCTTTTTAGGGATCTGTTCAGTCATGCCCCCCACCCCTTTGCTAAGAACTAGCCACAAAACTTCATATATAGTGAAAGACCTCGGCCTCCTGGTTACAGAGGCTCAGTTTTGTGGGGGGTCCCCAGCACAAGTTGGGGCCAATCATATTTTCCCTCCTGGGAAATTGAAAATGGGCATCAGAAGTGTACCTCAGCCTCTCTAGGGCTTGGCCTTGGGTGATATAAAGTGGAGGTTGTGTTGACCATGCACACAGACTATCCCACGTGTCAGAGATCCGCACAACAGGACCCACCACCCCCACCGCTTTCTTTTTTTTTCCCAGTGAGTACTTTCTAGATGCTAGATAGTGCCATGAGAGTTTTATATATATTAACTCATTTAATCCGTGCAACAACCTTCTGGGAGATAGGTTTTACAGAGGAGCAAATGCAGTCACGGAGAAGTTAAACAACTTGCCGCCGGCTACAGCCGGCAAGCGGTAGAGTGTTTCAAGGCAGGAGGCCTAGCTCCAACGCCCAAGTTCCTACCCACCACCTATATTGCCTCTCCCTTTAGGAAGGGAAGGAAGGGGGAAGGGGGGGATGTGAGGAGCGGAAGAAGAAACTTCCCCAGCCTTTCAGTCATAAGTCCTGACCAGGGCCCAAGTGAACCATGGAATGTGGCCATGGTGGCACAATGGAGCCTCTGAGTGACATGGCAGGCCCCCCCCCGCCCCCCCCACCACGTGTCTACCTCAGAGCAGCTTCTTGGTCCTTTAGATCTCATTACGGTAAAACCTTTTCCTTGGCACGATGAACATCAACTCAGAGACACAATTGTGTGAATGCTGGAAAGGAGGCTGCATTTGCAGTGTGAGGATATATGTAAGAAATATGTCACTGTGAATGAAAACGCAAGTCAGCAGAAATCCCGGAGGGAGTAGCCCAAACATTTTAGTGCTTGGGAATGCAGTAAATTAAGATTGTTTCCAGACAATACTTCTGGAATGTCCAGGGTCTTCCTAAGATTTATCTGATTAATCAAATTAGCTTTGAATGCTTGGTATTTGGAGTTCTTTACTCCCCTATGAGACTCCCCTTTTAACTGAGAGTTTGGGAAACTTTATATATGGGAAACCCAACGTGCCTTAAGATGTAGTCATTTTGCACTCATTTTTTAACTCATTTCGTATTTGAAGTGTTTTACTAAAAAAGAAAAGATGACAGAAAAAACAGATCCAAGTATCCTTCTAAGATTAAGTATGTAGAATTTAATATCAGAGACATGATAAAATTATACTGGAGAAATTTCTTTGTTTAGACATTTTATTGTACTCAGTAATTTTATGGCTTTATATTGAGGTGCTAGAATAATGTGACAAAGGACACTTCCACACTGCTTTTAATAGCAATGACTAACAAATCTGTAAACTAAGAAATGTCTGACCATGAAAAATGGTAACCTTCAAACATGTACAAATATCAGCATACTGAATTTGAAGTAAAAAAAAAAACATGTTTGCAGGATACATGCGCCTAAACTAAGGATCCTTATGTGTCAGGACAAAAAAAAAAAAAAAAAAGGGATCTCTCACCCTCTTCCCTAAAAAATCTTAGACCATTCTTTACCTAACACTGTGAAAATGCCAAGTAGACCAACTCATGGGTCTCATAGTTCATCAAGAGTAGGATAGATTTCCATCTTCTTTATAGAGATGGAAGGAGGGCAGCATACAGAGAAAATGTATGTGTCCTGGTATTATTTGAAGAGAGAAGAATAAAGGTAGGCTCAGAACCCAGAAAGTACATTAAATTCTTTTCCATTAGAAAAAAGCCTGCAGATTTCTTCAGGCTACTGGAATAGAGCAATTTCTTATTTGTTTCTTTGTTTATTTCTAAAGCTGTAGAATATGCTCTACACTATGGCTTCTTTTTTTCACATAGCTACAAAGCTTACTTGAGTATTTTTAGTCAGTTTAGAGGGGGCCATCCTTATGCCCCCAAAAGCAGAGAGCAGTTTTGAAACTAACAATGAGAATCATTGGATTCTCATTGGATATATTTAGATCTTGCTTGAACTATATTTTGTACCAGTTGACCTCTTAAGTCTCCCCCAGCCATCTATGTTTCCATGTGATATTACATGGCAGCTACTCCATAGACTATTTTATAAGAGACTACCCTAGTATATTTTCTTTTCTTTTTTAAAGATTTTATTTATTTATTTGAGACAGAGAGAATGAGAGACAGAGAGCATGAAAGGGAGGAGGGTCAGAGGGAGAAGCAGACTCCCTGCCGAGCAGGGAGCCCGATGCGGGACTCGATCCAGGGACTCCAGGATCATGACCTGAGCCGAAGGCAGTTGCCCAACCAACTGAGCCACCCAGGTTATACCTAGTATAACCCAGGTTATACCCTAGTATATTTTCAACTTGGAATTTTAATATCCTAAGATAGACGTTACCTATACTGAAGAGGGATTGTTTGCCTTCATATGCAATATACTCATTGAAATTTTTACCACAACATTCCTATCTCCTTGCTGATGCATTTCCCATAAATTGAGCTTAACCAGCTTACTTTCCTAAATGGGATAAATCACTAATGATGAAATATGTTTTGTAGTGTCACAGAAATGACTAGAGCCAGATCGGTTTTAATTTTGCACATGCTTGTCATCTAAAAAGAGCAAGTTAGAGGGAAATAATGAAAACCCAAGGCTGTTGTTAATTCTACCACATCTTAAAGTCTTCCTTCCAGACCATTCCTGGCATTCTAAACAGCCCCCAGTTTGACACCTCACTTTCTTGAGTTACAGACAGTTGCATTCCTTAAAACCAGTGACTGTCACAATGAAAGAGAAAAGGCTCTCAAGAGGAAGTAGCTGTCAAGGATGGCTAGACTGGAAATTGTACTTATCTTGACAGCGGTTTTGACTGTAATGGATTAACCCCCAGGATTAACATTTGCCTACTTTCGTCTTTTCCTGCCTCCCCCTCTTATAAGCAAATGTCTGGATCCCTGTGATGTTGTTCTATTGTCTGGAGACATTTTTGTTTGTCACAACGGGGAGGTGGGTGCTGTTGGCATCTGGTGAGTGAAAGTCAGGAACGATACTAAGCATCTTAAAATGTGCAGGACAGCCTCCCCGCTAAAAAAGAATTATCTGGCCCAACATGTCAATAGTGCCAAGGTTGAGAAGCCCAGTTTTAGTCCTACCTTACAAATATCAGAGCATATGTGTCAATTCAGAGAAGTACTCATTTTGCCTCAATGTGTGTTGTTTTTCATCGTCGATCTCCTTTAAGATGAAATCAATGGACACCATATCTTCTGTAAAAGAAATATCCTTCTTTGTTTAAAATATTATCTTCTTGAGCCATAAGAAATACAATTTAATGTAGCTGATTCAGGTATGAGGTCAATGAATGAAAATTGCTTGCCACTGTTGAATAATAGTAACTTGGACCCAACTAAGTCATTCTCAGTCCTGGCTGCACAATTATAATCACCTGGGAGACTTTCAGACATATTGGTGCCAGGGCCCCGCCCCCTGGAAATGCTGGTTTAATTGGGCTCAGTTTGGGTCTGGACTCTGGTGGCTGGCAAAGCTCACCAGGTGGTTGTAATGCACAGCCAGGGTTGAGAATGATTGGTTCCAGCCCGTGGGTCACCACCAGCGGATTCAGAAAATTCACTGGAGGGGTCAGGCTGGGACTCATTTTGGCAATGAGCTAGGTACATTAAACAGTTTCAGAAAATCATTTGTTCTAATCATCTCATCAGTTTTCTCTGGATGGCCAGGGGTTAGAGTGAACCCCAAGATGTTCCTAAAGTCCATCAGTACCTGCTAATAACCATCTGAAGATCTCCCAGGGAGAAACTATACCCTCTGAATGTAAAAGCAACACCATCTGTGAGTGCTGGGTGAGCATACCCTGCTAACTTTCCATGCGTGTTTGTCCTCTCCTTGCATTGTTCTCTCTATAGCACATAAAGTAGAGGGAATCATCACAGCTCTTGCTTATTGACTGCTATCTCAAATTATATATTTTCTTCTTTTTTTGAGGCGGGGAGGGGCAGAGGGAAAGGGAGAGGGAGAATCTGAAGCAGGCTCTACTTCCTGTGTGAGCCACATTTGGGGCTCCATCTCATAACCCTGAGATCATGACCTGAGCCGAAACCAAGAGATGGACACATAACTGACCAAGCCACCCAGGCGCCCTGCAAATGATGCATTTTCAACAGTGAGGATCTGATGCTAATAAAAACCAAAATATTAGGGAATACAAATATATTTCCAAAGACCACTGTTTCTTCTTCCCTTCCCATAATCCCCTGGAATGAAAAGGATAGCTTTTCCCTTTTGCACTACTTCCCTCCTTCCAAATGTCTCCTTCCTCTAGGCTAAGCCTTAACAGTAAATGTAGATATTTTCTCTATGAATCTGGAAGACTCAGTGATGGAGTTCTTCCTGTTATTGCTGAAATGTTAAGACTATGTGCATGTGTGCAGAGAGGAGTGCTATAGAAGGAATTAGGTGAAGCAGGGTCGGCTCAAGAGATTTAGCAATTCCTGGCCTTGCTCTCCATCAAACCTGCCTCTTGAGTGTATTGCTTTGTTATGGTGTCACGTCCCTGTTCACCCCTGCTCCACCCCATCATGAATTGATAGGCTATGGTCCAGCCTTGAAACTATGCCAAAGAAATTTTACTTAAGGGAAGTGATTTAAATGAATTAATATTTGCAAAATTATTATTCATATAATAAAAGTGTGTATATATACCAAAGTTGAATCAAATTCAAGAGATGTAGACAAGCATTATTGTTCAATATCAGTTTGGAAAGCACCAGAGCATTCAATAATAGCTCTTTTATTTGAAGGATGATTTATATCAAGTGCAAGGTATAACATATGCAAATCTGATATAAAAAAAATACAGAAATATCCCTGACTCTGGACAACCCCAGAGAGTGTGGTTGTTCATTTAGGATGCCCTCTCAAGGTTTTCATATATCTCAGAAAATGCTGAGAGTTGAGGAAGCCAATAGAACCAAACCAATGAGAGTAAGTAGTTCTCTAATGGCCAGCTGACACTCTTCCCACTATATCCTCTGCTAGTTTTAAGGCAACTCTCATCAGGAACCTTAGGAGAAATGGGATTGTGTGAAGAATTCTATATTAACTCTCATCAAGCACTTTTATTCCTTCAAATAACTGCACTAGTTATGCTTTATGGAAGATTCAGCTGGAAGAGGCAGGTCAGTGCAGAATACACATTTGCAGTGACCAAAGGGATTTGGGGAAGTGCTAGTCTATACCTCTGACTTAGCTCTTATAGATCCAAAAGAGAGTAATGTTTGTCTCAGCTCGTTCTCAGGATCTAGAGAATAAGGCACATTATGTACTCCTCCAATAATCCAGTCTTTTGATAAACATTTAGATACGATGCATTCGGGTCCTTTTAGTTTTTTATTTGCCAATACCTGCCTCTAAACTATGATAAATGATAGTACTAGAAAATCAGTAAAACTATTAGAGAATAATATGATCAATTATAAACAAAAACAAAAACAAAAATTTTGGAATCAGATCTGTTTAAGTAACAATTCTGGCACTTCCTAGCTATTATCTTTGGCATGTTTTTTAACTTCTCTGAACATCAAGCTCAAAATAAGAAGAACTGGATACCTGCCACCAGCATTGCTGTGAGAATTATAGGCAAGGCACCCGGCATGAACTTGACCACAGAGTAAGCCTTCAAGAAATAGAGGCTGCTGTTGTGACCCACACTGCATTCTTGCCCCAAGTTTTACTTCTTTGACCTCCCTTCCAAGACTCTTCAGATCTTCTGCTTTACTGATGGAAATGGGTTTGAACATGCCGAAACAGAATTGGGTCAAATGACCCAGAAAGAGTGAGAACAATCACAGGGGCACTGGAAAGTGAGTCTTCATTCATTAGGATAAAGAAAATAAGAGGGATGGGAACCTCAGATTGTGGGTTGATGGGAACCTCAGATTACAGTGCTAACATATCCTCACTTACTCCTTGGCTTTCTTTGCTCGTTCTATGGTAGGACACTTCATAGTCCCTAGGAACTATGAAAATTTCCAATTTTGAAGTTTCAGAAGAAATCAATATTGTGTCTTTAGATAAATATACCTTTAGAATTTCTTTGAGAATCCTCCTTCTGACTGGATTTCACTTTCTAATTTTATGTTTCAATATTGTGTGATATGCTACGAAAAGCACCTTTATCTGTTAAAAACTGAATAAATCTCCTTTGCTATTGATCAAATTTGAGATGACTGACCTTCCAGAATTTACTAATTACACCTTTGGTTTGTTAATTGATAAAATTAGGATAGCAATACTTACCCAAAAGAATTATTGTAAGATTTAAATATTTAAGTGTAAGTAAAGCTTGGCACATAGTGCTCAATAAATGGTCATTTACTTCCATCTTCATACAGTGGTTACTCAAATTATTTTTACTAGCTGCAAATGATTTGGGGGGAGAAAAGGAAGAGAGGTATTAATATCTCTTCAAATCCACCGTCTGAATTGTTGGTTTCTTTATCTTGCAGACCTCCCTATAACTTAGAGCTGCCATTAACTTAAAAGAAAATCTTTGAGGCACAAAGCTAAAACTTAGTGCTTTGTACATACAATATGCCTCAACATTTGGGATTTGCTTTCTCAGTAAGTTCTGACTAAATGTATGGAAACCTATTAACATTTGGTGTGGTTTCTGCAAAGAGAAACAGCTTTCAAAACTATAAAAATCTTCTAAATTATATCTATTCTGGAGCAAGAAAAAAATCTAGGTAAGCCTGGATTTTATTCTAAAAGGCAGCTATTTTCCATCCTTTAATATAAGCCTCATAGGTATCAAACCAAAGGTCAATTTAGAGGCACTCTCCTTGGAAACAAGCTTCGTGCCATGCTTTGGAAGCAGGCAGTAGCCTTCGTGGGCTCCCACCCCATGCACTGGGCTACCACAGTGTTTTAACCCTGAGTGGGTATTATTTTGGGACCAGGGAAAGGATCGAAGTCATGTTTAATATTTTAAGTGAATTCAGTGCCATATTTCTATGCAAACATTCACAACATAACTTTTATTCTGGGTTAAATAAGAGAAAGGCAGAGGCATTGTTGGTGAGACACAGTGGAGTTACTGTTCAGAGTGTATAATGGCTCCGGGGCTGATTAGGAGGACATTTGTCCAGGAACCCAGAAATGATAATGGTCATCAAAAGTAGTTCCAGATGTCCCACATAAACAAAATGCATCTAAACGCAGGTACTGTAGGGAGTGGGAGGGGAAGCGGGCAAATGTAAATGTCATGCCTTCACTTTTAAATCCATCTTGACATCTAGAGGTAGTTCATCAGCGAGGGCTCATGCACTTGGACAGAGCATTAGTAGGGTTAAGTACATTATAAGGCTAAGGGATCGGGACTAATTCTTTTCTAGTTCTGTGGAAAATTCAATTGCCAGAATATTTATTTTCAATATAAAAGTTAATGAGTTAACCATAAGAATAATAGCATAGAATTTTCCTTTCAGTTTTTATTAGAAACAGATTAAGTATAATTTTTAACAAATAAATACATCTCAAAAATAGAGCAGCCAACTATTGCTTTTAACGTGAACATGTACCTATTCCAAAATTGCCCTGTTAATTAAAATTGCAAAATTAGGATTTTGCAGCTTTAAACTTATGTATAAGGAAAGACTGAATAACACGATAAATGTTGGCTGAAAACAGTAAACCAAAATTCTACAGATGGTTAAGGTCTCAAAAGTCTATTTTTAAATATGTTGGAAGAAGACTGGAAGAAAATAAACTGAAGTGTTCATGATGGTTGCCTTCGAATGGTGGTATCACGGTCGAATTTGTTCAGTTTTGTATTTCTATCTCTGTACTTCATAGAATCTATATGTTTTATTTTTACAATTTTGGGGGGGGAATAAAACAAACTTTCCATGATGTCATAATCTAGAAATACCATATGCATATTTCTGTTTCAGTAGAGATGGCATTCACATACCCAGGAGTTGGCAGCTTTCTTTCTCTTTTTATAAGCTAAATTAATCAGATTGTGCCAGGATATTTTTTATTTCTTCTGAATCTCAATGAGAATTTTACTTTGAGACAAGGACCTCTAATTTTTTTTTTTTTTTGGTCTACCCTCACACAGTGTTTGTGCTTTTTCTGGAATCCAAATTAGATGCCTTCCACAAACTAATCTCAAAGGCGGTAGAAAAACAGCCCCAGTAGAGCCCCAGCCGGCACACTCCCTGTTACTTTAAGAGTAGCACTCTCCCTCCCCCTCCCACCCACATACTTGTCCTCTCACAGCAAGTGCCAAGCAGTGACATCGACTATAGTTTCTAGGACACCATGGTCTCTGCTATACAGGGAAAAAAAGGGAGAGCGAGCAAGAGAAAGAAGGCGGGTGGTGAGGGACAGAGAGCACAAATCCAGCTATGTTCCCAGAGGATGAGTCACTTCCTCGCAATAATCCTGAGATGCTGTTTATGGCCGGGCTGCTGAGATGTGGCCCAGCTCCATTTCTCAGCGGAGCTGCGGGACACAGCCTCCCCCTGGCTGTCCATTAATCACGAGGGGCTGTTACCCAGTGTACACAGAGTGGGAGTTCTGCCTACGAGTGGCCTCTAGCTGTCTCCAGCTCAATGAAATGACCCTGTGTGAAAACTTGTTTTATGAGAGATTGGTTTATTTGTAACTAAACTACTTCCTCCGTTATTTGATAAGCTCAAATATTTGCTACTGATAGTCTGAGTGTGTCACATTTATTATCCTATTTCAGTGGTTGCCCAACTTCTTTCGACCTGGCTCCATTAACCCTTGCAGGGATAGCAGTAGCTCTTAATAAACCAGCTTCTGTTTTCTCACACCAGAGCCAATGCCGTCTTGTAGGCAATGTGCATTACTTTAGCTCAGCTATGACGTGTGAATCCAAGAGAGGCCTTTCTATTCCCAACAGAGCATGGACAACTCTAGAAACAGGAGGCTCTGTAGACCGCCGGGGAGGTTCTGAGGGCACCATAAAGATGAAGGGAAGGTAGTCTCACTCACTAACATAAATCTAAGATGTTCTGCACACATTAGTATTTCTGAAATGGCAAATTTTAAAATGTTGCAATGACTTTCTATAGTTTCTTAGACCCCCCAAATATCATTTGTGCAGGGCATGCTGTCTTAAATACTGTAGCATTCTGCATTTTGAAACTTTGCCTTTTGGAGTCTGTGCTCATTTGCATTTGGCAGAACTAGATTTCCTGCTTCTACCGAGGGGGGACGGTGGTGAAAGCCTTTACAGTGCTCCCTCAAAGGGCTTTCTGAACATATTAAACTGTGTTTCCAAGAGTTAAGTGAACCAGAATGAGGCAGATTTCATTTGAAATGAAAAAGAAATACAGGCTTTGTTACACGCAATACATTTGAAAAACCTAAATTGAAGTATCTTTCCTGACAAACCCACATCGGGACTATTTTTCAGTTCTCTTGCTCTCTGACCAGCTACACAGAACTCTCAGTGAATGCAGAAGAGGCTAAGGAAATAACCACTTATGTGTGGCAAAATGTTCCAGCCTTGCAGAGATTTTCCCAAAATCATTAGACCCACCAAAACGCTTTCCATTGGCTAGGTCCACACCTTCTTCATCAGATTTTCCACACTTCTCCAGACTCCAAGTTCTGTCCATCTGTATTTCCTAAGAGAGCCAGTCATTTGTAGCTGAAAATGTAACAGAGTTTATGCTCATAAATCAGAGATCTCCTTGACTGTCAATCAAAAGAAAAAAAAAAGAAAGGAAGAAAGAAAAGGTAGAAAAAGCTTACCTCTTAACTCATCTTAAGAAAGTCATAATGTGACTTTCCAAGAGAAAAGTCATACAGACTCACCAACCCTCCGCCCCAGAAAAGGAGGTGAATTTAGGGCAACTACACTCTGAGGTCATATAGAGATGAACAGGAAAGGAGCCAGCCAAATCGGCCCCACTGGGATGGCAAATGGCGGGAGGGTGAGTGTTAAGGGCATGGATCCCACCTCAGGTCACTTTTAGGTACAACTCTCACCACGTGGTCTCCTACATCATCACCCCAACTGCCTGTCAGCAGAACAAAGACGGGACCTGAGTGATAGTTGGAACTGTCATCTGCAGTGGATTTGTATTCAGAAATAGTCTACTAACGTGTTGACTAGATTTTATATTTCAGAGTTCCCATCCCTTCCTTTATCTTATTTGTTTGTTTGTTTATTGTGGTAAAAAAAAACACACAACATGAGATCTACCCTCTTAACAAATTTTTAAATGTACAATACAGTATTGTTAACTATAAGCCCAATGTTAATTTTAAGCAGATCTCTAGAACTTTTTCATCTTATGAGACTGAAACTTTATACTCATCGAACAGCAACTCTCCCCCCAGCCTCTGGCAGCCACCATTCTCTTTTCTGCTTCAATGAGCTTGACCACATGAGATATCGCATATAAGTGGAATCGTGCAGCATTTGTCCTTCTGTGACTGGTTTATTTCACTTAGCATAATGTGGGCTAGTTTTATCCATGTTGTAGCACATGACAGGATTTCCCTTTTTATGGCTGAATAATACTTGTGTGTGAGATATAAACATATATTTTCTTTATCCATCTATTGATGGATATTTAGTTTGTTTCCTCCTCTTAGTTATTATAAACAATGCTGGATTGGACATGATAGTGCAAATATCATATATCTGATAAGGAGTTAATATCCAAACTATACAAGGAACTCCTGCAACTCAATAGCAAAAAAGCAAATAACCTGATTAAAAAATGGGCAAAAGACCTGAGTAGACATTTCTCCAAGGAAAGCATACAAATTGCCAACAGGTATACATAAAGATATCCAACATCACTAATTTTCACAGAAATGCAAATCAAAACCACAATGAGATATCACCTCATACCTGGTGGGAAGGAGGGTCTTTATTAAAATATAAAAGGTAATACAGGGTGCCTGGGTGGCTCAGTCGGTTAAGCATCCAACTCTTGGTCTCAGCTCAGGTCTTGATCTCAGGGTCATGAGTCCAAGCCCCCACTGGGCTCCATGCTGGGTGTGGGGCCTACTTAAAAACAAACAAACAGGGGCGCCTGAGTGGCTCAGTCAGTTAAGCGTCTGCCTTTGGCTCCCGTCTTGATCCTGGGATCGAGTCCTGGGATGGAGCCCCACATTGGGCTCTCTGCTCAGCAGGGAGCCTACTCCTCCCTCTGCTTCTCCCTCTGTGTGCTCTCTCTCTCTCTCAAATAAATTTTTAAAATCTTTATAATAAATAAATAAAAATTTAAAAATTAAAAATAAAAGATAATAACAAGTTTTGGTGAAGATACGGAGAAATTGGAATGTTTAAACACTAGCGGTGGGAATGTAAAATGGTGCAGCCACTATAGAGAATAGTTAAAAAAGTTAAAAATAGAACTACCACATAATCTGGCAATCCCACTCCTGGGTATTTATCCAAAAAAGTTGAAATCAGGACCTCAAACAAATACCTGCACCTCCAGTTCATTGCAGCATCTTGGGCTTTTGTTGGTTGGTTTGTTTATTTAGAAAGTCTACCCATGCAGATTTTACATTGTATCAACTGAAGAGAAGTGATGATGGGATGGAAAAGGAAGCAATTCAGTCCAGGCACCTGGGTTTCAGTTGTCACTTCAACTTTACCATCAACATGACCTCCTGTAGGTTACTTAAATTGCCTGGGTCTTGATTTCCTTTTCTCTCAAAGGATTATGATACCCTCTCCCTTAAGGGCTGTTCTGTGAATTAAATGGGGTAATTTGGGTAGGAGTTGTATAAACTGAAGAGTACCACCAAAATGTTCATTGTTGTAATGTGAATGAACAAAACAAAATTCTGCTTATCCCATCCCCCTATGCAAAATAGAAAAAAATCCACTGTAGAATTTGAGTTTTCTAGTTGTCATCAGTTCTGGATTATTAACTGGATAATAACTAACTTTTCATATCTCTTTTGCCATGTAGATAAACAAATCTTTTATTCTTTTTTATATAATTTTTTTTTAAAGATTTATTTATTAGAGAGAGATTATGTGCCAGCAGGGAGAAGGGCAGAGGGAGGGGGGCAAGCAAACTCCTGCTGAGTGTGGAGCCCCAGGCAGGCTCAATCCCACAACCCCGAGACCCCAGCCAAAATCAAGAGTCAGACCCTTAATGACTGAGCTACCCAGGCGCCCCACAAATACTTTATTCTTAAAAAAAAAAATGAACCACAAAGTATATGTGGATATTTACATAATATATTAAGTTTTCTTGGATGTACCTTTCCAAAACTGTGTGCTATCCTTATGTAATAAATTTATTTTCGGGCAAGGTAATTTTAAAAATATATTTCTATGTTAAAAACATACCTGATAATTGCTATTACTTATGCTCAGCCAGTGAGTCACAGGTTCTAGGATAGAGAACTAATAATCAAATTTGAAACAGCTATGAAATGGAGCCGAAGTTCTCCTATTCAGGGTCTCCAGCACTAACTTTCTGCTGCAAGCACCTGTGCTGGGGAAGGGGTCTCCCAAGAAGGTGCCCCTTATTTCACCCTCTACTTTCTGTAGTTCTCTTGCATTACCCATTCCATCACATCATTTTCTTTTTTTAAAGAAATTATTTATTTATTTGAGAGAGAGTGAGCGAGAGAGAGAGAGCACAAGAGGGGGGTTGTGGAGGGGCTGAGGGAGAAGCAGACTCCCCTCCGAGCAGGGAGCCCGATGTGGGGCTCGATCCCAGGAACCCAGGATTGTGAGCTAAAGGCAGATGCTTAACCTACTGAGCTACCCAGGGTGCCCCTTTCACATTGTTTTCTGTAACTCAACATACCAAGTCAGTTCAGTGGTACAACAATGCTTACTGGAATGTTGAGACACCTTGCTGGGATGAGCTACATAGAGCTGAAGCTGATTTCTTGCACAAGGTCATACGGCTTTGTTACCTTGGTAGTTCCTTCCAAGCATTTCCAGTTTTCCCTTCACTCCTTTTAGTTCACAGTGCCTGATGCGTATTAGATATTCACACTGAAGAGGTTATTTTTGTTGTTCTTCTTGCACTTAACCTTGTTTTCCCTATCCTGGAGATGAACTTGATGTATCGATTAGCACATCTTGATTCTGATGCCACCCTCAGTTCTGTCCTTTCTGGTCCATGATATTAGAGAGACTCAGAACAGAAGTTAAGATCTGGCATTAAACTTTGATCTGGATTTAAATACTGTTGTTTTAATCTATAGCTCTGTGACCTTGAATAAATTACTTAATCTCACTAAAGCCTCAGGTTCCTCATTTGTAAAATGGCAATAATATTAATAATTGCAAAATGTTTTTATTACATTTTATGTAGAGAGGCATGTAGAACATGCTTATTATTTGCTTTCTGCAGCATGCATTCTTTTTTTTATTAAGAAAAACACAGATATTATGGGGTATGATGCAAAATTCCCACTAAGATTAAAAAAAAAATCAGAGATTTGAAAGAATTTTTATACATACTTTGTGCTTCTCTGGGATATACTTCCAAGGTGCCACATATTCATTTTTATTTTCCTCTGCCATTTTAGGGGAAATTTTTGAGAAGCACTATTTATGGGTTAAGATTTACCTATTACAAATGACACAAACATCAACTAAAATGGACATAAGTAGAAAATGGAATATAGTCATTCACATCGCTAAAATATACAGGTGTAGAATTCAGATGTAGCTGAATCCCAGATTCAAAAAATACCATAAAGTAAGACTTTAATAAGCCTTTGTTATTCAAGATTTTTTCATTCATTATTTCTCTGATCTGGATCAACTTATTTTCCTTCCGTCTGTCTTTCTCTCCTTTTGGCTTCCGAGTCTATGTTTTCACTAAGAAATCTTATAAGGTATTAGTAACTCTGATTCCTAAGTGTCATCTTTTTCAAGTTTGATTTAAATCTAAACTTTATCCTGAATGGTACTGCTTGTCCCATTTTCGTCAAACTAGCACTAACATCAAAGCGCATGAAAATATCGAAGGAAAGCTTTACCTGACAGGGTAGTTGATGCAGTGTTCGGTGGCAGGTGTAAGTCTCAATCTTCAATCAAGAAAACAGAAAAGAGCCAAGATTCCTGCTCTTCCCTCCTTTCTGCTCTGAGGTAATGAACAGAAGGTAGATCATGGTCTTAAAACATTACCCTACTCGATCTAAAATATTTCACCTGAATACATTTGCAGATATTTACATTTTATTTCTATTTTTCCAGCATTACCTGCTTGTTCTCCTGACTACAGAATGAGTTCCCCAAGGGAGCAGAGTATCTTCTTTATTTTTACATTATTTCTAAAACTTAGCACAGTGCCTGGCATGTAGTGGGAAGTCACAAAATGTGAATATATTTTATTTTACCCCCAAATCAAAAGTAATATACTTGACCAAGGTTAATTACACATTTTCAAAGTTAATTTCCTAAAATGATGCTCTCTTAATTGCATAAAATGTCTAAATGAAAATATGGGATGTAAAAATACAGAAATTTTTTTCTGTGAAGAAAACAGTGGTAAGGTCTTTGGCTTTACAGGTCATATGATCTGTTGTAACTTATCCTTGTAGTGGGAAAGCAGCGATAAACAATACATAAGTGAATGAGTATTGCTGTATTCCAGTAGAACCTTCTTTACAAAAACAGGCTATAGGTTGATTTGGCTCAAGGACCATAGTTTGCTGACCCCTGTTCTAAAACAAAGCATAAGGTGTACAAAGTAAACATATTTTCTTTCTTTTTTTTTTTAGATTTTATTTATTTGAAAGAGAGAGACACAGCGAGAGAGAAAACACAAGCAGGGAGAGTGGGAGGGGGAGAAGCAGGCTTCCTGTGGAGCAGGGAGCCCAATGTGGGGCTCAATCCCAGGACCCTGGGATCATGACCTGAGCTGAAGGCAGACGCTTAACTACTGAGCCACCCAGAGCCCCCAAAGTAAACATACTTTCAAGAGTGACCAATCATTCAAGTTGCCAGGTACTGGAGTTTCCCAGGACAAGGGATTTACAGTTTGAAAAACAGGACAATCCCAGCAAAACTAGAATGAGTTGGTCACCCTACTTGTCCTAGATCCTAACATCATTCATTCATTCGTTCATTGAACAATGAGTACCTACTAACATTAAATCAACACTCAAAGTTTCAAATTAAGCCAGAGCACTTGCAATATTCTGCATTATCTGGTGATCATATAACATGTAATTCTGAAGCTAATTGTAAAGGCATTACTTTTACTTTATTCATTATTTAAATTTAGACAGCTTTAGAATGAACATATGGCAGTAATTATCAACATAAAATAAGATAAAAGCATATTAAAAGAAAAAATCATAATGTAACAATATAAACTTTTTTCAATTTACATCATATAGAGTTCTTCACTTAATCTGTTTCACTAACACATATTTTATTCAAGCCATAAATGATGTCTTCCTGTAATAAAAATCCCAAACTAAACTTTTTTTATAGGCAAGAAATTTGAAGAGGTTGCCAAACATGCTTAGGAAAATCCCAGTGACTTCATGATTCATCATTTGTATTGAAAATTAGAAGGTGAGAAAATTGAGAGGAAAAAAAATATCTCACTAATAAGGATTAAAAACAAATGATTCATGTCTTAAACTTTTTTCAGAGAAGCAAATTATAGCCAAATTATAGGCCTGACAAACCATAATTAAGGCATAAGAGGAATTATGGGGAATTGAGAGGTGAAGAAGGCCATGTTTCAACTTAAATATCAATTTCATTTAGCATCGTTAAAATTAGCTCTTTCCTGCTACAAATTCTTTTAGTTTCTGAAGTCACTACTTAATGAAAAGGGAAATGGAATATTAGAGCCTACCTATATAAATCAAATGGGATGAAGCATGGAGAGGAATTTATGTAAAGTTTTAAATAATGTCCATACACAGACATGGATAGTATTTTTACCTGGAAATGAGAAAAGAGTCTCCAAGTCCAAAAGTCAAAAGAACAATGAAGTGCACACATTTTTCTTTTTCCCCCTTCGCAATTTGAATGCTTCAAGAGAGTTTCTGAAATGACATGGCTCTGAGCAGTGTTTCTCTCTGGATAGTTTTAAAATTTGGAGGAGAAAATGACACTGATTTCTGATTTTCAATCCAAGCATTCATACAGCAAAAAATATAAAATTAAAAACTCAATTTATTGGAATATCTTGAGAATGGATGGATAGAATGACTTTAAGATGAATGTTTGTTTAGCTGATTATTAATCAGGAACATTTTGTTTTTCTACTTTCCATTTTGTTACATACTATATTAAAATGACATAAGAGAACCATACTTTGCTTTCAATAATTCAGTAATAACCACAAAAGAAGCTTTCAACTGAACGGCGTTTTTATTTTATATCGTTGCGTATTATGAATAGATACTGTGTACAAAATCTAGATGCTTTAGGTGTGCATTAAATGAGGGCAAGAGGGTTTGGTTTTTTGCTTTAGAATTTTAATTGCATTCATTTGTAATCCGGTAGAGGAAGTAAACAGCATACTAGTAACATTCATCAATGCGAATAGGGTAAAAAGTGATTTCAATAGAGTCTGGCTGCGTCAGCCTAATCAAATGAGGCCAGCAGTGTTCATACTCTCTTCCATTCTCTCAGTAATAACAGTTCATTCATGAAAAACTTTATAATCATTTTATTAGCCATCCTTGTCAGAGGTCTAGTAACTTTAAGGGTCTTTGACTGATGCAGAAATGGAAGTATAAAAATATAAAGAGGGCACTTGTGGTCTGAATGCGGTCCATGCAGTTAGCATATCCCCCTTTTCCTGCTGGAGAACATCCAAAAGCAACAAGGAGAATGGGAAGCAAAAATGCAAACGCCATTTTCAGCAAAAGTAAGAGACAGCTCAAATCTCCAGAGCCCAAAATAGGTGTAAGGGCTGCCAAAAGCCGTGGAGACGGAGCAGGGCAGAGCAGGGGCTGTGTGGGAGGAAGCCGGGAGAAAATGCCTCGGAGTGAATTCCCTAGCAGCAGGCGGGGGGCCAGCTTCTGCAGCTAGCAGAAAGAGCAAAATGACAACTCTTAGACACGAGCAGTGCGCTCCGGTGGTTAAATCTAGGTCCTCGCTTGCGACGCAGGATTTGGGTGCACCGACTGGCAGAAGGAGCCACCCTGGACCCGAATTGATTTTGAGACACCGAAGGGGGAGAGCTAAATAAAGAATCACTCCTAGAACAGCCATATGTACAGAGAAGCAGTTTGTCTTGTGACCACGGGGTTCAAGACGGTCTTTGCGCTATGTTGCACCTGCCTATACCACTGACTGGGGAGAAGCCACAGCTCCGTGAACCAGTGTGCAAAAACGCCGCAGCCTGTGACTCGGCTCTGGCCACTCCTCCACGTCTGAAACTCCTGCAGTCCTTGGTCCAGAAAAACGCATCTTTTCAGTGATGAGTGCAACAAGAAAAACAAAAATGGGATACTACAAGCAAAAAAAAGAAAACAGAAACAGTAAACAAATAACAAAGAGCACTCACCTGGAAGGCAGCATAGCTTAGGCATTAACAGGATGGAAGCAGACTTCCTATTTATGAGTCTCTAGAATAAGTTCATTCACATCTTAGTGCCTCATCTTCCTCGGTTTGTAAAACAGAGTCTAAGGTAATACCTACTACATGGGGTTATCACAATGATTGAACGATTAATATTTATAAAATGCTTAGAATAGTGCCTGCAACAGAGTAAGTTGTATGTAAATGTTATTTTTTAAAACTATACTATGAAACACATGTAAACTTACTTTGATTTAAAAAAAATAATAATAATTTGGGGGCGCCTGGGTGGCTCAGTCAGTTAAGTGTCTGACTTCAGTTCAAGTTATGATCTCAGCGTCCTGGGATCCAGCCCCCCACAGGGGTCCCTGCTCAGAGGGGAGTCTGCTTGTCGCTCTCCCTCAGCCCCTCCCCCTGATCATACTCTTTCTCTCTCTCTCTCACATGAATAAATAAAATCTTTAAAAAAAATAATAAAATAAGTAAATAAAATAATTTAATGTATAATTACCACTGTGAAGCAAAACCACAAAATAAAAATATAAGAATTAAAGGAAGTAATGGTGAGATATTAGGAAGAAAGGAAAAATGAGTTAGGATTGCTCAGGAAAAGGGTAGGAAAAAATATCTAAAAATAAGGGCAACATTGGACAGATTGCAAGGGAGAGTAGACACTGTCAAAAATACAGTAGTTTTACAAGGTTTGGAAATTATTAAAATGACAAAATAAAATTAAAATAGAGATTTTATTTTTAATTTTATTTTGGATTTCCTACAGTCAAGTGGGATGTCAGGTGTACTGAGGAGATCTGATCAGTCGAGTGAAGTGTGATATCACAGGCATGGGAGAGGCAAATCGAAAAAAAAAATCTGAGTCTCAGAGAAATTAAGTAATGCCCCCAACTTGGGAGAATCTGAGGCCACTCCTGTTGGACTCCAAAGGCCATGCTTTGAATGATTGTGAGACATAATATCATCTCTGTCTCACAGGCTTGCTGTAAGGATCAGACAAGAACAATTTTTCCATAGCACTTAAGTAACTATAAAATGGGATACAAATATGTATTATTATATAATACAGCTACTGCATACTAGGCTTCACTCTAGAGAAAGAGAAGATATGTAAGTCAGAGTAGGTACAGCTAATCAGAATGCAATTAAATTTTTCCTCTTTCTGTCTTCTTGAAGACAAAAATCATTTCAGCTCAAAACTATTCCCCAAAAGTCAGCAAATGCATTCAAAGTCCATGCCTCTGATGATCCTCTACCTGAGCTGCTCTATGCCCACAGACCTCCTAGTCTCTCTCAAACGTATTCACCTAATGAAACCTACTTCAAAATGTCACCTCACCTGGGAATCTTTTCTTAACCCGTCCAGAAACATAATAGTCGGGCTACCACTTGGCCGCATTTATATATCTAAACTGATGTATTGTGATGTGCCTTTTACCCCTCACTAGCCTATGTTCTCCTTTGAGCACAGAAACCCAATCTGATTCTTTGTTAAACATCCAGGCTAGCACAGTGATTAAAAACCTATCCAGCATTTGGTAATGGCAGAACAGACACATGACTTTGCCTAGATTATTAATGCACATACAGTTTCCTCATGGTTATTTAGGTGGAAGAAACCATACACTGATCCTCTAAATTTTAAGATCTATTAGTTAATATTACACTGAGGCCAAGATTGCCAAGCATTTGTTAACCATTTCTATTCATTTTCTAATTTCATCTTTCTTCATGTCAACTATTAAAAACCATAAATTGACATATATTTGCTTTTACTGGGCAAAGGAGCTGAGTAAAGTGTTGGTATAGCCGGAGCTAGAATATGGGATGACAAGACGAGAAGGTGAGAAGAAATGGAAAGAGATTTCAGGCAGGATTTCAGGGCTCGGGGTTGGAGGTAGGCTGAGACCAGAGGAAGGGTGCTCTGACCAGCATCAAGACTGGGGAAAGCAATGCAGTTGGTCCCAGGCAGGAGGCCTGGCTGCTCAGACGGTGGTAAGGAGTCTTCTCTCTGTCTTGCATTCCTCTACCGCTGATGAAGAGTATGGCTGACGTCAAACACTCATATGGACCTAATCCAATCAGCACTGAAGAATTTTACCAGAAGACAAATTATAGTTTACAGAACATTGAAGAGACCAGTAATATCATTTCTCAAGAAAAAAAAATCATAAAAATAGTTGTTAAAAGAAAAACTGAATGTGAGAGTAATTCCAGGAAATGTGAAAGCTGAATGAAAGATGCCAAAACTGAAATATGTCATTTATCAGATTTTATTCTTTGATCTTTAAACCCCAAATCTTATATTCACTTAGATATTCCAGGAATATTTTAACTACAAATTCAAAATGTTTTGTAAATATTTTCTCACGATATTTCATAAAAGCCGTCTGTGGGAAAGAGCACGATTTGTAGTCATGCCCATTTTACAGCTGTGGAAATACCAAGTGAAAAGGCACAGGGAGGTGCCCTGAGTCTCCAGGATATACCAGGTGGGGTTGTGTTTACTTTAATTGTGGCCCGTCTGAGAGGTTTTATCAAATATATGAATGCTTTCTCTCCAAGCAGTGTGCTGACATTTTCATATAAATAGGATGAGTCTTGGGCCCGCTTGGTGACTCAGTCTGTTAAGCATCAGACTCTTGATTTTGGCTCAGGTCAGGATCTCAGGGTGTAATATAGATCCCTATGCTGGGCTGGGCTTCATGCTGGGTATGGAGTCTGCTTAAGATTCTCACTTCTTTTTTTTTTTTTTTTTTAGTTTTTTTTTTTATTATGTTATGTTAATCACCATACATTACATCATTTGTTTTTGATGTAGTGTTCCATGATTCATTATTTGCGTATAACACCCAGTGCTCCATGCAGAATGTGTCCTCTTTAATACCCATCACCAGGCTAACCCATTCTCCCACCCCCTCCCCTCTAGAACCCTCGGTTTGTTTTTCAGAGTCCATCATCTCTCATGGTTCATCTCCCCCTCCGATTTTGCCCCCTTCGTTCTTCCCCTCCTGCTATCTTCTTTTTCCTTTTTTTTTTTTTAACATATAATGTATTATTTGTTTCAGAGGTACACTCTTCTCTCCCTCTCCCTCTGCTCCTCCTTGCTTCTCCCCCTCCCCACTCACACTGGAGCTCTCTCAGAAAAAAGAAAAACAGAAAAGCCCCCCAAAACTCAGGATGAGTCTAATCATACACAGCATTGCCGATGACTAGAACAATTCTCTGAACTTTGTCACCTGTGACAGAAAAGAAAGGTGATGGGAATAGAATCCTATTAATGTAAAAAAAAAATTCTAACTCTCCTTGAAAACCATCCCAAAGTACCTCCTCCACAGAACTTTGCCATGTTCCTTCGGTCATTTATGGTCCTTCTTCCTTTTATTCTGCACAGCATTTAGTTTCAATGGGCTTATAGTGACTTACTCAAACATTTATGTCTCTTATATTCATCATAATTCTTACCTAAATAAGTATGTGTTTGCTGATGCATTTACTTATCTGTGTGCCCCATATGGTACTTAGAATGTCTTTTTATATGAGAACTCTAAATATATTTTAATTAAGTCATAGAATAAACCTTAAAGGTTTTGATCCATCAATCAGAAAACAATTCCCAATTATGTTAACTCATAATAATTATTTCCTTTTTGGGGTGCCTGAGTGGCTCAGTCGGTTAAGCATCTGCCTTCGGCTCAGGTCACGATTCTCGGGTCCTGAAATCAAGCCCCACGTCAGCTCCCTCTCCCTCTGATGCTCACCCTATTTGTGCTCTCTGGCTCTCTCTCCCTCTCAAATAAATAAAATCTTTAAAAAAATTATTTCCTTTTAAGGAATTGAAAAATTAAAATATCCTATAACATAAATAAATAAATAATTCTATAACTAATTGTATTACTTATTCATTCAGCAGATTTTATTACCTATTTATTATGTGCCAGGCTGTGGAAATACAGTGGAGTACAATAAACAAAAGGTTTTAGCATTCATAGTGCTTAAACAGTAGGGAGAATAAACAAGTATATAAATAAAATACATATTATGATAAATGCTGTAAAGATCATATCATTGGAAGTGATCAGGTGAGTGGCTACTTAGATAAAATGATTAGGAAGGGCCTCCATAAGGAGGTGCTATTTGAGCTGAGATCTGAATGTAGAGAGAGCCTTGCAAACATGGGTGAGGAGCTCTCTATGCATAGGGATTAGCAAGTACCAGGGATCTGAGGTGAAAAGAGCCTGTGCTCAAGATACAGAAAGAAATCAATGAGGATTGAGGTTATTGTGCTTAGGGAAGTATAATACAAAATGATGTTGGAGGCAGAAGTAGGATTGAATTCATGTGAGGTTTTATAAGCCATAATTAGATTAGGTTTTCTAGTTGTAACATCAACCATATGCTTATCTATAGAAGATTTGAGTGTCACGTTCGGGACATCTGGGCGGGCCTCAATGACCAGTTCTTACCAGTGGAATGTGAACAGAAATGCTCTGCGTCACTTCCAGGCCAATGTAATAGAAGACTGTGACTCCTCCACCCTCCCTATTTCTTCTCTTGCTGAAAATAGATGACTCTGATGCCCCAAGCACGTCCGTGGAGGAAATTAGCCTGGAGGAAAGCTTCTCATCAACTAGGAGCACAGGCAAGAAATAAAATTCTATTGTCTTAAACCATTGAGATGGTTTGGTTTGTTATAACAAATTATATAACACAACTAATACAGATATGATGTGACTTACATTTACAAATGATGACTCTGGCGCTGTGGTCATAAAGAATATAGGGCTCGAGCATAGAAGCAGGGAGGCCATTGAAGTTGTGGATGTCTTGATGAGCAATGATGCTCATTTGGTTTAGGAAGTAGACATGAAGATGTGGATAGCAGTGGACCACTTCAGGACATATTTTGAAATTAGACCCATCAGAAGCTACTGATGGGAGAGAAGGAAAGTAAGTAGTGTTTCTCATCAGTGTCATGTTTTATGATTTCTCAAAAGAGGATTTATATCTGAACAATTTTTACTTTCCTCTCTTCACTAGTGTGACAAGGAACAGCTTTGCCCTGGAAAGTTCTTATAAAGTTCTTATTGGTTTTACTCATACTTAATAATCTTGGAAGAATTATTGAAACTGAAATTAATTTGGAAACTGTTAACATAACCTAATCTTTTCAATGATGGTTTATGTCTTGACCTGAAGAAAATATAAATAAAAGTACAGTCTTCTTTGGTTTGGAGAATGCATTTCTATTTAGGTAGCCTAAATTTACAATTTACAATTATATTGCTGCCTCATCTTGAGCCAATGGTTAATACAACTTCCCAAATCTTTTTTTTCCCCCACTAAACTACTTGGGAATAAGTTTATCCGTAAGTGAGAAAAATCCACCTACAAGTTTGTTTGTTTTTACTTTTCCTTGAATAATTAGAAACCCCAAGGTAGTCCAGGGTTCTCAGCAGCAAAGCCTTGCCTAATTCAAATTTATGAATCAGTGTTTTAGTTAATGTGTGCCCATTCATTACATTGATAACCTGGAATGTCATAGGTAGGAAACACAAAACCTAACAGTATTTTAGGCATTGTGAGATGAGGACTATGAATTTTCAACAATATTTTGCTACAACAATAGCATCATAAATGGTTCCCAGGCAGGAAAATAATGATGAAAGACAAAGTGGAAAAAAATGACATATGCTAGTCTAGTCTATCCTTTTTTATCAGGAAATAATATTTGCTGGAAGCCCCTCCCAGAAATATTCCAATCATATCTCACGGCCCAAAATGGATCTTACGGCCACCAGTTGTTGCAAGGGGCTCTGAAGAGGTAATGAATTTTAATTGAGCACATAATCATCCTGAACAAAATTGGTTATATTTAAGGAAAAAAGAGAGTATATTAATTAGGGTACAGGCTAGTGTGCTGTAATATAAAGCTCCCAAATTATAGAGGACTGTGAAAGTCCAGGGTTCATTGGATATTCTAAGGCTGGTAGGTATCTCTGTCATCTTCTATGAGGCCCCACTTATAGACCTAAGATTGCAGTCCAGTTGCACAATTTCCCAGGCATCTGTAAAGGGAGAAGAGTCTAAAGGAGCACACATCCAGTTATTTTAAGGGTATACCCCAAAATGGCACCCATTAATCCTATCCCCAAATTATTGGGCAGAACTTAGTCATATGGCCATATCTAGCTGCAAGTGAGGTTGGAAAATGTAGTGGTTAGCTGAGCATCCATGTCTAGCTGGAACTACTAATTTGAAAGAAGGGGAAAATGGAGATCAAGCAGGGTGGGGAGAGTGCAACAAGAAGTTGCTCAAAAACATCTCTCTTCCCTTCAGATACACAGGGATCCTTCAGTCAGCTACCCCTGGACAAAATTGTTCAGCCATCCAATGCATACTACTTATGTCAACACCTAGCTTGTCGTTCTCCATCTTATACAAATATATAATTGATGAAGAAAGGATAGGTTCATTCACTCCTTTATCCAACCATTGAACAAATACTTATTGAGCCTCAAATGCCTGGCTGGAACTAAGATCCAAAGGGAGGAACAGTGCAAAAGGATGAGTAGAAACAGTACAGGAGGGCATGAAAGGTCACATATGCTCACAGAAGGATAAGACTGGCTTGACAGGCTCTTCTCACACAGGACAGCAACAAGAGAAAAGTTTGGATGTAAAGGAAACCAGAGGCCAGCCTGTAGAGTTGGAATGTATTTCTTTCAACAGCACAAAGCTATGACAATGTTGTAAATACGAGCACAGCATTATCTGAAATGTGTTTTTGGAAGATTACCCTGGCTCCAGCACAAGTATTTGCTGCTCAGTGGAAATGAAATTGAGCAGGGATTCATAGCATTGCAATAGTCCACATGGGAGATGATGAGGGATGTCTCTTGGGAGGAAAAGAACAAATGCAGGAGAAGCAGATGTAGCAACTCGCTGTATCTGAGGAAACAAGAGAAAGGATGGAGAGCATCAGACCGGCTAATCTATAGGACTAGGGGTCTGGTGCTAAAATTAGCTGGAAGGTAGAAATGCAGAAAGAAGAACACATGTGGGGAAAACAGAGTGAGCTTAGTTTCAGACTACAGTTTGAGATCTCATTCCAGGAGGCAGGGGGAGAATCAGTAACTATGATATGTGACTAATAAAAATAAGCATTTTGTGCTTTGCAACATTTGTACTATGGATATTCTCATATTTTTCTGGGAAACTCTCCCAACTCAACATTTGGCTGCAGTCATTCTAAGCCCTTGAGAGTCATTCAGGAAATTCCATGCACGTATGACTCTACTTTGAAAGTGCACACCCAGGAAAAGACCCAATGAGTTATGATACACTTTGTAGAGTCAGGACTATACTATGCTAACAATAGACCTACAGAAGCCTGGAGCCCTCTAGGGACTTGCTCTAGGAAACACTGTATGTGAGGCTAGATTCCATGGGTGATGCAGATCTAAAGGCCGACTTGAAACTTGCACCCAGCAGGACAGGATAAAGTGGCAGACAGTTTTAAAAAAAAGAAAAGAAAGAAAGTGAGAAAGAGAACGGGAGGGAGGGAGGAAGAGGTGGAAGGGAGGTAGAGAGAGAAAGGTAGAGAAAGGGAGAAAGAGAGAAAGAGAAAGGAAAGGAAGGAGGAAGGAAGGAAGGGAGGGAGGGAGGGAGGAAGGAAGAAAGAAAGGAAGGAAGGGAGGGAGGAAGGAAGAAAGGAAGGAAGGGAGGGAGGGAGGGAGGGAGGAAGAGAAGAAATAAGGACTCAAGAATGCTAAATCTAAAGAACCAGCTGAGTCTCTAGGAACCCAGTGGGTAGTTTTGTAATAAATGGCATCAAATGTCAGGACAAATTTTCCCTGACATCAGTCATCCATTAAAGTATACTTTTATGTATAAGCCATGTGTCCCTGCCTTGATTAAGTCTCAAATGGCCATCATCTCATGATAAATTATTGATGATTTGTAAATCTTTAACTTAATCTAAATCAAACTCTCTCTTTATTCCTTGTCTTCATATACCATACCTTGGCCTAGGCCACACCCCTCCTTATACTCCCTTATCTATTTTTCTGGCTTCCCCTTTTTTCCTATTTCTTTCCTACTTGGCATTTCCAAATTTCTCTTACTGCTGAAATCCTGTTTCAACTCCTCCTGTTCTCTTTTTGTCTGGTTTGCTGCATTTGGAAGATCTTGCTGAAATTGAACTCTGGCTATGCTCTGAAACTCTTCTCTTGAAAACTGCTCCCGGGGCACCTGGGTGGCACAGTTGGTTGGGTGTTGACTCTTGGTTTTGGCTCAGGTCGTGATCTGGGGGTCGTGGGATCAAGCTCAGCCAGGAGTCTGCTTAAGACTCTCTCTCTCCCTCTCCCTCTGCCCCTCCCCTCCATGCTCTCATTCTCTCTCAAATAAATAAATAAATCTTAAAAAACAAACAAACAAACAAAAAAAAACACCTGCTCCCAAGGGCACCCCATCGCAGCAATGCCCACTTCAGCACCAGCCAAGATGGAAGACAAGTAGCAATGTGTACTTGGATGTGAGTGCACCCCAATTTTTAATATGTGTCACCTTAAGTTTGGAACTAATTTTGTCAATAAAGTATTAATGTCGTACCGTATAGTTAGATTCATCACCAACAAGTCAATAAGTCTGTGGGATATCCTCAGTCTATCTTATTCAACAAATTTTAGACTAAGGATCCAGGAATGGTGTTGGACAATGAGATCACATTGATAAAAAAAACACCAGCAGCAGTCCACAAAGTTAAGTCAGTATTTCCAGTTAAGACAATAAAAAAAAAAAGAAAAGAAAATTACAATGTTCCTCCCTCCTTCCCTTTCTCTTTCTCTCTTTCTTTCTTTTCTTTTTTTTAAAACTGTCTGCCACTTTATCCTGTCCTGCTGGGTGCAAGTTACAAGTCTTATCATAGTGTTAAGTTCTGTGAGAGTTTGCACAGAGAGGTTTTCTCACCTTGCTGCATATTTGTATATCTATATATCTAGAGAGCCTCACTCACCCAGATTAGCTAACAGCAGAACCAATTACAAAAACACCAACAAATGAGCTATTTAGTTATAACTGATTATGAAGACTTGATAAATAAAAAAATCCAAGCATGCTGCTTTCCATTAACTTTATTTACACTGAACGAATATGTTTGCTGGTAAAACATTCATTATACGATAGCAGTGACAAGAACAGCAATTTTCAGAGTTCATACAGGAAACTCTGGGGAGGGAAGGGGTATCTCCCAAATATTTCAGGGGATCTGCAGGTTTAAAACTATTTTCATAATTCTACTAAGACATTTTCTGATGTTTTCACTCTCCGTCTCTCATTAACGTTGAGAATTTTCTCAGAGGTCACATGAGACACGATATTACAGATTGAATGCAAAAGCAGGTATGAGATGTTGTCTATTAGCTATACATTAAACAGATTTTTTGAAAATGTTAAACAATACCACGACATTTTCTCACTGCATTTTTGCTTTAGAAAATATTTTCCTGGAAATACATTATTGATTTGAACAGGTAATGGATTTATTTTTAAATGAATTAATAAACAAATACCTTTCTCAGCTTTAAGACCTAATAGGTTAAATATTGAAAGATATGTCATATAATCAAAAGGGCTTTGGGGTGCTCAGTAATTTTTAAGCGTGTACAGGGGTTTGAAAACAGTTTCAGAACTGCTGCCCTAGATTGGTTAATGGTTATCAGAAATATGTGGAATGACTTCTGCTTTTTTAACAAAGAAAAGACAAAAGTCAGAAAGTTTGGAATAGAAAATAAAAATTTATATTAGAGAGTTTCACATAACATTGCTGAACAAGGAAAGCATTGTTTTCACATAAGGGAAGGAGAGAGGATAAAATTACATTTCTTGGAAATCTGGAAGAGCTTCAAGGAGGAGGTGAGGACTGGATTCATTTGACCCTTAGAAAATCAATAACTATGTATTTTAGTTTATATCTACTTCCTTAGGAACAACATAACTTGGGAAGATTCCAAAATATGAGGCCAGATCAAATAGATATTCCTTTAAGTTCAATAGTCCAAGAGCAAGTAAGATGTCGATACTGACTCCCCAGGCCAGACCCCAGTGAGATGCCTTTGATCTGAACAATAACTCTTTTGTCATTAACACAAATGCTGCGTATCTTCCTTTCTCATTTTATGGGCACAGATCTCATGGAGCCAAAGGGACTTCAGTGCTTGTGTCAAAGGGCTTTCAGCCTGGCGTTTGAGCACATATTCATCAAAACCTACTTTTTACAATGCGCTCTATGATGTCTTAAAAATTTATATCACTTTCAATTTTATATTTCAAATAAACTTTATTCTCACATGTCTGTCATAAGAAATGTTGCAAATTCTTTTGAAACGAGGCTGAATATTGACAGCATTCAGAGAAATGCTCTATGCGTTCACTCCAAGTTCGGTCCCAAGAAATCAATAAACAAAAATTGCTCTTACATGAGACAGAAATCTCCTGTAAAAGCCAGAACTATTTTGACATCTGGATCATGAAAGTTTATATTAAATGCCGTTTTACAGTTCAAATAGTACTTTAAGTTTATATGATAACTTGTACACAGATATTCATGGCAGGTATATTCACAATAGCCCAAACCGGGAGATAATCTAAATGTCCATCAACAAGCGAATAGATAAAATTCACATCCGTACAATACTACTCAGCATATAAAAGAAATGATTCACTGTTACAACAAATGAAGGAATCTCAGAATTGTCACACTACTTGAAAGAAGCCAGAGGCAAATAGTACACACTTTGCAATTTCATTTACATAAAATACCAGAAAATACAAACTAATCTATAGTGACAGAAAGCGGATGAGAGGTTTCAGAGTAGGGGTGGTGGGGGTGGGTTCAGGAGGAGGAGGAGCAGGAGGGATGGACTGCAAAGGAATACAATGATTCTTCTAGAGTGATGAAAAGATTCTGTAATTTGATTGTGGCGATGGTTTCACAGGTACACGCCCTGTCAAAACTTGTAAAATTGTACACTTTAATGGATTCAGTTTATTGGACATAAAATTATACCTCAGTAAAGTTGATTCTAACATGGACTGTAACACAAATAACCTCATCAGATCATCTCAAGGAGCCTGTGACATAGCAGAGAAAATTGTGATCTCATTTTGCAGCTGAGGAAACTGGAGCTCAAGAGATACAGTGACCTTCCCAGAGCCAGGAACTCTCTGAGCTTGAGAAAGACAGTTGTAAAGAGTAGTGACTTTCGAACTTTTTCCTGTGATTTTTGTCAAATGCAATATTCTGTAGATCTCCATGGTAGGAAACAGTAAATGCTGGGATGCTGGGTTTGGGTGTGAGTGTGGGCCGGAAGGGGTGGGGGTGACGCAAAGACACCTCTGTGGGACCCTAGGGCTCTGACACACCTTGACCACCTGAAAGTGATGGCCAAACATGGATGCTCAACACTGAACACCTTGCTTCAGACCTCTGTCTGCTCTGTCATTTACTAGCTGAAAGTTCATGTTTGCACATGACGTTGACTCTATTCACAGGATTAGTTATACAGAATTTTTCAGTGCTTATGCCCCTTATCATTTCAAATAGTTTATCTGTTGTATTTTAGGTTTCTGTTAATTTGCTTATTAACCGGGCAAGACTATCCAGGTGTCTGATATTTTGAATACTTTCAAGAGTGCAGAGGATGAAGATGATCCCATGCAGTAAAGTTCCACAAAATTAATTACATAGGAGAATTCGTGAACTTTGGGCCAATGGTGTTATATTTGTGACAGCAGGGAAATGACTAAGCAAAACCTGAGCCTTATCCTTGATTCCAATCTCTCACACCTCTCAGTCACTGCCACAGATTCACCCAACTGATTCTCATTTGAATAACATCTCTTTACCTCCAAGGTCACCACTATAATTCAGAACAACCAAAATCCTTCTTTATGATAGCAAAGGTCCCGCTTCAATTCCCGTCCAACCTATTCCACACACTGTGGGCGGAACATTCATTACAAACGTGCAGTCAATCCCCACCATTCCTCTGTACCCAGTCCTCTCATGGCTCCCCATTTCCTTTAGGAAAATGTCCAAACTCCTTCTTAGGGCTTACAAGGTCCTAATGAACTGGATTCTGCTTATCTCTCAGCAACATCTTCTACTGCATGAAACCCTAAACTCTACCCTTCAGCTAAATGAAAGTTTTCCAGTTTCTCAAACCCAAGAGTGATGGGCTTTCACACATGCTACCACTTACTCTCCTAGAACACCCTTCCTCCCTCATTTTAATCTAATGCAAGTTCATGCCTCATCTTAGCTCTCACTCCTTTTGGAAGCCCTCCTTCATGTCCTCCACCTTGGTCAGATGCCCTTTCCAGAGCTGAGTTTTCCCATCAGAGTGGTTATCACAGTATTAAACTGAACTGGTTGTGTGTATATTATCTCAGAATCATTAACTCTGGGACACACAAGTATCTTGCTTTTTCATATCTAGCATAGTACCTGGCACAGAGTAAGGACTCAAGAAATATTTCTGGAGTGAATTGACTGAATAAAACAGCTTAACAAAAGGCTAGAGTGCGTGGCCCTGGGCTGCTGGATTGCACCAGATTAAGATAACACATTGGCTGCCGATGGGACACATTGCTTTCTTCCAAAATTAAGGTAACAGAAAATGAGTGTGAGTTCATGACTTAACATCTCTTCTGGATGAATATTATATGAAATGGCTGAATTTAGTTGGAAACCAAAGTTTTTCACCTCTGTAGGAAGCACATGCAGAAACACGGTCATTTTCCAAGATATCATTCTTTCCTTGGCAAGAAGGATCCTCTAGCATCTTAATCCATAAAGCACTTCCATGATTAGGTTTAAGGTTTGCCATGGGTATAAGGGCCCCATCCAAAGAGACTAATGCACCAAGGTTAAAGAGGAAAAATACTGGTAAACTTTAAGCATGTTAGGATAATTGGGCCCAACATGCGTAAATTGCTTTCAGATGAAAGGCTCTAAGCAATTGTTAAATTATAAACATTGAAAAAAAAAATTCTCTGCATCCAATCTAGAGAAGAAAAGGTTTCCATTTGTACAGCAAATTAGATTCAGGTATTTCTGTAGGTCAGCATTTTTTTTTTTTTTTTTTTTAAGGCAAGGGAAGCTCTTCTGGCGCGGGCCGCGTCTGACTCAGAGATGGAAGGACCTGGTAACTGCGGAAGCCTTTTCGCCTCGCACTTGGGCCGCAGCAATTACATTGGAAGGGGTCCTAGACCTGCGGGGTGTGGGATGTGGGATAAATT
The DNA here is from genome assembly GCF_054177405.1 of Leptonychotes weddellii. Classification (NCBI taxonomy): domain Eukaryota; kingdom Metazoa; phylum Chordata; class Mammalia; order Carnivora; family Phocidae; genus Leptonychotes; species Leptonychotes weddellii. The sequence goes on from NC_138371.1 coordinate 150,660,705, forward strand.
TGGAGAAAGACCACAATATGTAAACAAAACCTGCCAGTTTTCCAAAATACCTAACCACAAGACTTCACATTTTGGCAGCTCAGAAAGAGTCAAATGTGCTTTATTCTGACAACAAGTTTTATTCTCAGCAGGGAGAGTTATGAATCCCAGTAAAGCAAGCAACCACCAATAACCGAAGTTAGAGGAATTTTAAAATATAGCCTATGTAATAAAACGGAGCAAGCGCCTGTTCAGAGATAATAGGCATCAAGAAAACCAAGGGTGTCGGTGAATCTTTGAAGTGTATGCGTGTTTTCAAAATCGTTTAGATTAAGAAATCCTCCAGAAGGAGAGTTATTTCTGAAGACAGATTAATAGCATTAAACTGCTCACTTTATGTTAATTAAATCTTCTAACTTGCAATATCATTTGCTGAATAATAGCGTTTTGAGTCTTAGATAAGGTTTTATTATGACTTTTCAGTTTTCAATGTCCTGAAAGTGCTATCTTTCATATTGTTGGTATTTGGCTTTGCCGAACTAGCACACACTTTAAAGCAATCAGAAAGTCAAAGAATAGATAATCCGTGTCCAAGCTTTGTTGTATTTTCCCAGAATTTCAATATTGCTGTTGCTCAGAGAAAACAACTGCTTCAAATCGCAAGCAGCTCAAAACTTGGACCCTATCCATTGCCAACTCACATGTAAACAGGCCCCAGGGGGCTGTTCATCTTCCCTGCCTTCTGGAGGGAAATGGGCTGCAGGCTTTCGCCCTTGGCCAGAGGCTCTCACCCTCTCCAGAGCCGGGTCTTAGCAAGTCTGGAGAGCAAGGAAAGGTAAACAGCTCAGTTGCCTTTAAGAATGCTGATGAGTTTGGGGCGCCTGGGTGGCTCAGTTGGTTAGGCGACTGCCTTCGGCTCAGGTCATGATCCTGGAGTCCCGGGATCGAGTCCCGCATCGGGCTCCCTGCTCGGCGGGGAGTCTGCTTCTCCCTCTGACCCTCCTCCCTCTGCTCTCTGTCTCTCATTCTCTCTCTCTCAAATAAATAAATAAAATCTTTAAAAAAAAAAAAGAAGAATGCTGATGAGTTTGCTTTGATCAGTTTCCAGGGAAAAGGTAAGCACAGACTACGTGGTCTATGGTCCCTTTGCTAAAGTCTAAGGTTCCGAAGTAGGGGTGGGGGGCGGGCTTGGGAAACCCCATGAAATAAGCAGAGGATGGGGAGCAGTTCCAGGTACTGTCTCAGAAGGGAGTTAGGAACTGTAGATTTGGACCAAGTAGTTTATTTATTTATTTTTTAACTTTTAAAACATTTATTTTTCTTTAAAATAAATATTCCTTGGATTTTTTTTGTCCAAGGATTTGGACAAAAGTTGTGATTTTATTAACTGGATTTTTTTTTGTTTTTGTTTCTCAAGGTTCGCGTTTTTTAAAAATGTTTCAAGTTCTTATTTAAATTCTAGTTAACGTATAGTTTAATATTAGTTTCAGGAGTAGAATTTAGTGATTCGTCACTTACATACAGCACCCAATGCTCATCACAAGTGCCCTCCTTAATACCCATCAGCCATTTACCCCTTCCCCACCCACCTCCCCTCCAGCAACCCTCAGTTTATTCTATTTTTTTTTTTAAAGATTTTTTGTTTATTTATTTGAGAGAGAGAGAATGAGAGAGAGCGAGTACATGAGAGGGGGGAGGGGCAGAGGGAGAAGCAGACTCCCCGCTGTGCAGGGAGCCGGATGCGGGACTCGATCCCGGGACTCCAGGATCATGACCTGAGCCGAAGGCAGTCGCTCAACCAACTGAGCCACCCAGGCGCCCTATTCTCTATATTTAAGAGTCTGTTTTATGGTTTACCTCTCTCTCTCTTTTTTCTTCCCCTATGTGCCTCTGTTAAATTAAATTCCACGTATGAGTTAAATCATATGGTATTTGTCCTTCTCTGACTGCTTATTTCACTTAGCTCCATCTACTTTGTTGCAAATGGCAAGAGTTCATTCTTTTTGATGGCTGAGTAATATTCCATTGTACTTCTTCTTTATCCATTCATCAGTTGATGGACATTGGGGCTCTTTCCATAATTTGGTTATCGTTGATAGTGCTGCTATAGACATAGGGGTATATGTTTTCCTTCAAATCCGTATTTTTATATCCTTTGGGTAAATACCTAGTAATTGTAATTATTCTCTCATAGGGTAGTTCTATTTTTAATTTTTTGAGGAACCTCCATACTGTTCTCCAGAGTGGCCGCACCAGTTTACATTCCCACCGACAGTGCAAGAGGGTTCCTTCCCCTCTCTCCTCATCCTCACCAACATCTATTGTTTCCTGCATTGTTAATTTTAGCCATTCTGACTGGTGTGAGGTGGTATCTCATTGTGGTTTTGATTTGTATTTCCCTGATGCTGAGTGATGTTGAGCATTTTTTCATGTGTCTGTTGGCCATCTGGATGTCTTCTTTGAAAAAAATGTCTATTCATGTCTTAGGAACTGTAGATTAAGACTAAGTAGTTTAGATTTATTAAAATTCTATACTGATTAGACATAAAATACTTTTTTAAAAAGGCACCACCATTCATTTATTTTCCCATTCATCCAAGAAATATTTGCTAAGTACTTACTCTACCCTTGTCTGGTATGAACTCCACCTGGTACTGAGGATGTGACAGTGAATGAAAATGAAACACTCTCTACCCTCATGGAACTTCCTGTCTGCCAGGTGTATAATATGTGTGTGTGTGTGTGCACGCGTGCACATGCATGTGTGTGTAGATAAAAATATAAAGATAAGGAAATACAAAAGTCAGAATTTAAATACCCTTTTAATTTTTTTGATAAGAAACCCCAAAGAGTTGGAGTGGGAAGGGAGGGCCTTGCTTAACTGTGGAAGTTGATGAAAGATAGCCCTTCCTTTCTCATCTCCCAGCAGCCAGGGCCAGACGTGCTCTCTCCTAGGAAGGTGAACTTTGAAGGCACATGACAATGGCTCAGAAACAATTAGAAATCCATCAAGAATGCTGTCCCAGCAGTGTTTGGAATCCACAGCGCAGCAGCAGTCTCAGTGGTGAGGTTCTAAGCACACAGTAACCCTGGTGTGTGGTGTGATCTGGCTCAGCATTTAGCTGCTCGGCCTCCGGCTTCCTACCAATTTCCTTTCCCTGGTTTTTCTGTAATCTCATCAATCTGTCTCCTGTACCTTTTAGTGCTACAGTTGAACAGAGTTCGTGTCTGTTGTTTGCCACAAAGAATAGCGAATGGCTGAAGGGGAGAAATTAATCAACGAGGGCTGGCATTATCAATTAATTACAACCATGGTTAAGTGTTGTAAAGAAAAGGTATTATTTGTCCTTTTGGGTAGAAAGCAAAGAAGATATTTGGGAAGGGTGAGACCCATGTCACACCTAGGCTGGAGAAAAAGTTTCCCCGAGAACCAACAAAATGCTAGAGTTACTGGAGAAGAAGCCTCCCGAATCCCAGGACCCATGGCAAAGGAAGGAAATGTTGAGTCCAACAGGAGTCTGGGAAAATAGAGAAGCAAGACCTCTACAGGGTTTTGACATTCCCATTAGGGTCACCTTTCCTGTTCATAAACAGCAGCTCCAGAAAATCCTCAGAAAAGATTTGTACTCCTCTCGGCACTTCACACAATTCCTGTATCCAAATGCTGACAGCTTTATGTCTGTTCCATTCACACTAGGCTGGTCCGGTGCAAGTCCCCTAGACCTCTCCCAGGTTCTTGTGTTCCACCTGTCAGATCTCTCCATTTCTTGGGCATCCAGGTGATTGCTCTAAAATGCTATGTGATTATGGGAACTCTCTTTCTTAAAATCCTTCTATCCATGATGGGAATCCATCATCCCATCACCAAAAGGATGAAATATGTGCTCCTGAACTGACATAAAAGCTCTCCCTATTGTGGTCCTGACAATCTCCCCAGCCTTACTCCCACCTCTCACTCCCCTCAGCTTTGTCTTCTAGCAACATTGCACTACTTTTGCTCATCTACTGAATCCTCTAAGCCTGAAACACCCTTTCCTCTATCCCTTACTTCTCTGCCTTCTCTTAATTTTAATTCATCTTTAATGAATGAGCTCAGATATCATCTTTTCCTTCAGAAACTTTCCCGGAAAAAACTTTTTATGGGTTGCATAAAGAGCTCCTGTAGCAACTGTTTAGAGATAAAGACAGAGATAAAGGTATCTGTTATGATACCACATTTTACTGACATTTTCTTTTTACATCTCAATCTACCCATTGTCCTGTCACTTCAGGCTGCTTTGACAAATTGCCATAGACTGGGGGGCTTAAACGACAGAAATTTATTTCTCACAATGGTGGAGACTGGGAAGTCCAAAATCAAGGCACTAGCCCATTCAGTTCCTAGTGAAGGCCCTCTTCCCAGCTCGTAGAAGTCTGTCTTGTCATTGTATTCTCTTATGGCAGGAGGAGATAGGTCATCTCTCTCATGGCCCTTCTTATAAGGACACCAATCCCATTCACAAGGGCTCCACTTCATGTCCTTATTACTACCCAAAGGACCACCTCTAACATATGAATTTGAGGATGATAAAAACACTCAGTCCTTAATACCTAAAAAGGTTTTTGTCCGATTTCTTTTGATATCCCCAACCCCTAGAATAGTTTCAGCCAAAAATTAGGTTCTTAAAAAATACGTTGAACACATTCATGTATATTATGTCCTCATTAATATCAGTAACAAAATTATAACCTCTGGTTTTACTGAAGACCTTGACTTATTTCATGTGATTTCTTTTGTTTGCCCAAGAACTGTCTCCTTTACCTTACTCTCTGATAATTTCAATAATCAATAGACTATTCCTAGAAAAGTTAAAAGATGGAGTTGATGGAGAAAATAGCAAGACAAGAAAAAGAAATATGAAGGAGTGTTGCTGCAAGAACGATGAGTCACAGTTGGAGACATTTGCAAAATGAAGAAGGAAAGAGTGGGAAATTAGAAGTCTCAGTTATGGTGCGTGATTCAGCCACAGATTAGAAGGCTGTATCTTACTTCCAGTTTCCTTCACTTCTATTTTAACTGTACAGATCTGACTTCCTGAAGTAACCTATTTCTAGTAACATATATTCAGCTCTGACATGTATAATTCCTGTCATGGGCCACATCAACCTGTGAAAGACAAAAACTAGATTCCTGACAATGCTTGGTGTGCGAGCCCTTACTTAATTTCTGAGCTGAACAGGAAGTAAGCATGGCAAAGGCCTTGGTGGAAGGCCATCTCCCCAGCCAGTCACAAATCCCCAAGAGTATTTGCCTTTTCCCTCTTTGCACAAATTCCACTAATACCCCTCTATCTTTAACTGAGGATGAAGAAGGATCAAAAAGCTGAAAGCAGAGTTTAGATGATAGACAGCCTAGATTAACCCCCCACTCTATCACTTCACTTCCCAGTTTGTATGACCTTGAGTTTATTGATTAAATTCTCCAAGCTCAGTTTCCTCATCTCAGAAATGGGGACATAATAGTGCCTAACACAGGGTTTTGGTGACAAGTAAGTGCTGATAATGTATCTGTGATGCTCTTAGCACTAAGCCAAGAACACAGTGAATGTATTCAATAAATGATACATGCATTAATTCTTTCCAGCTGACAGGAATTCATTTTGGCCCATGATGACTTACTGGCTCATGTAACATGAGGCCAGACACCAATCTGCTCCATCCAGGTGGCTTCTGCTGGGCCTTCCAGATAACCGAGTTTGCAGCAAATTCTGCCACAAAAGCCCTAGTTATCTTCTTAGGAGATGATGAGGCTCTCATTCTCTGGCCTGAAACATCACTACCTCTTTGGAGGACTGGGATGATCCTGCTACCACCCTGGAAGATCCTTCTCTAAGGCATGCTAGACTCATGGCATTTGCATTTTCAACCTTTGAAAGTTTGGCCATATCTAGGTGTGCTGACACATGGTTCATGTGTGGAAACAAGTACTTAGCCAGTAAGACTGACTGATTATTCAGTCTCCATATCTTAATTAGTATGTGTGAATTTAGGTGTTCTGGAACATCTCAAGATGTTTCCTTTGCAAATGTCAAGGGCATACCATATATGTAGAGCCCCATTTCCAAGAAAAGTGTCATGCACCAACTAGAAATAGATGTATCATTTTTTTTTTTTTTGAGAGTGTGAGTGGGGTGTGGAGGGGCAGAGAGAGAGGAAGAGAGAGAATCTTAAGCAGACTCCATGCTCTACAGAGCTGGACGTGGGGCTTGATCTCACAACCCTGAGATCATGACCTGAGCCAAAATCAAGAGTTGGAAGTTTAACTGACCGAGCTCCTAGAAGTAGATGTATCTTAACTGAATGCAGCTTGGAGAGTCCCGTATGAGATTTCCTCAAGTGGGTTATAGACCCACCCTTTGAGGTACACATCAAATGCCACCACCTTCTCTGTGAAGTCCTCCCTGACTTTTCTCAAATATGTTTGCTATTTCTTCTTCTTTGCTACCATAGCATTGTATGCATAACCCATCATAACATTTGTTACTTTACAGTTGATCTCCTTAACTAGCCATAGTTACTTGAGAGCAGAGACTCTATCTTTGTATCCCTAGTACTTAGCTATTACAGTTTCTGACATGTAGTTATCTCTCAATAATTATTTTCCTATAAGAATGAGCCATGGAAGGCCATACTCATTCTGTGGTGGCAGCTCTACAAATCATACACCTATGGAATTGGGTTACACCTGCTGATTCTGCTAGACTCAAGGTGGATTGGTCTGTCTTTAACTGTGCAATGTTTTCCTGGGCTCTTCTGCTACCATATAAGAGGATTCCATCTAGACTATCCTAGTGTACCTTAGATTGGTATCTCCCAAGGTCTTGGCTCCTCTGGCAAAGTTTAACCTTGAGTTGTAACCTCTCTATGCCTCCTATTGCTGGTAGATGCCATAGAAACCGAACCAACAGCCAAGCAGCACACTACTAAGACTGCCAGAGCAGGCTTTATAGAAGAGAAATTTTCAGAGATAGGAGTAATAGCAGGTATGCGATTTTCCCACTGCCTAGAGCATCCTGGAGCAGTACACGGGGACTCCAGAAGGTCTGGGTGTCAGTCTCCAGAAGAGAAACCTCAGACCTTTGAACTGAGTGACAGGGAAATAACAGTTCCTCCCCTGGCACAGTCAGGGACTGAGATCCAAGAGAAATTTACTGGGTAAAACCTTAGTCCCAGCCCTGATTCATCAGCCAAGCACTCATGGTTAGAGAAGCAAACATTTGAGGGTCCCAGCTGTGTGGTTGCAGCTCTGTGACATGCCTGGGTGGTGCTATGGCTTGTACCTCAGCATTCGTGGTTGGGGTAACACCAGCCCTTCCCTGGCATAATCAGAGGGGTTGAGGTCACAGCTTACGTGACATGGGAGACGGGTGACATTTTTCACCACGTCAGCCCTCTCTCAGGATCCAGGACCTGATTCACTCAGCTATTGCTGCTTTCATGGAGCTTTGCAGGAGGAAAGCCTGTAGGTGATTAGGACAGGACAAGTTAAAACCTGATCTTTCAGTGAATTTAATCCTAATATGGTTCTAACTCATTAACATCTGCTGGGCCTAAGTAAAATTGATGAATTAAATTCAACCAGACTGACTTACTTCTCATAGACAAAGTTACTAACACTTTTCTCTCTAAAATAAAAGTGATCATTAAGCCCAGGAGGGCAGGGGCTCCATCTAACACCCTAATGCAAACCTGGTGCTCGTGCTACTGCTTTTGTTGAGTCAATGAATGAAGGAACCTTCAGTTATGGGATTTAGACTTCATTCTTGGTTGATTTTGACATGAAAGGGGATTCAAAATGCGTTTATTATTTGTTTATTGTTTCTTGGAATCATTATGTTACACAATAAGGGCTAGTACTATGTAAAAGGTTCATCCTTTTTATACCATACCTCTCTACACCAGCTATAACACAGTACCCTAATATCTACTTGCTGCCTTTATAGAGTTCCTTTAGAAAACATAGTCATTGATTTGGTGAGAATTTAAGAAGTGACAGCAGGATGAAGGCCTGAGTGCTGGCTGGACTTAGTGGCTCGCTTACTGAGTAGAATATGAAAAGGGAAAAATAGTAGCCTTGCATGGGAGAAACCTGGCACACATGATCTTAACCAAGTGATCAAGGGAAACATCAGCGTGGTAGAGCACTTTGATGTCATATACCCTCTGATATACCTCTGTGACATTCTCTTCAAAACCCATAACCCCACTCTACGGCAGGAACTTCAGATAAACCAATATTGACGAACATTCTACAAAACACTTTACCAGGACTCATCAGAAACGTCAAGGTCATTAAAAACAAGGAAAGTCTGAGCAATCGTCACAGACAAAAGAAGCCCGAGGAGACATGATGACCACATGTAATGTGTCCTGAGTGAGATCCTGAAACTGTAAGAAGGACCTTAGGGAAAATGAGTGAAATCAAACAAAGTATGGAGTCTAGTTAATGGTACTGTCTGAATATTGGGTCCTTGGTTGTAACAAATGTACCATAGCGATGTCAAATACTAACAATGGGGAAACTGAGTAAAAGCTGTACAGGAACGCTGTTCTATCCTTTCAACTATTCTGCAGATCTAAAACTATTATATGCTTTTTCAAAAGTGAATGCTACTTGAGTATATGTAAAGGTGTTTAGAGCCACTTGACTGAAAGCCAGCAAGAATACAGTGCCTAAAACAGGGTCCAGCACACAGTGGGCAGCCGACAATCCCTACTGAATAAATTTAATGGCTATAAAGTATTTATGCATCATAGAAGCTATTTATTTGCAATTAAAAAGAGTTTTAAAAATCCTTAAATTGTAAAGTTATGGGAGAAGTTACCCCAAAGGAGGAAAAACAATGTTTTCATTTACTGAAAGTTTCCAAAAGATATTCAAACCAGGGATAATTTAAGGAAAGTTACAGAGGAGATGGCATGTGCAATCGGTTAGCGAGCTGCCCAGCCAAACGGAACATTGCTGTGAGGGAAAATGGAGCGGATATGATTAAAAGTAGGTATGTTTTCTTACGTGAACTTTAAAAATTGATACCATTTTCTCTTCTGCTGTTTGTTTGTTGTGATCAGCTCCAGTCTTCTTGCTTTCTCTTGTTTATATATATATATATATTTTTTTTTTTCCTTGTGGCCTTTCTCACATTTCATTTTTCTTCTTTCTTACTCCTCTGATTATCTTCTGTCTTTCTTTTTAATTTCTCATGACCCAGCAGCCCCAGGCTGAAGGTTGATTCCCTTTCATGTGAATGACTTAGCTCCCTGTCTTCTGTTCTCAGGCACCTGGCTTTGGGTCTTCCCATTGCTTATTAGCATTTTCTTTAGGGACACTTGCATGCATCTAGAAAGTACTCTGATTCGTTTTTCTTAGGTTGTCTATATCTGAAAACAGATGCATCTCCTCAGGTTTGTTAATTTACAAATCTGGAAAACAGCGTAGACTTGGTGGCAGAACATATTTTCCTATGAGTAAAATAGCAGTAACAGTGCTATGCTCACTTAAAATATACTCAAAGCAGAGTTATGTGAAAAGACAAATACATTTTTATCGAAATATATTTTTTAAACTTTCATCAGTTTTGATATTTTATTACCCAATGAATCAGAAAACTCAGTTTTTGCTCTCCTACCTGGGAGACTCTGGACAAGTCATTTAATTCTTCAAGTCTCCCTGTGCCTAGTGGTAAAATGGAAATGATCTATATAACACTTGACTTGCTCAGAGAAACAGTCAATCCTGATGCCCTTTCCAGATGTAAAATCTATGATTCTAAACTTGAATCAGTATTTGAGGGGCACTTCTATGCACATTTTACTTTGCAAGGCAATGAAGATGGAGATGCCACTGAGAGTTATAGAGAGTCCAAGAGGGCTTGTCCATTTGACAGGCAAGGTGTGGAAAGATGAGGGGAGGGAGATGCTGGAGGTTTCGCTGTGTTTCAAGATCAAGCACACCACTAATGTACCAGTTCAAATGGGGATGGGGCTGTCCTGCCAGTTACTCTATGGACAAACATGATCATGTCCCTCTGAATCTACTAATGAGAAATCCCTAATCACACATCTATGTTGATCAATAATTTGTATACTTGAGCCAGATTTTTAAAGAAGATAGAAGTATGTATTTAGCTTTGCTTATATAATTTAGGTTGCTGCTAAGGTGTAAGGCTAACCATTTACTGATACATTGTTATTTGTACGAAAAAGGTTTAACTCTTCTCTTATATTCTCATTCTCCCTGCCAAGCAGCCCTGGGACTGCATAGTTACAATTTCACAATCTGTGGTTATCCCTTTATTTTATTATTATTCTTTTTCATAAACCAACTATGTAATTAGCCAGCATTTTTGGCAATCTGACTGTTTTATTTTTAAACAAAATGACAAATTTCTTACATACTTCTGTTTTGGATAGTAAAGCATAGAACTCACAGTTAATGGAGTGGAACAGTAAAGAATTTTCACAGTGTCATTATTTCATCTGTGTGCACAAAATGACCATTTCATTTTCCTACTGCCTAGGCATATCTTCTTCCTGAAAGGAGAAATTATAATAGTACATTGCTTCCCCTGATTGGATTTACTCTTAAGTATTACTTAATTCTCTTTTTTTAAAGATTTTATTTATCCATTTGAGAGAGAGAGAGAGAGAGATCACGAGTCGGGTGAAGGGCAGAGAGAGAAGCAGACTCCCTGCTGAGCAGGGAGCCTGATCCCGGGACTCTGGGACCATGACCTGAGCCCAAGGCAGATACTCAACCAACTGAGCCACCCAGGCACCCCTATTATATTTGATTCTGTCCTCATACTAACCCTATGATGGATAGAATAATTCTATTATCCCCATTTAACATAAGAGGGACTAGAATAAGAATTTTATATAGAAATAAGTGGCGAAAATTTGAGATCAACAAAAATATTTTTGTTTCCTTTTTTGGTAATTTTTTAAAAATTTGAGTATAGTCAACACACAGCATTACATTAGTTTCAGATGTACAACATAGTGATTAAACTTCTCTATATAGTATGTTATGCTCACCACAAGTATAGTTATATCTGTCACCATACAATGCTATTATAACCATCACTGACTATATTCTCTATGCTGTACATTTTATTACTGTGTCTTATTCATTCCGTAACTGGAAGCCTCTTTCTCCAAATCTCCTTTACCCATTTTGCCCATCCCCTCACCCCTCTTCACTGTGGCAACCATCAGTTCTCTGTATTTATAGGTCTGATTCTGCTTTTTGTTTGTTTATTCATTTGTTTTGTGTTTTAGATTCCACATATAAGTGAAATCATACGGTCTTTGTCTTTCTTAGTCTGACTTATTTCACTAAGCATAAAATCCTCTGTGTCTATCCATATTGTTCCATATGGCAAGATCTCATCCTTTTTTTATGGCTGTGTAGTGTGTGTGTGTGTGTGTGTGTGTGTGTGTGTGTGTGTGTGTGTACCACAACTTGCTTATCTATTTGTCTACTGATAGACACTTAGGTTGCTTCCATTTCCTGGATGTTTTAAATAATGCTGCAATAAACATAAGGGTTCATGTATCTTTTCCAATTAGTGTTATTTTCTTTGGGTAGATATCCAGTGGTGGAATTATTGGATCATAGGGTATTTCTATTTTTAATTTTTTGCCCAAACTCCATACTGTTTTCCACAGTGGTTGCACCAGTTTGCAGTCCCACCGACAGTGCACAAGGGGGGTGCACCTGGGTGGCTCAGGTGGTTAAGCGTCTGCCTTCGGCTCAGGTCATGATCCCAGGGTCCTGGGATCAAGTCCCTCACTGGGCTCCTTGCTCAGCGGGAAGTCTCCCTCTCCCTCTGCCTGCCACTCCCCCTGCTTGTGCTCGCTCTCTTTCTCTCTCTCTGACAAATAAATAAATAAAATCTTAAGAAGAAAATAGTGCACAAGGGTTTTTTTTCCTCCACATCCTTGCCAACACTTGTTATTTCTTATCTTTTTCATTTTAGCCATTCTAACAGGGTGTAAGGTAATACCTCATTGTGGTTTTGATTTGCATTTCTTTGATGATTAATGATATTGAGCATCTTTTCATGTGTCTCTTGGCTCTCTGTATGTCTTCTGTTGAAAAATCTTTATTCAGGTCGTCTGTCCATTTTTTAATCAGATTGTTTGTTTTTTGGTTCAACATGAATATTTAAACTTAAGGTAGTCTACAAATCATGACAACCCATTTATTGGAATACTATATAGCCATTAAAAATGGTTCATAGAAAAATATTTGTGACTAATGCATATACACTGACATGGAAAGTTTCAGTATGTTATCATAAATTTATTTGCCCAGTATTCTCTATTTTTAAAATGTGCATTTATGTATTGACATTTATGCCTAGAAATAAATATTTGAAAAGTTATCTTGGGAAATGAGTCAATACAGCAAATTGATCACAAGAATGAGTTTGCAGTAAAATAGATCAAATTATGATTTCTGGATTTAATAACATAATCATTGACTGTATAATTTTGAATCAATTATTTGTTCACCCTAAGTCTGTGTCTTACTCTATATAAAGTAAGGCTAAAAGTAACCTCCTTCTGTGAGGATCCAACGAGGTGGTTCATGTAAAACCAAATCTAGTTGTCCATGCATAGCAGTCATTCAATAAACTTTGCAACGTTAACGTAACATCCCTGGGTCACTGATTATAAATGGTTTTGATATTGTTTCTCTTCTACGCATTTTCTGGTTCCTTAAAATGATTTAAAACTTTCATTTTATCTTCTTTTGACTTTGAAGAATACAACCAGAATGAGACTCTGTCTCTTGGATCTGAATATGGTCTTATTTCCATATCATTCATGTCATTCAGCTGAAAATGTGACTGGGGATCTGGGAAGTGGTTAAGAGCTTGGGACCTGGAGGCAGCCTGCCTGGGCTCCACCATTCTATCTGTGCGACCTTGTGCATGTTACTTAACCCCTCTCAGCCTCAGATTGCTCATCTTTAAAAAAGGGATAATAGTAACTTTATCATACAATTACTGTGAGGATTGAATGAGATAAGGCATATAAAGTGCTCAGCTGAGTGCTTGGCATGTAGTAGAATACATTATGACTCCAAAATATTTCTCAAGTCTGTTGAGTCTGCATTTGAGTATTATAACATTATTTTAGTCATTGGTAGAAAAAAAACAAATACGAATCTGTGGCTTATACAGCTCTTTTTCTATGACCTGGATGCTTCCTTATGCTGCTAAACTAGTCTTGATTTTCACAAATGGGCTTAAAAACAGATGTTATGAGGCATCCCAGATATTTAGATAATCTTGACATGATTAAATATATGTATTCATGAGCATTTCTATTTTTCACCTTTCTTAAAGTCAAAACTCCATTATAAAGTCCACAGCGTATATTATAAAACCCCTCCACCTTATCCTTCACCATTGCACCACAGGCAGCCCCCCACACCTACATTCAAAGCCTCAGCTCTGCAATTCTTTCATATTCTTCCTTGCTTCTGAGTTTTTATACATATTTCCTCTGCTTAGAACACTTTTTGTCATTTTTTCCCTCCCCTATACCGACAACTGGTAGTGACTTGTACACATTCACAGGTCTCCACTTAGATGACACTTCCACGGGAAGTCTTCCTCACCACCAAGCATGGATCCTGTGACTCTCCTATGTTTTCCCATGGCGTGGCTTGTCTCTCAGTCCTCCTCGTGTCTTATTGAAATGTCCTTTCTCCTGTCTGATTCCACACTAGCCTATAAATAATGACAGTGGGGTTTCTGTCTAGGCCATAGTTGTATCTACATCAGTCACAGTACCTTACACCATATTGGACATCCAAGAAATAGTTATTGGATGTGTGATTTTTAGCTATTTGTTCTTCATTGGTTCTGTGCTGCATAATAGCATTTCTGATGGAGAAAGAAAGAAAGAAAGAAAGAAAGAAAGAAAGAAAGAAAGAAAGAAAGAAAGAAGGAAAGGGGAAAGGAAAGGAAAGGAAAGGAAAGGAAAGGAAGGTTGGTTATGTATGAGATTGTTTTGCCAGCAGAATGATTCTTTTTTGAAATATTAGGCAAGAACTCCATTAAATTGTACTGAAATTGTTTCAATGGAAGAATTAAACACTGTTATTCATCTTTGTTTCTCATATTTAGAAGCATATTTCTATAACTAGATATGCTGGTTACATTGAATATAATAGGCTCCCAACATACAAATAATCAGGTAAATTATGTGGATGAATTATTGTGTGTGTGTGTGTGTGTGTGTGTGTATCAGATTATTGTATAATGTCTTTGAAGAACAGGTTGATATTTTTTTCTCCATTAAGAATTCTTTTGAAGAGTGTGTACTGTACATAAATGTGTACATACATATAATTTTTTACAGCTGTCTCATATTTGAAAGTAAAGCCATTTCCTTTCAAAATTAGACGTTTCTTCAAGACAGACAACTACTTTTAATGGTAACAGATTTTGGAGTTATTCTAAAGCACTATTATTGCATTACTGATGTTTGACTTGTAAGAAACTATACAAGATTGTTGAAAATATCAAATAGCCATTTCCAAGCCTAGGCTTTCGCAGAACATAGCACTGCCTTTATTACGGATGACACATATTCATCACTGAGACTTTTAAAAAGGTATCTTTTGAGAATATCTGTGGGGCCTGGAAGTGTACTCCTTTATTAGAGATTTAAAAATGAAAGGCTTAATAGGCCAGTTAATAGTTCTAGAACTAGGGATAGGTCTTTGGCAACATTGTAAAGAAGTGTAATTTGCCTTTGCTGCTCTTGCATCCTTCTTTGGAAGACTTTTAACATCTCTCCCAAGTGCTGGGGACCTCTCACTGCCCTCTGGGGCCATCTCCCCCTGGTCGTTTTAATGGACTTCCCCCGTACCTTTACTCTCCACAGCCCATCTCCTCAGCATCAAGGCTGGTGGCAGACAGAGCTGCCACTCCTACCTCCAACTGTCAATTTCCATAGCAAAGAGTCCAGGAGGGTCCTACTCTTACTGATTCCTGCCACAGCGAGAAAGCATAGTGAGACTGTGGGAATGAGACAGAAGCTGGCCTGACTCACTAGGATCTAGGTTTTGGCACCCCACATTTGTTCTCTGAAGTGTGTTTCCTTTCTGCTTCAGTCCTGTATTTTCTCTAGGTTCCTACTGTTCTGTTGGATTTCAGGTCACCAGCATTTGTGTCCTCTGTTTATGGGCTGTCTGCTTCCCTTGTCTCTGACCATACTAGAGATTTCCCTTGGTCCCTTCTGTGCTTGTCTTTCTGTTCCTGTCCGATGGCCTTAATCAAACATCTGCACCTTACATCTCAACCCTGGAGTTACACCTTGACTCTCAGTATCCGAACTTTGTGTTGGGCCGGACAACTTCCATTTCTAGTCTATATTCCCTGTCACTAGACTTATTAGCACTGATCCCTTTCCCTATAATTCACACGGTTCACATTAGGTCAGCTAAATCAATGATCTGATTTTTCCAAAGTTTTATGTGATCATGTGTCACTGCGAGCATCATATCATGCATCTTTCCAGGAAATCAATGGTTGTGTGCCATAAAGAAGTGATGGGTGTGAAAAAATTTTTTTTATCTGTTCCTACCCTGCTTAAGCCGTTGATAGAAAGAGAGTGGTTTAAAGTGAAAAAATATGTGGCTCAGAAGCAGGGCAAAGACCCGATCCCTAGTTCCTCTGCTTCAGAGCAGGGCATCAGTTTAGGGAAATGTAAGTGACATTGTTCCATTTTTCCCACATCCCAGTGAGAGCATTCAAGTGACTATACACACAGTGTTGGTGATGGTCGGAGTTGCAACACTTTTGCTCTCATCTGTATCTTCTTTTGTTTTATATCTATAAATATTTACAAATGGAATATTGGTAAGTGGAAATACTTCTGTATTGAAACCCTATTTCTATTAGCCAAACAACTATCCTTTTAGACAGCGTCCTAAGACATTTGGCTATCTGAATGCTCTGCTCACAGCTTAGAAATAAAAAAATAAGAAGTAGAAATAGTAAAAAAAAAAAAGAAGAAGTAGAAATAGTATAACAAATAAACATGTTGAAATGTGGCACCAGACAGCTAAAACACCCTGGCCTGGGGAAAGAGATGCAGAAAAAAAAAAAACGAATAGAAGTTTGGTGTCATTTTATATAAAGACAAAAAAAATCGATTATGTTTCTCAAAGGACGATGAGGGCATTACAGCATTGTAGGACAATTCAATAACTGAGATTAAATTAGGTTCATGCTCTCTTTGAGGAGACAGACGAGTTTGCAGTATTTTGGGGATTGTCTCCAGCCTCTCTCCTCCCAAACCCTCCTCCATCCTACAACCAGAGCTCGGTTTCTAAGATACAAATGTCATCCCATCATTCCCCTGATTAGAACTTTCCAGTGGTTACCTCCCCTTTGTCTACAGGATAATCTAAACTTTTTAGCTTTAGCTCTTCGGTCAGATTGTAATTTATATTTCTTAACCACTTCTCCATAGGATAGAGCCTAGGTATCAGATTTAAGACCTAGAGAAGGCCCTGGAAATAACAATCATAATACATACATTATTGGACTGTTTGCTATATTCCATGGATGAGGCTAAGAGCTTTTTGAACACTGTGTCACTTATATAATATAAAAAATATGGATGTTGATTATTTTATAGATGAGGAAACTGAAGATCAAATTAAGGTTAACAAACACATCCAAGTTGATAGCTAGTAAGTAGACAAGTAAGTCAATGTTAAGTCCAGGCCATCTAATTCCTAGAAGATAGTGGTCTCAAGCCTTTGCCTGTGAAACCCATGGGCATCTGTGGTCACTCTCCCACAAAAGAACGGCCCCCACCTTGCCGTCATGTAAGTCAGGATTTAAAAATATATATATATATATTTCAGTAGGAGGGATTAAGATGATTTCTACATGTTGCTCAGCAAAATTTACAGTTCAAAGGGGCATCAGGTAAATGTGTAACAAAATGTGTTGTCTTTTTGATGGGATAGACAGCAAACAGAGGTCCTGATCCACTTCAGGTAATTAAAGGGTCTGTGACACATCTTGAAAGTGAAGAGGTATGAATTCCAGGGCCCTGGCGGAATTCCAAACCACATAATTATACCTTGTACTTTCTACCTAAAAATTTTCCTCAGAGTTTCAGCTGAAAAATAAATTCTTCACTTCCCCTTCTAAATATTGCCACTGTGGCTTGTGAAGCATCGTTATGCTTCTTTAAGCAGACCCTTCCTCTATTTCATTGAGGTTTCCCCTGCAAGGTGGCCCAGAATAAAAGGTACTGTTTTACAAATCTTTCCATACCCTGTTGGACCAATATAGTAAGCATGGCCAACTCAATCCCAGGAAGGAGGTAGATAGGTGATAGATAAAATAGATTGATAGATGGATATGCAGGCATTAAAAATATACAAAAGTCAAAGTAATAGAAAACTGTAAGTATTGTATTTCTTTGAATTATTGTATGAATGGTTCATTTAAACTACAGCTCACCTCCTGCACAACTGGTAGTTCTAACCTTCCATCAGGATGGTTGTCAGCATGAGGAAATAGAAGAATTATTTTAACTGTAACTGATTGAAATAAAGATCAAGGGTCATTTGCAAGTGTCTTTCTGAACTGGATTATGCTTCGCTTTCAAGTGTAATTGAAATTTGTCTCAAATAATTATACTAGAAGTGTTGTGACAAATGGTACATAATGTAGATGTCTCTTTATTAAAATTGATTGCATCATTTTTACACTTTGTAGATGTAAGTAGAATCCTTGCTAAATATTCATAGAGATGAAGCATAGAAACAGGAAAAAAAAAGAAATTAATATGATTATACTGTCATTTGAAATGAACCACTAATAAGATTTATTAAAAGTACATACTTTATTAAATTAGGGAACTGCTAGCATTTATTGAACAACGTCTTCAACCCTATGCTAGGTGCTTTACACACATCATTCTGAGAAGAGGACTCTGGGCTTTGCTGAACTGCCCAAGGGGAAAAATGGGTCAAGAGCATCCATTCATTATACTCTTAAGGAAGAAGAATCAAGTAATTCCAACATTACTTTTTAATTTCCAAATAAACACATTGTATAATGGCATAGCTTCAAATTTTAAATTAGTTTTTGAATAAAATAACATTTCAAAGGAATGTTGTAGTGAGGCTGTTTAGTAGAGGAAGATGGAAAACAGATGACCAGAGTAACCACAAGTTGAATGAATGATCTGTGCACAGTAATTGCATTGATACTATAAAGCCGTATCTCACTCCAGATCAAGAAATCTCTAGGCTTTCAATCTTTTTTTTTTATAAAATCTGAAATTTTAAAGTGTGCTAATCCACATTTGTAGAGTTGATTCTCTCAACCATAGCAAGACTCCTTGTTGTTATGAATAGCTTAGTCTATAAAAAGCATAGTAAATATCTGTAACAGGAATTAAACTCCCAATCTAACCATCATTATGCAAAACCATGCAAAATGATCTATAGGGGTTTCGTTGCAGAATGTATGTTGTTCATACTTGATCTGCTGTGTGTACATGTGTCCATATACTTAACTATTACACTTTTTTCCCAAAGGAGCAAAAAAGCTAGTATTAAGCAGTTTCCATTTGTAAATGGACATTTTGATTTTTTAAAAATCAGTCTTCTAGGGGCGCCTGGGTGGCTCAGTCGTTAAGCGTCTGCCTTCGGCTCAGGTCATGATCCCAGGGTCCTGGGATCGAGTCCCACATCGGGCTCCCTGCTTGGCGGGAAGCCTGCTTTTCCCTCTCCCACTCCCCCTGCTTGTGTTCCTGCTCTCGCTGTCTCTTTCTCTGTCAAATAAACAAATAAAATCTTTAAAAATCAGTCTTCTAGGATTTCATTGTTCTGTTTCATTTCTTTCAGTTCACAGTTATCTTTTTATGATGCACCTTGTTAATTGTTGTTTTCTTCTTCAGGTAAATTACAGCTTTGTGAAATGGTCAGTGCTACTCACAAAATGCTGTCAAACTGTGAATTACAGAAGCCTTTGATGGAGGTAATAAAGATCAAATAACATTGCCTTTCCTTTTCCAGACTGCCTTTCTTTCCAAGATTTGGTTTCAATCAATACCATTATTGCTACCTATGCATTTTTGTCATTCCAACAGAAAAAATAAAATTCTTCTTTGTCTTTTTCTAACTTGTTAGATAACTGTGTTAGCCATTAGAATCTTTTTCAATTTATACTTTTTAACAGAAAGATATTAATTTTATAACCACTATGCTTTGCCCAACAGAGTCGTTGTCCTTGGGTGTAAAGATGGTAAGTTTTTTGCAGCATTATTGCAGTAGGACCAAAACACCAAATCTTTGAAAGAGACTTAGTTGTTCTACTTCTTCAGCACATTTTTCCTTGTATACAGCAACTCGGTAGCATGAACCATTTTAGAAACAATCTGTGATCAACCATAAGCCCTAAGTCATGTCCCAGGGCCGACCCTAGGCAATCCTGGGGAGACCTAGAGACTCAGCTTACATTTATTCAGGAACATTCCATGATGTCCCATCAGGTTGAGTCGGCAGATTCAGAGTCCCAAACATTCAGCATTTCTCCAGCATACTACTACACATCATATCATATCATACACACTTATCATTATTTACACAATATCTGTCTTTCCCTTTGGATTGTAAGCCCCATGAGAGCAACGACTGTAACTTATTCAGGTCTGTCTCCTTAGGACTTAGCAGAGTAGCTGGTGGCTATCCTGGTTGTTTAATTAATATGTGTTGAGTGGGTACATGAAATGAAACAGTTTGCCTTCCCAGTTTAGATCACTGTTTTCATTTTTCTCATTCTAGTCTAGAACAAGCCTACTTGGTTATAAACAGCTGTCAAACTGCAGAGGGCATGGAACAAACTGAAATTTCTACAGGGTCCAGACAGGGCTAGACAGAGAGTTCCATGGTGAGTCCTGACAAAAGAGTTCTACTTAGTCCAGCCTGTTGTAGCCATATGGCAATGCCCTAACTAATCTTTTTTAGAGAAACCAGATCTTACATTTTTACATGAAAAAGCATTTTCTGATTTTTTTAAAATTCACTTTAGGCCATAAGAATATGTCAGCTCCCTATCTTCAGCATATATGGCAAATTTATTATCTCTGATCTATGTCTTCTGTTTTTCTCTAGTGTATAAATTTGTAAAGAAATATCTCTTGGTGGTTAACTAATTCCATTTGCTAAGATATCTAGTATGCATATTAAAAATCAAGACTATTACCAAATGTTGCCATGTTCCTTTCCATGCTGTCTGGTTCTTTAGTTCAATTTTAACTTCTGTCTCTCCTCCACCAGTGGGGTAGAGTGCTTCCTATGATAAATGTTGCTATGGTTCAGCCCCAGTGGAGTCATAGTTTGAATGTCTTCAACTGTCTTGAGATCAGCCTGAAGTAGCTACTTCCATACTGAAGGTGGCCAAAGACAGGCACAAACCCGATTCAACCTTGGGGTCTTCCTCTCTAAGGTTAGTACATTCACTGTCATCCTACAAGTCACATCAATAAGATTACGGTTAACTATAATCAAAGCTACATCAGACTTCCATTTCTGCCCCCACTACTCAATTTAAAGGTTGTTCATGTGGACTTTACATGAGTTCTAGCCTGCCTTTTGGACCCTATTCTTTCCCTATGGGAGAAAAAAATCTTCAGTTGCCTCTGGTCAATTTTGTTCTAACTTTGACATCAGCATTCAGAAGCAAGAACTTCCCCCCTTTCATAGATCCTTCATAACTGGAATCAGTTATAAACCCAAGGCCCCAAGCCCCTAGTCAATGAACACTTTCTGTTGGGCCTCATTCTAGATTAACAGCCGCATCTCTACCTGAGAGGTATACGCCCTGCCAATCCCACACAAGGTGTGTCTCTGTTCTTCAGTCCTGGCCCTGAAGAGACAAATGGCCTCTCGCAGTGAATCATGTGCTCCTGTTGACCACAGTTAAAATAGTTACTGCCTGCTTTCTTCAGTCACCAGTCCCTTTAAACTTCAGCTGAGCTTCTATTCTCATTTCTCCAGCCCCCTTGAAATGATTTCTTTTTTCCTTGCTTCTGGAACAAGTTATGTGCTACATTTTTTGACACTCATATCCTAGGCTTTATTCATTCCACTGTAAATTAGTTAGCTTTGCTTTTGATTGCCTGAGACTTATGTTTTGATTCTTTATTTTCTAATACCCAAAGATATCTGTGATGGTAATGTTGACCATGCTCATTCTAAACCACTTGTTTTCCTCTTATATCTGCTTTGGTTTTCCTTATCATCTATTCTAATGTTCACACATTTTAGCTACAAACTATGATGGACTGCCCGACCCACTTGCGGATTTAGACACCAGAACTTCTGTGCAAAGAAATCTGAAATTGAACAAAATATTTTACATTTTAGCAAATTAAAAGGAGCAATGATCTGAAGTCAGAGACTCTAGTGCAGCAACTTAGAAGCTGATTGGTCTTTGACAAATTAATTAATCTCTCTACAGTTTAGCTTTCTTATTCGTGACTTGGATGTGATTTTTGGGGTGTTGCTATGAAGATTAATTGAGACAATATTTGTGAAAGTACTTGAAAACCTTAAAAGTACCACCCAAATATACAATATTATTAAATAATGCAGCTTTATGCTGTACATTTCTTACTGCCTTGAAGGATAAGTCACATACAGCTGTGAGTGTCTTGATGCACAGATAGTACATATTTAATGCCATATCTGCCCAGTTATAGAATGTCTCCTCAGGGAAACCAAGATATATATGTTGCTTTTGGTTATACTCTAGAAAGCGTGTTGTGGTCTGGAGGGTAGGTTGTGAGAGGAATAAAGAGACAAGGAGATTTACTTTTAGCTGTTTGCTTTAGGTCTGCTCTTTTCTCACTTAAGCTGCTTTCCTACATTAATAGTTTCTCTTACTCTATGTCAACTGCTCTGGTGTTCGGTCAGTGCTTGGTACCGGGCTTCTCCCCATCAGGCACACTGATTTGGCTGGACTTGGGGTCCAGCCAGCCCTTTCTCTGATCATATCTCTGCCCTAATCAAGGACCCCTGGCATCATAAGATATTGCCTCACTGGCCATGGTATGAAATTCCCATACCTTACGTGCAATTCCTTGTATATCAAGTCTCACCCACACACTCTGGGCATATGAATGCTCTGTGCCTACATCTCAGCTCTTATATTCCTGTCCCTCAGGGACTCTGACTCAATCTGCCTACTTGGACCTTACCTGCATCATGTACTAACTGTCTAAATTAATGACCCTTTATACTTTTTCTTTCTACACAGTCATGTTAGTCACCTGCTTCTCAAACGTCCCCCTCTAGACTGTGAGTTCCTTGAGGACCAATTCCATTACTCACTCATCATCTCATCCCCAAATCCTTCCCTAGTGTCACTGGCTCACAGCAGTTTGATCAAAACTTTGTGTAGCTAGTACCTTCCTGGTAACTGCCCTGCTGCCAAGGTATGCTCCACACCTCTGGATATCTAGACTTTGGACTGTCCTGAACTATGGGGTTCTAGAACCTTTGGTTTATACCTGACTTTTATGCAACTGGACCACTGACTTGCTTGCTCAGTCTGCTTCCTATTGACTTGCTCCATATCCCAACCCAATTTGGTTGTCCTTGTTTCTCCACTCTTCTAATCTGGGGGAAGCTCAGATGTGGAGATTAAACTTGTTGCAGTTGAAAATAATTGAGGAAGCCAGGTTTGAACTCACATAAAGCCTCACAGCATTGGCATCCCCTGGGAAATGGTTAGAAATGCAGAATCTCAGGCCTCACTCCAGACCTACTGAATCAACACCTGTATCTTATTAAGACTCCAGGTAAAATGATTCATATGCAAATTAAAGTGTGAGAGTCACTGACTTAAAGCACACACACATACAGTGTGTAATACAGTATATAATGTATAATAAAGCACAGCTAACATACTTCAAGATTTATAAACTATATAAATAATATATTCCATAAAATGAAAATAGAGTGTAAAAATACTAGAGTACCAATTGATTTATTTAATTTTCTTTATGAAACTTATAAATTACACAAAATTTTTTTAAAATGTCTGAAAAGTAGGGGTGCCTGGGTGGCTGTCAGTTGAGTGTCTGACTTTTGATTTTGGCTCAGGTCATTACCTCAGGGTCCTGGGATCAAGCCCCGTGTCAGGCTTCTCATTCAGCGCGGAGTCTGCTTGAAGATTTCTCTCCCTCTACCTCTTTCCCTCTGCCTGCTCACAAATACTCTCTCTTTCTCCCTCTCTTCCTCTCCACCCTTTTCCCCCTCTCTTTCAAATAAATAAATAAATCTTAAAAAAAAATAAAATTTCTGAAAAGTAGCAACAACAAGCATTAAAAGCAGCATGAAGTAGTAAAATGTCAGAGAATTCAGTTTTGTAAGACCTGGTTTCTAGTATAGCTTTGCTGTGGGTTAAGCAGTCAACTCTTCTGGGTCTCATTTCTGTGTTAGGAAAAGATATAATACAAAATTAGGTGAACTCAAAATGTTATCTAACATTTGTGTTTCTTATAAGTAATTCTCTATGATTCCTTCAACTCACAATGTTGTAGTTAGGTAATTACTGAAGCTCATCTTAGCAATTTCAACTTTTATCAACGTATTTGTTGGTTCGTATCTTTCTTCTCTAAGTGGGATTTACTCTAGTCACAGTTCTTTCAGCTGCAAGAGATAGAGACTCTTAACAGTGACCAACTGTCCCAGTTTGCTGGGGAGGGAGAGGTTTCCTAATAAAACCAAGATGGTCACATGCAAACTGGGATGGTTAGTCACCCTACTCTGTCCAGATTATGCCAGAAAAAGGAGTTTATTGAGAGAACATACTGGCATAGAATGCAGGAAAGCTTAATAAAACCTCAAAGGAACCATCATCACTCAGTTCTATAGCCCAGCCACCCAATCTTCTCTCTTTCTCTCTGTCATGGTGTCTTTCCTTTTTCCATATATCAACCCCATTCCCCTCTGTCTACTGACTAGCTTCCTTTGCGTAATATTTGTTTTTTGTTCCTGCACAACTTCAATCTTTATGAAGATGTAGACTTTGTGATTACATCCTGTCTTTAGAGCCAGGGCATAGATTTTTAATTCCAAGTGAGCTATAAATAGGCTGTTCTTAGATTCAAATGGGCCATGGCCAGAGGTGGACAAAGAAGTTAGGTCACATGTGACTGAATACTGGGATTTTGGAGAGCAGAGCCTGTGTGTTTGGACTAGCCTTTAGATGGAAACTTGAGTAGGGAGTGCTTTTCAATTCGTATCTAGTATACCATTTTCATTACTCCTCACTTTCGCCTCTATTAGTTCAAGTTTATTCTCCGATGCAAGTTCACATACAAGTGTGAAATACAAGCAAGCATAGAACTTCTCACTCTGTAGCCAAATGCCTTTAAATGATCTCAACATTTCATAGCACAGCCTATTCTTCTAGTAGTTCATTTTGAAGCCTTCCTTGAATATTCAGCCAAATGGTTCCCAGCTTCATGATCTGATCTTAGAGGCTTCGAACTGCCAACTTCAAGGAGAAGCATATCACAGTCTGTCCCAAGTTTTCCTACTTCATTCACAAGGCTTATGCCTGCACCAATAAGGTGACTTGTTTGTATATTTTAACAATCTGATTGTATAAAGTGCAAAGCCTTTTTCTCAAATACTTTGAAAAAAAGTGCAACATGGCTTTCCACAGTTAAGCTTAAAATCTTACATTCCTCAAATTATCTGTAATTACTTAGAAAAATGCTAAGATTCATAACATAAATTTCTATGGGTCAGGGTAAGAAAAATCATCATAATTGAAACTTCTGATTTGGTAGCTTTTTCTGTACTTGAACTCTACAATAAAACCAAACAACAAGTTCTATTCCTGCCAGAAAACCCTCTTTTTTGCTATATCTTTGCATAATGTGATTACTGATCCATTTCAGCTTCTCATCTCAGGGCTTTAATTTGCTTTGACTATTATTTAGATTAATATAGTAGAATCAAATTTTAGGAAATACTATTTCAATAGAGATTTATTTCTATTACATATAGGAAGATATCCAGGAAAAGGAAAGCTGTAATTATAACTGATATATTTTAACCTTTAAAATTATCAGAACCAATAACATCTATCTTCCCAAGAAATGCTTCAGATACATTTTCAATTTCCATTTGTCAAGAAAATCTCCTTTAAAGAATAAGGCATACATTAGGCCTAAGTGATCATTTACTGGATTTCTACTGCTGTTCTAAAATAGCCATCAATAATAGCCTTAATAAAATGTATGACTTACACTCTGGCATCCAGTGAGAATTTATTAAACTAAAAGAGCTGAGGTGACTCATTGATTCACAGAAAATGCCCTCTGAAATACTTATTTTATGATCAGCCAGGTACATTCAACCTTCAGACATACACATCATCAATCACTCAAAAGATATACATAAATAAGAACTATTCATTTATTGGGTGAATATAAACATTCATCTGTAAGTCTGTGATGCAGTTTTGTAAGCTCAAGACCACAATTCATGGACAGCTTAGAAATTTTCCTGAACTAGTAAATGAAAATCTCCTACTGGTTACATTGACTTTACCATATATCCATTTTATTCAGGTAAAAATTGGTTTGCTTTGTAATCAATATGTTTCTCATTTGTCCTTTGCCCAACAACCCTAGATAGGCCTTCATCACTCTCAACTAGATTATTTCCCTCATAAATAATAAAATTCTCTACAGTTTCTTCCCTCCATAATCCACAGAGTATATTCTGCCACACTGATTTTCTTAAAACCCTGATCTTAAAATGGAACTCCTTTCCCAATGGCCTCTAATTATATACCCAAAAAATCATCTTGAAATACTAAAATTATGAAATCATGAACACCTTAGATGGAAGTAATCCTCCCAAAGCATATATGCTTTATTTATAAAGTATATGCTTTATTTATCCTAGCATATGCTTTCTTTATCCATTCCACAAATATTTGTTGTGTATCTACTATGCTTTAGACATGAGTGTGGGCCTAAAGATATGGTGGTGAACAGAACGGACTATAGTTGCTTTTTTTGGAATTTACATTTGGGTGAGAGAGAGAAAAATCAAGGAAACAGGAAAAATAATCAAGCAGTGATAAGTGCATTGAAGAAAATGAAACAATGTTGGTCAGTGCATGGCTACTTTATTTTTTAAAAAGATTTATTTATTTATTTTAGAGAGAGAGTGGGGGGAGGGGCAGAGGGAGAGGGAGAGAGAGAATACTCAGGCAGACTCTCTGCTGAACTGGAGCCTGATGCAGGCTCCATCTCATGACCCTGAGATCATGACCTGAGTGCAAATCAAGAGTCAGATGCTCAACTGACTGAGCCACCCAGGTGTCCCTACATGGCTACTTTAGATGTTCAGTGAAGATGCATTAGTTTCCTAGGGCTGCCTTAATGAATGGCTTATACATGGCGGCTTAAAACAACATTTTCTTATGGTTCTGGAGTCAAGAAATCCAAAATCAAGATGTCATCAGATTTGTGCCCCCTCTGAGGGTTCTAGCAAGAAATTCTTCCTTGCCCTTCCAGCTTCCAAAGATCAGACATTCCTTGACTTGTGACTGCATAACTCCAATCACCGCCTCAGTTTTCACATAGCCTTCTCCTCCACATCTCTCCTCTGCATGTCTCTTTGAAGAGACTTGTCATTGGTTTTAGGTCCACCTGGGTAATATAGTTCATCTTATCTCAAAATCCTTACATACATCTGCCAAGACCCTTCTTCAAAATAATTCAAATACAGTTTCCAAGATTATGACATGGACCACCATTCAGTCACTAAAGAAGATTTCTCTAAGGAAGTAATATTTAAGTTGAAACCTAAATCAAATGAAACCAGCTATGTGAAGATTAGGGAAAGAGATCCCAAGAAGAGAGATGAGCCAATACAGGGAACCTAAAGCAGAACGAAGCTTGACATATTTGAGGAAGTAAAAGAAAACCGGCATGGCTGAAGCTTCATTGTGGAGAGAAAAAGTCATACAAAATGAGTTCAGAATGCTAAGCTGATCATGGATATCATGGTAGATATTTAAAGAGTGCCCCTCTTGCACTGTTGGTGGGAATGCAAACTGGTGCAGCCACTCTGGAGAACAGTTTGGAGGTTCCTCAAAAAGTTAAAAGTAGAACTACCCTGTGATCCAGCAATTACACTATGAGGTATTTACAAAAATACAGATTCAAAGGAGGTACATGAAAATGAGGATACAAAAATACAGATGCAAAGAGGTACATGCACCCTGATGTTTATAGCAGCATTATCAACAATAGCCAAACCAGACAAACTATGGAGAGAGCCCAAATGTCCATTGACTGATGAATGGATAAAG
The DNA here is from genome assembly GCF_054177405.1 of Leptonychotes weddellii. Taxonomy (NCBI): domain Eukaryota; kingdom Metazoa; phylum Chordata; class Mammalia; order Carnivora; family Phocidae; genus Leptonychotes; species Leptonychotes weddellii. The sequence continues at coordinate 150,688,124 of NC_138371.1, forward strand.
AAGATGTGGTATGTATATATATCCTGGAATATTATTGAGCCATCAAAAAGAATGAAATCTTGCCATATGCAAAAATGTGGATGGAGCTAGAGTATATTATGCTAAGTGAAATAAGTCAGAGAAAGACAAATACCATATTACCTCACTCCTACGTGGAATTTAAGAAAGAAAACAGATGAACATATGGGAAGGGGGGAAAAGAAAAAAAGAGAGAGAGGGAAACAAACCAGAAGTGACCCTTTATGATAAAGAACAAACTGAGGGTGATAGAGGGAGGTGGGTAGGGAATGGGCTAGGTGGGTGATGGGTATTGCTGTGATGAGCACTGGGTGTTGTGTGTAAGTGATTACTATTTCCTGAAATGAGAAAGACTGAGAGGAACATGTTTGCAGTGGTGAAATTAGGGCTTTGATTTTGGCCATTATCCATGTGGAAATGTCAAATAGTTGGATATAGGTATCTAGCATTAGGATAAAATCTCAAGAGCTGAAAATATAACTCTGGTGGTTACCTCACCTCTGCTTGGACAGTACTGATTATTACTTAATTTTTAGGAAGTCAATTGTATTGTTGACTTGTAATTAGAGCCAGTTTATAAGCCATACAAGCTCACTGCTCTCTTTAAAGACTACATGCTCTCGGGGCGCCTGGGTGGCTCAGATTGGTTGGGCGTCTGCCTTCAGCTCAGGTCATGATCCCCGGGTGCTGGGATCGAGTCCCACATCGGGCTCCTGGCTCAGTGGGGAGCCTGCTTCTCCCTCTTCCTCTGCCTCTCTCCCTGCTCATGCTCTCTCTCTCTCTATCTCTGTGTCTCAAATGAATAAATAAAATCTTTAAAAAAATAAAAATAAAAAATGAAGACTACATGCTCTCTCTACTATGCTGCCGCCGATCATTAAGCACAACAAAAAGAGATTTACCTAATTCATTTGCTTTGTCTCCTAAACTCAAGTTTTCACTGAAATCACAAGAGTTCTGAAAGAGACTCCAAAAAGGAATTGAAAAAATTGAAATTATGGTAATATAGTTATCATGATTTATATGGCTTTCCACAGTATCAACCTACTCTGTAGGAAGCTGTACTCATTTGGATATGTAAGTTCAGGAGTATTTTTAAAAAGACTCTTTGCATTCGAATCCTATATAGATTTATACCTATGTATATGTATATATGCAAACACAAATATACATACGTATGTAAGACATGATCTAAATGATCAAAATTGATTCTAAAATCAAAAATGATCTAAGTGTGTGTGTGTGTGACAACAGATACAGGTGGAAGAAAAGAAGAAACACATCACTGCTTTAACTAAGAATGCTGTAGTAATTATGTGAAGAGCTTATACCCATTGACTTAAAGTTGAGAATAAAATTAAGTTTAGTGATTAAACCATCTAAGTTATCAGATTTGGTCTTGGACCCCTCAGTTTTACTTCTATGTCAGCAACCATGAAGCACAGTTGTTTCCAGGATAGGTGAACTGACAACATAAAAAAGCATAAAGAGCTGTGAAGCACCAGCGTGGAGAATACCTTGATATAGAAACAAACCTGTGTAACTTATCTGTCCCCAGGGCCATCACTGGAGAGTGGCAATTGCAATCTCCACAGCTGCTTAATCTCTCTGGGAGACCCTGTGATATTTGGGCTTTGAACCAAAATACCTGGGTTTGAATCTGGCTCTACCACTTAGGAATGTGTGACTTTATAAAATTCATATAATTTCTCTGAATCTTTTTTTTCTTAAAGATTTTATCTATCCATTTGACAGAGAGAGAGAGAGAGACTCAGAAAATCTGAGTCCACTGACATCAGTTTTAGGAGCATTGTTTAAAATAAAAACTGTGGGAAATGACCCAGGGAAAGGTGTTGGATCACAAAAGGAGATTAAAAGCCTCTCCACCCCCCACAGGGAAGAAGAGATGGGAAGAAAGATATGAAACCTTCAGAAGAGGGGAAGTACAGACTTTGAAAAGAGAGGAAAACTTTAAAATTCCCTGCTGAGGGTGGCTGCTCTCAAGTGAACTGGGCCACTAAAGATGCAGTGCATTGCAAAGTGATCAAATACAGCCATAGAAGACCAGAGGAAGGTTGGCTGCTTAGGATTCAAAGAACATCTGTCCACAGAATCAGCTTAGCCTTGGTCTGGTCTGTGTATGGATATGAAAAAGTAAGCTAGTCAGAAAAGAAAGAAAAAGAAGTAACATAATGGTTAGCTTGAAAAGTGGCAAAATGTGTACTTTTCTAGATTAATAGTTTGGACATCATCACTCTGTTGGAGTAAGTTGAGATGTACACTTTACACTTACCTCAAGTATCTCTGATACGTACCTGGGGATTTTTTCCCCTATAAATACACTATAAATACAGACTAGTTGTGAATTTTTCACCAGCTAGTTGCGTAGCCTATAATAATATCAGAACACCATGGGCCAAAGGTACTTCAAGAAAAATAAATAGGAAAATGGTACAAATTAAAGACTTGTGGAGGAGTCATTGCCTTGAATCAAGAAATGAACCAAACAACCAAGAACCCACCTTAGAGGTCTTCTCTTTGGAAGACTACCCAAAGAGGAGTGAGAAAGGTATTTATTCACAGGAAGAAAAATAAAGAAAGTGTTTGCAGAGGGCATCAAATTTTTGGGCGCCCAGAATTTTTATTGGTCCATCACTCTGTTGTGTAGCATAGTACCATGAGCTAACTTCAGAGCTAAAGGTGGAAAGAGTATTGTGCCTACTTAAAATTTTAGTGCATTGAGGCTCCAAATCCACTAAAGAAGCAGAACCAGTCCTGCCCCAGAGACAGTTCAGTAATTTGAGAAAGGCCAGATGAAATTCCAAGTGAAATAATGATCACAGAGGAAGGAGGATGAAGCAGACTATAGCCCACAGCTAGGTTGGTTTGTTTTTCATATTATCACTGAATTCACGATGCATATATATCCAAATTGGAAATAAGCTGCCTCCTTTCCAGCTACTTCCAAACTCTTAAAGAAATAATGGAAGTAACAAAATTGATTCTTTATTCATTGGCCCAAGATGAAATAAATTGTATTAAATGACCACAGGATAGCAGTCTAATTGTACGAACACTGGGTTATGCCTTTGGTACCAAGAGCTGCAACTTTGATACACCCAAGGCCATGGCTGCTTAAAATGCCTTCATCCTATTTGGTATAAACTTGCATGCCTTCTCTGAGAATGGTTTCTGAAGCCTCGTTTTCTTCTTCATTCTCTGAGTCCCTTTCCTCTTGAGTGAAAAAAAGGACACAGGCCGCATCCATCTCTTTTAGTGCCCTGATTCATACTTGTACCTGGACCGTATATCCCAAAGTAACTTGAAAATGTCTGTTCTTCTCATTTTCATTAATTATCATTTACCTTTGATTATGTGGAAAGAGCCTGAGCTATCGAGTAATTTCTAACTGTGCTGGGATACCATTGCTCTCCTCTAACGGCTATGTGGCTTGAGCTGTTTTCCCCTTTCTAGGTCTCAGTGGACCTTTGGTAGGTAGGCTCTATTGCTCTTATCCCAAAAGTGCTCTGTTGGTGATTGTTGCTGTTCTCTTGCTCTGATGGAGCAAATTAGAAAGAAGATGGACATTGTCTCTGAGGGGAAATAATGAGTTAATGTTTGGACACACTGGGCTTGAATAGATAGGAATGTAACGACCAGGTGAGCCCATTATTGTTTCCAGTCTTACCTGAGGCTTAGTTGAAGATCTAAAGCCGAATAGCCCTGGAGTGGTAGGTACATTATCTGAACTTGTTAGTGCAGAGAGCTGTAAAACCTTCCATGGCTCCTAGCTTTCTTCAGGCCCAAGTCCAAATACGGCATGAAATTTAAAGCTGTCTGTGTATCCCACCTCTTCTCTCCAGGTGTGATGCTGTGTATACACAGGGTTTGAGATGACTCTGCCTTGCTGGAGATTACAGTGTAAAGCAAATAATACTCACCTGGGTATGCACGCATAGAGCAGAGATTAAAGGTCCATAGGTATCAAGGAAAGCAACCTGAGGGGTGACCCAATCCTTAATTTTGAAGGGGAGAAAAGTCTCTCATATTATTCCCTTCAAACAATGAAATATATGTCCTTTGTATTCAGTATCTTTGGAGAAGAATCCTCAACATGCGGTGTATGCAGCTCATTGTTGATATGCTTCCAGGTATAATGCTTTTCTAGTGTCTAAGTCTCTTGCTATAATAGAGGCCTCCTCCCTGCTCTAGTCAGTGAAATAGGAAGTCCACTTAAACAGCACTGCTCTGTATATGTTTACATTATTTGCAATAGTCTTTTTCAATCTTCTCTTCTGCAAAATCTGCGAACCCCATTCCTTTAGCTGCTCTTAGTAATGTAATATTTCTAAAACTTTTTTTTAATTTAATTTTATTTATTTCTAAAACTTTTTAGTGGAAGTGTTTCTCTTTATCAGAAGTCTCTATCAGAAGCCAAGTACTATTTCATTAAAAGTAGATATCACATATTACAGGTAAACATGCCTCTGTATAAGTAACAGAATGACCACATTCTGTCAAACAAACAATATTCTGGGAAAGATTCGTCATCCCTGTGGAGTCAGTATTTCTCTTCTACTTTTCTCTGTTGCAGTCCTGCCTTTCAGTAAAATGCAAAACTTCCATATTTGTCTTTTCTTAACCTAATTTTCACACATTTCAAGAAAGCATTAGTCAACTTTATCTTCAAATCTTAATCTTTACATCACTCAAATGATACAGATGACATTTAAGTTCTACAATAATTTCATTATGGTTATTTTTATTATTTAAAACCAAGTTATTTCAAAATCCATTCTGTAATCTTTAAATACAGGCTAAGAAAAGAGATCTTGTCTGAGAGGGGTCATTTTCATTTCTTCCTCTAATATTGAAAACTTCAATGATTTGTCTAGGTCACTTAAGTGTGTGTGTGTGTGTGTGTTTCCTAATTCTACTTGACCTTACAGGAGTCTTTATTTACTCTTTTAAAATATTGACTCTAAATTTATTTTGAACTGCCTTATATTCACAACACATCCATCAATATTTTTGACCTGCTCCAGTATTTCAGATAAATTCTTTACCCAGACAGACATCAGTATTGAAACGAGGTTTTGTGAAGGCTTCCATTAGGCCTGATTTTCTTAGGGATAATATGTGATATGGTAGTAAACATCTCGCTTTTGCTTATGTGGTACTTCTGGGAGCTGAGCAGTCTGCCCTCAGGCAAATGCATCCCACGCCAAGGAGGGATGCACCCTCATATTCTGTTAATTGATTGAAAGGGCAAATGATCTATAGGAAAAGTTGCATCATTAACTTAATTGAGGGCAAAGCCTAATTAGAGGGGAAATGAAGTAGACAGTGCCAGAGACCCAGCAGGCCTTCATCTGTGATGTCAACAAACAGACCTTGTAACTAGAACCAGACAGAGACTGCAGGCCTTCATTTACATCTTCAGTTTCAATGTGAAAACATTCACTCTGTGTGTATGTGTGTATGTGTGTGTGTATTTGTGTGTGTTTGGCCAGGAGAAGGCAAAAATTTACATAGTTAGGTAGAAATCAGTTTCTTCTAGGTGGAGCTGCCTAGTGGGGAATCAATAGGTTTTAAACAAGTTAACTGGGTTGTTTGTGTTTTAGAGGGTAATCTGAAACACATTTGAACTTTAAATTTAGGGAAGGGGTCAATCTTATTGTCAAGAATGGCCTTAGAAGTAAATCAATCAAATATAAAGTTGTTTTTTTTTTTTCCCCAACTTGAATGTAGGCAGATTACAGTGGGAATTTATTTGGGACCTGATTATATTACCATAGGAACAGATATGAACTATTTGAACACATTTTGATTGACACCAATTTATCCTATAATAAATAGCCTTCCTGAAATAGGTACAAAATTATAGTCATTACAGAACATAAGAGAGACTAATTCCACTGCAATGTGAGTTGGAAGTGAAGATATCTAGCTTCCTCTGTATTCTGTAACTGAACTATTTTCTAGCAAGTCCTGGCAACTTGGGTATCTTCTTAGAATCAGAAGCTGCTGTATCGTAAATTAGCAATATTAAATTTTAGAGGCTTCTTAGGTGTTTTAAATTTAGGGTTCAAATCTGAACTGAGACAGGTGGTGATGGTCAGAACATGTGCTTTTTATTCTTCCAGAAAACTTTCCGTGTCCAGCTTGCCATTGAGTGCACTTTTCTCTGACTGCGGCAATACAAATAAAATCTTTCACAAGAAACACCACTTAAAAGAAATAAAGAATGCAGGCAGACATATTGTGGCTACAGACCTAGTTGTTTAAATACATAGGTATTATTTCTCAATTCAGCTATAGTCCTTGACTATAAAAATTGGGACCCATTTCTTATTTCTCATGCACAGACAGATTTCTATATTTAAATAAGAAAATTAATAGCAATGTTAATAATTAGAAAGGATGGCTAATAAAATAGTTCAGCTAAGAAAGAGAAAAGTCACACATTCATTCACTGAAACTTTATTTAGCTGAGCATACCGACCAGATGAGCAATAAAATCAGACCTTTGTATATGTATTTAAAAATCTTAATGACATTGCACAGGACACTAGTAATAATTTGCACCCATAGGGACTTAAAATTGTATCGATACATTGTCTTAGAAATCTAGATTGATAATATTTTCAGAGTTGGTTAGGAAATTCTCTTTTTTTCTACCATTTATTTCTCTGAATACTTACTTATACTTCTGCTTTTCAAGTTTGATTCATGCGCAAACTGCTGAAGATTTTCAACTGTCAAAACTATATCAACAGAAAGAACTAATCACAGACAAGATTTGATCTTACTGCTCATGTGGTCATAAAGAAGGAATCTAGTTGTAGCCACTAATCATCAGTAGAAACATGCATGCTTTATCTTCCACAATCTTTTCTTTATAAATGCTAAAATCACAAATTTCATCCAAAAAATAACAAAGGAATCAGTGGTCTATGTTTTGATGATTTCTTTCAGCCATAGAGTTAGACTCAACAACTGAATGTTGCATTTTGTCGAAACCCAGAGATAATCTCCTTTTCCTCTCAGATTGCATTTACTGAGAGATTGTTGTCAGATAATACAACAGGTAATTTTTAAAGTAATAATAACAGCATATTCATTTCTCAAATTGAAATCCAAGGAGTTCTTGGCTTGTTATGTTTAGTAGTAATGATTTGCTACAAATCCATAAAAATCATGATATATTTTTAGCATTTTTCTCATCATGTCTTTAAAAGAGAAAATGCGAATCTGGGATAATAATTCAGACCCCTGCCATAGTAGTAGTTCTGGATTAATTAACGTAGGTTCCACATCATACTGCATTTGCTTCTGGAGAAACATTACTGAAGGCTTTTGCTACCTAAAGGGCATTGGAGAGGAATGGGAAGTCTAGATCTCCTTGTGGCTTAGATTCTATTGCCTGAGCTAATAATAAACACTGGCTGGAATTGGGCAATGAAGAATACAAAGCATAGACCTTCCAAATCATAGAACTCAAATTCCTCCCAGAGTTTTGGATTCCACTATTAGAGAATCCAAATGCCATCACCAACCAGCACTACATAGAAGACCATAGCTTATATTTTTAAAAATTCATGTAATAATCCTAGTAATTTGTCTACATAGTGTCAAAATCTATATGATTAATATTTTTATTTTCTTCAAAATGCTTAATATTAAGTCATCATAATGTTTTTCCTCATATTGGGTCCCCATTCTTGTATTTTCAAGGAAAGGGTTGGGAATTCTTATTATTAGGAAGACCTGACTTTGAATCTGAATGGTATTTAACACTCACTAGTCATGTGTTCTTGAGCTACCTCGGAAACTTTTAAAATCTTTCATATATAAAATTGGAATAATAACATGTACCTTATTGTATAATTGTAAAAGTTCATGAAAGTTAAATGAGACAGGGGTGGGGAATTGTTTTATCAAATGAGACAGGGGTGGAGTCAACGTTTTATTCTAAGCACAACTATTCTGTCAGAAGTCACAACCTTTGTTCCCACTTCACAATGAAATGACTCCAAGTAAGTGGAAAAGGGAATAAACTGATAACAACAGAGGGAAGATCGAGAGTAGGTGTAGTCAAGAGCAAATAAGAGATTTCAACAAATTCTGGAAAGATAGGAGCAATGGACATCTGCTGACCAAAGAAACAAAGGGAAAGAATCCACATTCCAGAGAGGCCTGTGAGGAAGCTTGGTGGGAACCAATCTTTGGGCAGCAGCACTGCGGGCTCAGAGTTTATAGCATGGAGAGTGGGAGTGAGGAATGGAGCTAAAACAGGGGGATTAAAAGAACTTCTGCCTACAGTTTGCTCCACCTCCCCAAACCTAGTCCTCAGCCCTCCTGCAGGCAGAAAGACTGGAATTGCCACCCAGCATTTACCTCCAGGCTAAACAGTGTGAGGCTTTATGGGAGCAGGGGGAGCTGGGGTGGAGTTCACAAACTTCCCATTTAAAGCTAAGACTTCCAGTATGGATAAGGAAGATCAAACACCCCCTGCACTAGCCTTTGAAGGCCCAGCTGACCTCTGGCTTTCTTCCTGCACACAACACCACACTGTAGTGAGATGAAGTCTGTCACCTGAGCTGGAAAACCTCATTTGTATCCTGAGGAGCATTCTTATTTGGGGGAGAATTGTGGAAACTGACCTATCTATAGCACAGCTACCTCTATCTCCACTGGCCACCTATAATAAATCAGGCCTTCATTTTTCAGTAAGAACAGAAAAACATGGATCACTAGGCCAATGTGGAGAAGCAGTAATTACAACTACGATGGATTAGTATTTATTATATGATAGATACCAGCCCATGTCTTTACTTTTTTTTACTGATTTAATCCTTTAGAATTAAAATCTCTGTTAGATAGGTACTATTGTAATTACTATTTTACAGTTGAGGAAACTAAGTCACATGAGAAGCATAATCATTTGTCCAAAGCCACATAGTTAATAAATGATAGAGCTGAGATTTAAAGCTAGAAGTCTAACTCCCAGAAACTACATTCTTAGAAGTTATAAAGCACTATCTAGCTCTCTTTTTAAGTTTGTTTTAAAAGTTTTTTAAAAGAGTAAGGTAAGGAAATATAAATAATTCAGAGAATAGAAAAAAGGTTTATCTTTAATTAGAGATTTGAGTGCTTATTTCATGAACACAGAAATAGCCAGAGAAAAAAGAGAGTTCTTAGAAACTAAAAATATGATTGCCAAACTTAAAAAAAAAAAAAAAAAATCGAGCAAAAGCTCAAGTCAGGAAAATCTTATATAATGTAAAGCAACACTGAAATAAAGAAATAAAACATTAAAAGAAAACATTAGCAACATAGAGAACCATTCCCAGAAATTTAAAACTTAGTTAACAGTCGTTCCAAAAAGATAAGAAATAGAAAAATTGATGACAGGAAATTACATAAGATTTATTAGAACAAAATTTCCAAGTAGTGACTATTTCAACTTTAGGTTGAAAAAGCCCATTGTGTTTCCAGGAAGATGAATGGGGGAAAAAAAAAAGACTCTTATCTAAAATATATCTTTGTGAAATTTTCAGCACATCAAGTTAAAGAGGAATGTTGAAAAGTTCTGGACAAAAGTTCTGTTTATAACAGAAGAAGGACCATCACACTATAGACTAAGAGATTTTTCATCACCTATACTGGGTGCTAATAAGTCTTCGGAACAAACCCTTTCAGGTGCTGAGAGGAAATTTTGTTGAGATCAGAATGCAGTATCAACTCAATTATAAATCAGGGATGGGGCAAAAGGAAGATATTTTCATACTAAAATTGATGAAACAAGATACAGTAGTATAAGCATATCATTTATATCTATGTATGTAGCCACCAAAAAAACTAAAAATATCAGTAGTTGAAAGTGTACATTCTTAGAGGTGAGTATGGGGATGAGAATGTATGAGTCAGGAGACAATTTTATTGCATGCCATTTTGTACTCTGATTTTTTTTAACCATTTTCAACTATTAATTTATGTTATATGCTTTATTAAAATTGAAAATTGTATTGAAAGCACCAAGTCAATTCTTAGCATGGGTATAGATAGCCATTACATGTTGGTGACTCATGCTATATACCAAGGTACCATTTACAAACTAGGTCTATCACATATTTGCTGTATGAACTTGAGTAAATTACTTAACTTTTCTCCACCTCAGTTGTGCCTTCTATAATATTGGGAAAAAGGAGTGGTCATTGTACTTACACGCGCTTAGAATGCTTTCACCATTCAGTAAATTTTAACAATTACTAATACCATCTAAGTTCCCTATGTACCAAACTGACTCTGTTCTTTATGATTTTACAGAAATTTTGCATTAGCCCATTGCTTCAAAACTGGATTTAGAAAGATGCTTTTTAGTTATGCAGTGGGGTTCTAAACCAATACAGAGAAACGAGATTTTTAAATGTTAAACATTACCTGCTTCTAATTTAAACAAATTCCATTTAATTTAAAATTTGACTTTACCCTAAAAATTTATATCCATACTAAAATCGAGATTTCATATATTTTATAAAAATAGAATGTAGTTATTAAACATTTTTGAATCTCAAAAATTTTGACCCTTACCTCATTTGCTTTATAATTTTCCTAAAGATTGTCTTATAGGATATGACTCTTTCATACATAAGGGTTGGCACACTGTGGTTTTTAAACTGTGTTCATAGGTACTTATCAACCTTGGAAGAAAGTGTCATCATGGGAAACATATTTAATTTGTGTCTACAATATCACTGCTCCAAGGATGATGGTTTAAATAGTAAGGCAGAAGATATCCATGACCTGAAAGAGTTACAAACCATTAGTCTTCATTAAAGTACTGGCAACCTGAAGTTTCCATTTGAAATATGATTCTAAAAAATTATCAAGGTCTTTACCAAAACTACGTCATTTTTTCAGAGATGACCACATACAAGCTACATACAAGCTTAGTGAAATATTGCTCAATCAAATTTGTTTGTATGAGAATTTACTGAATGTATTAGTTCCCTATCACTGCTATAACAAATTACCACAAACTTAGTTGTTTAAAGCAACACTAATTTATTATTTCATAGTTCTGGAGGTCAGAAATCTGCAGTGCATTTCACTGGACCAAAACCAAAGTGTTTGCAGGGCCGCGTTCCTCTAAAGGGTGTAGGAGAAAAGGGCCCGTTTCCTTGTTTTTCCAGCTTCAGGAGGCCATATACATTCCTTGACATGTGGCCCCTCTCTCTATCTGCAAAGTCCATCACATCTCTTCTCTGGCTCTCATCCTTCCACCTCCCTCTTTTAAGGACTTTTTTGACTACATTGGGCCCAAGCAGATAATCCAGGAATCCACCCCCATCTCAAGATTCTGAATTTAATCACATCTGCAAAAATCCCTTTCACTGTGTAAAGTTCAACATATTGGCAGTTTCCAGGGATTAGGATGTGGGTATCTTTGGGAGACTGTTATTCTGTCTACCTCCACACTGAAGTATGAAATTAATCTCAATAATAGTAATCTAAAGGCAGCAATCATCTTGAAAGAAACCAACAAATGTAGTCAAAATGAATAAACAAATGATACACATTAGAACCAACCTTATACTATGACTAACACCAAGAAGAGAAAATACTACTTGACATATAACTATTATATTTGATTGGCATGGTGACTCAGGAGTTCATATTTTTAAAAAATACTTTACCTTCCTGGATGCAATGTATTAATGAATATGTGGGAGGTAAGAAGAGGATGGGGAAGTTAGGGAGGGAGGGAGTAAAGCATGACTCATTTATCATTTTATATCTAAATGACTCATGAAAGTTATAAAACGGAAACTTTATTATCCACTAAAATAATTGCTCAATGCAATCCAAAGTAAAGATCAAGAAATCAGATTTTGAATGGCATGTGGTGGGAAGAAGAGCTTTGGATCCAAGACCTGTCTCTTATACATGACCTTGAACAAGTATCCTAACTCTCTAAGCTTTGTATCCATTTCAATAAAATGGCGCAGTAATATCTGCCAGGTAGATAGGATTAAGGGTCTAATATAGTCCTCTCAGTCTCATGGTGAACAGTGAGTTATAGTCTCCTCAGTCTCTACCAATACATTAATCCTCAATATATAACCATCCAAGTTTTTTATCACATAAATTATCTGTCTTCAGATAAACTACATCAGGCTACTCTCATTTAGGAGTCACTAAGCTGGAGAGTCATTTATTATTTTTTATGGTTTCATTGAGTCTCAATAGACATTTCTGAGGTTAATTCTAACCAGTCATCCAAAATTAATGTAAAAGCCTCCTGTCCGATTCAGACACATATATAACTTTGTTATATTTCTGTTTTGTACTGGTTGCACCAAAATTTAGGGCTAAGTGATTTTAAGTAGCTGAATGACACGATGTTTTCTCTGGTGAAATACTGTTCACCATCATTTCTAGGACTCCCTCCAATTCTCTAACTTGCATTAGTATTTCAATAGAATACAATATATACTCTATCTAATGTAGTATGAAGTACAAAATCTTTACGTTTTTTTCTCTTAAAACTTTGCAGACATATGAGCATTATTTTTTCTACACGCTATAATTGAAAATTGCTTTCCCTCTATCATTGGTTTTGACCTCAACATCTGAACCAGATATTCAGGAAAAATAAAGCCACGTGAAATTATAGAATCTCAGCACTATAAGTCCCCTTAACAGTCATTTAGTACAATCTCTTAAGAATGTTTAAATTTTCCATGGGCTGATGGTACAAATATCCATTTTCTTAATGAAATGTGTGATAATTAAGGCTTGTTGAAGACAAAACCTTCTGACATTGTCATCTAACACACAGAAAACTGTGTGGTATTTTAGAACTTCTCAAGTCATACCCAAATACGGCATACAACCTACATGCATATTTCAAAGCTGATTGTAATTTGAAATAATGAAAAAACAGATTTGCAAATAGGGTTTGCATATCTCTCATGAAACCTGAAATTGTTCCCCATTTCGTAAACCTGAGTCCCGGAAAGCAGCCCATGAAGTTTAGTAAATCATCCTTAATTAGACAAGTGCTTGCCCAGATCCAAGGGAGACTGACAAATTATCAGGTTTGAAGGATTTTTACCATTACATCTTGAGATACATCTTGAGATATATATATAAAAACATATATAATATATTTAATTTCTGTTTAGATATTAGATATTAATATATAAAAATATAAATATATATTTAATTTTTTGTTACTACTGATAATTACATTCATATAGTCCAATGACATTTATACACCCTCTGCTCAGAAGACAATTAATTCAAATATCCAGGTGGATTTTTCAATATTTGTTTTAAAGATTTTATTTTTAAGTAATTGCTACACCCACTGTGGAGCTTGAACTCACAACCCTGAGATCGAGTCACATGCTTTACTGACTGAGCTAGTCAGATGCCCCAGATTTTTCAACATTGAAAAAATAATTAAGGCACTGCAATTTTTTAATCAACGATTAATTAAAATGTATTTAAGGAGGAAAATTATCAGAGAAGCTTTAAAGAAATTAAGAAACACAGCAGTTTTTCCAGTGAATGGTCTGAGGACTGCCAGCATCAGGTGGCCAAGGGGACTTGTTAAAAATGTACCTGCCAAACCTGCTAAGTCAGATTAGGGGGTGGATATCAGTAACTGCTGCTTTAATAAGTGAGTATTACTCCAAGTACACTATAGTATGCAAACTATTCATTCAACCACAAATATTTGTTGAGTACCTACTATGTACTAGGCACTGTTCTAAACTGGGGATTAGCAAACTACCACCTGAAGACCAAATCCAGACTGCCACCTATTTTTATATGGTTTATGAACCAATAATAGGTTTTATGTTTTTAAGTGGTTTAAAAAATCAAAAGAAGAATATTTTCTAACACATAAAAATTATGTGAAAGTAAAATTTTAGTGTCTATAAATGAAAATTTATTGGCACACAGCTACATTCATTAATTTCAATACTGTCTGGAAGGGGGCACTGGCTGGCTCAGTCGGTAGAGCATGTGACTCGATCTCAGGGTTGTAAGTTCAAGCCCCACATTGGTAGAGATAAGAAAAAAAAATTAAATACTAGCCCTTTATCTGATATGTCATTTGCAAATATCTTCTCCCATTCGGTCGGTTGTCTTTTGGTTTTGTTGACTGTTTCCTTTGCTTTGCAAAAGCTTTTTATCTTGATGAAGTCCCAATAGTTCATTTTTGCCCTTGCT
>NC_138371.1:150702891-150779429 GCF_054177405.1 Leptonychotes weddellii
GGGCACGTTCTGCATGGAGCACTGGGTGTTGTGCACGAACAATGAATCATGGAACACTTCATCTAGAACTAATGATGTAATGTATGGGGATTAACATAAGAATAAAAAAAAAAAAAAAGGAAGTCAGATAAAAAAAAATTAAATCTTTTTTAAAAAAGTATAAAAAAGTCAATATTGTCTGGATGTGTTCATGCTACAAAGGCAGAGGTGAGTAGTTGTGACAATCTATGACACACTCTTTCACTTCACACTGCTGCTAAGCACAGTACAAATAACAGTGACAGTTATAACTCAACAGCACTGCAAGTATCATACATATCCCCGTACTGAGGCATTTTATTCTGATTTTCATTACCAACATAAATCCATCATGTCAAAACAAGACAATAAAATAAAAGTGGACTTTGAATGTCACAAATTTAAGGCACAGTTGAGTGTGGATTATTTTGTTATGAAATTAAATGGCAGCAGCCCCTGGGTGGCTCAGTCATTAAGCATCTTCTCCTTCTTCCACTCCCCCTGCTTGTGCTCTCTCTCTCTGTCAAATAAATAAATAAAATCTTTAAGATCTTAAAAAAAAAAAGAAAAAAAGAAATTAAATGGCAAAGCGCTGTTTTGTTATTCAAAGACAATATAGCTATACTAAAAGAATACAACATGCTTCAACATTACTAGACCAAGTACTAATTACAATATTTTCAACTTGCAGGAAAGCAGAAGGCAGGAAAATTAGAAAAGTTAAAATACCTCATCTTATCAGAAATTTTTCACAAAATAAAGTATTACAATGAGCTGCAACCAAAACGTTATATTTGTTAGCCATGCAAGAAAACATATTTATTGAGGGTGATGTAATTAAATTGACTTTGATACAATAGCCGAAGTAACATGTCTGGAGAAAACAAGCTTATTTAAGAGTAGTAACCTATCGGTGAGAACGCTTAGTCAAAAACTTGAGAATATTGAGGGCAGCATCAATAGCCAAATAATATACAAAGCAAATGATTTTGAATAATTTTACTTGGCTTTTGATGAATCGACAAAGGTTTGTTGTTCAGCTGTTTTTCATTTGAGGAGGCAATGCTTAGTTTGAAGTGGCTGAAGAATTAGCCTTTATGAAGAATTAACACATAACAACTATAGGCAAGAATATTTTCAAAAGTGTTGAGAAAACACAAATTCAGTACAACCTGAATTGGAATCTGCTAAGATGTGTTAAAACTAATAGTGGTAAAAATGTGCATGGAGCAGAAAATGATTTAGTTGAAAAAATGTGGAAAGTTTGTGAAAATGTAAAATGTTTAAAGCCTATGTTTATTCGTTGTATTATTTCATCAGCAGAGCTTTGCAGAAAATTAATCTACCATATGCTTCTGAACCAGTAGCGTCAACAGCAAACTCCATTCACTCTTGTGGGCTAACCATCATCATCAGTTCTATGAATTTTTGTCATAAATAGGAGACGAATATTCTGACTTGGCCTATCACACAGAAATCTGATGGTATAACAGTGAGAAAGTTTGTGATTTCTTTTTTTTTCTTTCTTTTTAAGCTCAGGGTCAAGATTTTTAAATTTTTATGGATGAGAATTACCTTCAACCACTATTTTCAAACACTGAATGGCCTCGAAGTTAGCTTTTGCTGCGGACTTGATGTTGTTTCTTTATGAATTCAACCTAAAATTACAGGTCAAATAATACTGTATGAGAAACTTGTACTGCAGTGAAGTCATTTTGACAAAAACTAACACTGTTTGAATCACGAGTCATGTCAAGCTACTCTATTCACTTCCCATTCTATCAAAGGTTAAAGTAAGGAGCAAGATCTCCATTCCTACACAAATGTGTAGTAGAGATATCTTCTGGACTCCATAACATTTCTGAAACATGATTTAAGTGTGAGGAAATTTCCATATTTCAAAAATCCATTGAAATGTGTAATTGGGGAGCTTCCAACATTCAAGTGGAAGTTAATAATCTGCAATGTGATCATATGCTAAAATGAAAATATCAAGAGAAGAATCTAATAGAATACTATGAATGCCCTCCAAATGATGAATATGCTCAATTAAAGTCAGATGCTAATGGATAACTTCTGTCTGAAAGGACATTTTTAAGGGAGAAATAAATAAAATCTCATACGCATTTTACAAATCAGCATTAGCAAATAAACATTTACAATCAATTTTGAAGATAGAGAACTAATTTTTTTTAAGATTTTATTTATTTATTTGACAGAGAGAGAAACAGTGAGAGAGGGAACACAAACAGGGGGTGCCAGAGAGGGAGAAGCAGGCTCCCCTCTGAGCAGTGAGCCCGATGCGGGGCTTGATCCCAGGACCCTGGGACCATGACCTGAGCCGAAGGCAGACACTTAATGACTAAGCCACCCAGGTGCCCGAAAACTAATTTTGAACTAATTTTTAACCCTAAGTGAAATGTTATCACCTCCCAAAAAGAATTGTATTCTTCTTATTAGTAGATCTATATTACAAAAATTATACTTTGTTGTTATTTAAAATTTTATCAATGCAAAATTTGTAGAAAATTTTACTCTCTTACATAATATTCTTGATTTTGCCTCTTTGCCCACAAAGCCTAAAATATTTACTATCTGGCTCTTTACCGAAAAAGTTTTCTGACCTCTTCTCTGAATCCCCACTGACTACAATCCCTTTGGGGGAAAGGACTGGGCCCTACACATTTTGCTTCTTCCTCAGTGACCAAAACAATTGTTGTCACTCAATGGATGGTAATGGTATCTGTAACTAGACAGAGCTTTGCAGTGAGTTGAAAAAGGACTCTTTTGACTGTTAAAATGATGATAATTATTATGATTTTGATATAATATTAGGTAGGAATTGCTCTCTTTAATACGTTTTTGGAAATAAATTCAAATTAAATTAATAATAAATCATTAATCAAAGCAATTGCAAGCAATTTCTAACAAATTAATTCTGTCAACTTCTCCACAGAGAATTAGTGGATACAAGGGATATATGGATAATATGCAGAATCTGATTTGGTTTGTTTGTTTTATACAAAGGAAAATGATTTCCACCAAACGTAACTTAAACGTTGCATTTTAAAGGAGCTCATTTTATGGTGTATGTTTATATTTCGAGTGGAAAATTCTATTCTAGAAATCCAGTAGTCAAATCACAGTGCTAGGAATAACACTATTTCCATACATTAAATTTACATAATTGAGATGCACACTGAGGATATATGAAGTACTTGCAAATTATCCCCTTTCTCCCTCAATCTTATACATATCAATCTATTTCATAACTGATTGTTCATCCCTACTTCCACTGCCTTTTTATTTTTCTCATTGTTCTCCTGTCTTGGTCTCTGAATCACGTGATTGTACTCAATAAATATTTGTTAAACGTTCAATGACCAAACCTGAACTGGGTCCCTGTTGAAAGTACGGTTATCAGGTTGGTCCCATTCACTCAACTCTTTCTTTCTTTTTTTTTTTTTAAAGATTTTATTTATTTGACAGAGAGAGACACAGCGAGAGAGGGAACACAAGCAGGGGGAGTGGGAGAGGGAGAAGCAGGCTTCCCGCTGAGCAGGGTGCCCGATGCGGGACTCGATCCCAGGACCCTGGGATCACGACCTGAGCCGAAGGCAGACACTTAACGACTGAGCCACCCAGGCGCCCCCACTCAACTCTTTCCTATCCATCCACCAAACTCAAAATGATCTCTCTAAAATTCAAAACAGATCTTGTCAATCCCTGGCATGATGATCTCTCCTTGGTGCCTTTGGTTTAAACCCCCAAATCTTTAACATGATATATAAGACCTTTCAGAATATGACCCACATCTACTTCAGCTTAATTCCAACCACATTCTGTACAGATTTCCCTTGTACCTATTCTCAGTGTTCCCAAAGCATCGGGATTTTCATTTTTCCTTTAAAATGCAAAAGCAAAAATGTTTTTGCTCGTGTGGTTCATTCTATTTACATTCTGGCCCGCTCTTTTCTTGCTCACTTTCTGCATAGTTCTTTATTTTCAAAGGTCTTGTCCTCTGAATGTATTTCCCTTAGTCCATGCTCCCTGCACCCAAGTCATGTCCTTGCCCATAGCTCCTATCACGCTAATGCATAAACATGTGTTTATTCATCTGGCTCAACTTGAGCTCCTTGAATGCTCCAGTCATTCCTTCATCCATCCATTTATGTGTTGTGTTCTCATACTTATTATAATGTCTAGAATATAATCAGCTCTCAAGTATATATCTTCTGAATTGAAGCCAAGCCATCATAGGAAGTAAGGCCCTGGGCTTAATGGAACAAAAAAAGTAACTAATATTTACAAAGTGCTGTCTATGATTTAAAAAAATCTTTCATATTTTATCCTCACAGCAACACTCTTAGGTGGGTGTCTTTGCTCCCTTTTCACAAATGAAGGAACTGAGATTAAGTTATAGACTCAAAGTCATCGCAAGGGAGGGTTTGAGCCAGGTTCCAAGCTTAGGTCTGTCAATTATACTTCCATGCTCTACAAATCCACCTACTGGGCAATGGACTTTGACAAATATGTTACTTTTCCCCTTGGTTTCTAATTTGCTAAATTTGGCTAATCTAAATCTGAACTAACTCCTACCATGATGTTAATGGGTTCATATGCTGGCACTCATTATCACTTCCCAGAGAGAATATTTTAACATCAAGGAAATATTCTACAGATGCTATTTTCAGCCTAACTGGGGAGATATTTGGGGGGTCATGATCTTTCCAAGGTTCAAGGAATCAGGGAAGAAGGTGCCTGGTTCAATTAGTGGAATTCAGATATGTGACTTTACATAAAAATTAACACTAAGAGCATATATTGACACTGTTACTTATAAAGAGTAATAAATGTAATATACAACCCTCAGGTATAGTATATAATCCACACAGCTGGCCCCAGAAACAGAATAAAGAAAGTGCTGGATCCTCAGACTTATTTGCTAAAATCCCAGGGAAACTTATATAAGTATATTAAAAAAAAAACCGACAAACTATCGATAGCTGCCATTCGTAACATTAATATCTTCATTTACTGAGCACTGTGTGCTAGGTAAGGTGGTAGGCATTTATTTTTTACACAAACCTATAAGAGAGGTACTATTACATAAATTACCTTAACCCTGGCATAGGCAGGTTTGTGTGCTAAAATGTCTAAAATTTATCTAAGAATACCTCTCATATAGGGTTATATAAACAGGAAAATGTCAAGGTTCAAAGTCAATGCCCAAGTTCTTTCCACCATTTCATGCTCTAGGGTCCTAGACTTCTTAGAAAATAATGTACCATCCATATCAAGACACGCTCAACACAAGAATCAGATCAGGGCCTTTGCAGGACTGGAAGAGGAATAGGGAGGAAGTGGGGGGTGGGGCGGTGAATGTGAGTGTGGGAGGGTGTGTGGAGAGGTAGAGGGATGCATGCACAATAAAAGAGCTCTGGAAGTAATGGAGTGTGATGGGCCACTGAGGGGATACAGTTTTACCTCTCTTTATCTAAACATCCTTCTGACCCCTATTCTGAGTGTGAAGGAGACACTCACATGCCCTCAGAAGGTCAGGGTTATTTGCTGCTGTGGAATTTAGCCAGCATTCTCAGTACCCATCTCCACTTTTTATTGGAGGGAAATACGGATTAAAGGACGACTTGGGCCATAGCTGGACATTTTCCACAGACCATTTTGGAGAGGGATGTGTCCTCAGAAAACATCCCCTTATGGGTTTCTGACACAACAGAATCAATATATTTATTGAAGAAATAAAAAATTTGCTGACACCCACCACCAGCACAAATCAAAGATGTGTGGGTCTAGAGCACATTTTCTTTTTGTTGTGCTGCTCTGCCTTTAATTATTATTATTTTTTTTAAAAATTACTAAATGAACAGTGCCTTTTGAAAAAAAAGCAAATACTACCAGGTTCTATTAGGCAAATAGTGACAATGGCCTCCTTATGTCCTTCTTTTCTGTGTCCTCGGGAACAGCCTATTCATGAGCTGGTTTTTTTAATGACATTTTTCTATACATATTATTTGCTACTTAACTCTTTTCATTCAAAAGTGATCATGGTCATCTTTTCACACATTATAGACCCACCCCTGTCTTTCTCTGTTCTTTCTTTCTCTCTCCTCCTCCTCCTCCTCCTCTTCCTCCTCCTCCTCCTCCTCCTTCTTCTTCTTCTTCTTCTTCTTCTTCTTCTTCTTCTTCTTCTTCTTCTTCTTCTTCTTCTTCTTCTTCTTCCTCCTCCTCCTCCTCCTCCTCCTCCTCCTCTTCTTTTTAATGGCAATGTAGTATCCCATAGTTTGGTTATGGTATAATTTATTTAACCAGTGCCTGTTTTTGGTTGCCTACAGTACTTTATAATGAAAAAGAAAAAATCTGGACAGAACATATGTGCCTCTGGATGAACTTTTCTAACATAATTTCAGGGACAAAGGGTATTTGCAATGCAGATAGATTCTCAAAGTGTTTAACATCATCTAAATGAATGTTAGAAAAGATCTGTGAGAAAATTTTAAAGCCTGACAAGGATTACTCCTGTGAATTCTTGCAGATGTAATTTTGACAACAATTTTTAAAGAAAGAGTGAATAATGAAGATGTGCATGCAACCATTAAAAACTGAGGGGAAAATGGAGTAAATAACCTGAAAATCAAGTCTTTGTAATCACTCTAACTTTTCTCCTTCTTATAATCTACTTTGTTCTTAAAAATCTACAGTTTCCATAAATCTTTAATATTTGATTTCTAAATCTGAGAATAGCTTTTAAATATAGTGGTTACATTCTTGAATATAGTAGCACCACAAATCAAGAATACTACATTTGTATCTTGGAGATTTAGAATAGTACAAACCAAAAAAAAAAGGACAAACTATCTTTGCAAAAGCTTCTCTTAGATCAATCACAATACTTGTATTAATTTTATTTGAAGGAGAATTTGTATTTAAGGTGTAATCCAATTTGCTTATAATGCCCATCATATCAAATATTCTAGAAAACGTTTAGTTGGATTTCTACTGAAGGAATTTCATTTTTTAATAGCTACTATAGTTTTTCATTTTACTATAGCTGTGATAGTTTGCATATTACATTTATTTATGAGTATATCCTTGCTAAAATGTAAATTATCGTAACGATTGCTTTGTCTTATTTATTTTTACCGCTCCCCATTTCAAGCACCGACCTCAACCAAGTCATCAAAAATGGGTTTCATATATCTTTTTGGAGCAAGAACTGTAGAAATTGTGTACGATGAAAGGTTTTAACTACTGTTAAAGAGAAAAAGAAATGACATGGTTTATTTTTAAAGTGTGCACTCACACACACAAAGTAGTAGAGTTGAAAGGAGAGAAAAAAGAGTAAAAGTTCATTGGAACCCTGTGATTTATAGGAAAAGGCTCAGCGAGCTCACATAAAAACCAAAGGGGGGAAGTGGTCGGACATTGGGTCAAATCTCCATTCAATGTTGTGTAATAAAAGGCTGACTGTAGCCTTTCAGCCTTGCTTCTAGTCATAGACAATGGCAATTGCAGAGCAAGACTAATAACAGGATTTAGCATAAATCCACCACAGGAAGTGAACAGTTGTACTGGCAAATAATTAGCCAGGAAACATTTTATAGCAGCATCAGGATGCGTCCATGAGCTTTCAGACTCTCAATGCATTTGTGATCATGAAAACATAATTAGTTCTCAGTGATTGTAATTTTTGTGTGTGTTTGTTGAAGGATAGTCCTTTTCCCCTCCTTTCTTTTCACAAGCAGGCCTTATTTTTCCTGTCCTAATTTAGCAGCCCCAGTGAGGGTTTTGAAGTCTCAAGGGAGGGGTTTAGAATGTTCTCTTTTTTCTCCTGCTGATGCTTTTTTATTGCAAGGTGGATGGTGTTTATTTTGCACAGCTAACAAGTGAGTTCAAAGCAACACGTTGCTCTTGAACTCCTGCCAGATTCCCAAAGCTGAAAGCCCCCCTGCTTGGTAGAGCCGACCTGTACCACCAAAGCCTGACTAATTTGCAAAGGAATGTCAAAATGACTGGTGCACCGCATTTTCCACCACCCGCTTCATTTGACACTTAAAGGAAAGCTAAGTGGGAGTGTAAAAGGAAGGAAATTCATTCAAGGCAGCACACCCTATAATGTGAATTAATTTCACAAGAAAAATGGGAGCTCTCTGCTGAGTACTTCCCATTTTCATCTTCTTTGCTCTTTCTTTTAGCTACTGTTTTCGTAAGGGCTGCTAATAAACATTATGTTTCTGTTCTCACATCATCCATATTAAGAGTAAATGCTGTCATTAGACTTGGCTCTGAAATTCTCTGTGTCAGAGTGCCTACGTGAGGCTGCTCCATCTGAGTCAGTCACACCACTTAAGCAGCAGCCCCGGACAAATGCTAGATTCAGGCCAATATTTTCTCCTTCCAACGCTTAAAAAAAAAAATCATTTCAATCAGAACCAAGAGATCTATGTTTATGAGCAAATACTAATTATTGTTGGAGGAGGCAAGACTGATGAAACAAAGTCCTAGACTGAACTTCTGAAGGTGTAATTCAGACATGATTGGAAATTCAATTCAGCTCCCATATGTATTGATGCTAAAACAAAGGTCAAGTAAATACAAGACTTTGGTTTAGTCAAATTTTAATCTGTGTCCTGATTGCACTTTATAATCTCAAACTTGTATTGAAAATACGATATTGGCATATTCTCACCAAGTAAGATCATCTGCAAATCATTTCCTTAGCATGGGCCCTAGAACTTCATACCTGATTGTTTTCCCAATGCATTTGCATGATTTCTATAAATTACTGCGGTCATCACCTTGGTGAACAGTAATCTCACCTTTAGATTGTCCCCCTTGCTTGAGTTTTAACCATGCATTTCTTTACTGTTACCCTGTGCCTGACACTGAACTCTGTATCTCCGCATGTCTTATCTCTGTTATCAGAATGTGAGGTAATCTGGAGGTGAATCTTCTGGCAATGCCTCAGTTGCTTGGAAGTGAGTTACTGAGGTATGGGCATGCTGTAGTTGTCTAAAAGCGAACGCATATCAAACAGAGTACCACGTGCTAAAGGATGAAGGCTGTAATCCGACAAACCCAGGTTTGGATTACACCTGAAGTACTTAACAGTTATGTGACCAAGACTAATTAATGAAATTTTCGAAGCCTTAGCTTCCTCGTGTGTACAATATGGCTAATAATAGCCCCTACCTTGTGGTTTATTGTGCTCCATACTGTGCATGTCAAATAGTAAGCACTCAATAAATATTAGCTATTGCAAAATCGTAGCAGTTCAGAAATTCTGTGCTGTAAGAATCAGGAATTTCCTCAAGTGGGCTTTTTTTTTTTTTTTTTAAAGATTTATTTATTTATTTGACAGAGAGAGAGAGATAGCAAGAGCAGGAACACAAGCAGGGGGAGTGGGAGAGCGAGAAGCAGGCTTCCTGCCGAGCAGGGAGTCCGATGTGGGACTCGATCCCAGGACCCTGAGATCATGACCTAAGCTGAAGGCAGACGCTCAACGACTGAGCCACCCAGGCGCCCTCAAGTGGGCTTTAAAAATAAGAAACACCTTATCTAATGGGACAGGAATCTAGAAGTAAGCCAGGCTCCAGTCTTGGTGCAATCAGATCTTCAGTTTTGTCTTGGCAATGCTCTTGGCCTTCTTTTTTGGGTGAGTTTCATCCTCAGGCTGGATCCCCTGGTGGTTGCAAAATAGCTGCCAGCAACAACTAGGAGAGCCATCTCCTTTGTTCAGCTTCAGCAGAGGAGCTGGGAGATAAAAGTGATTCCTCAGCCATGAAATGAAACTTCTCCCTGCCGTATGACTGGGAATAGCTTACGTTCTGTGCCCGGCCAGTTTGGCATGATGGCAGTCACCAGGTACCCTGATTAGTTTAAGCCTGGTTTCCCAGGCTCATTTCTTGTAAGGGGGAAGAGACTTTCATGATGGCCCATACCAGTAAGGATCTCACCCTGGAGCTGAAGATGGAGGTCATCTTTTCCTGGGTCCCATGAGCTGGAGGCAGAAGCGTGGCTGCATAAACCAAGCTGGAGTTCTACTGGGATAACTGAGAGGAATGATGGGGTCTATCAGTCTGCGTTCCACAAGGACAGAAATGGTACACTAAACTGTGTAATGTAATCGAGTTCTAATGATAAAGGTGAGAGCAGGGTGTTGGTTTTAGTTAGCAACAGACAGGAGCTCTTCCCATCCCTAAGCCTGAAGGAAGAGGGAGAGAAGTAGGGCTAGAACTACATCATTTCTATTTTTTCTACAATGAATGTGTACAGTTTTTATAATAAGAGAAGGTGATAAGTTATTTTGTAGAGGCTGTTTTCATTTGTTGAATCGTTGTGTTAATTTTCTATGAAATGTGTGTGTGTACATATATACCAACTTATTCACTACTGTATTTGATCCTTTTATTCTTTTAAAAGATTCATTTATTTATTTTGGAGAGAGAGAGAGGGAGAGCTTGTGCGAGCGGGGAGAGGGGCAGAGGCAGAGGGAGAGAGAGAGAGAGAAAATCCTGAATCAGACTCCCCACTGAGCATGGAGCCTGACACTGGCCTGATCCCAGGAACCCCAGATCAGGACCTGAGCCAAAATCAAGAGTCAGACGCTTAACCAACTGAGCCACCCAGGCACCCCTATATTTGATCCTTTCAAAGATAGATGGCCCTGAGATAATTAGGAAAAACTTTTTTCTATTTAGCTAATAAGGGAAATAAAAGTGCCTAATGCTGTTCTAAGAGACATTTTTTTTCTGGACATAGTTAATATTATTTAAAATCACCAGTTACAACTTAAGCTTCAATTATGTTTAAAGTTCACGGAAGTGCTGGATGATTTTTATGGGCCAGCAATGGGACAGCAAGATGAAAAAGATAATGCAATTATCTTTGAAGGGCTCACAAAAATGTGAACACAGATGTAGATGTGCACATACACATACATGGCTGAACTGGGAATGGGATGAGCATTCCAGAGTCAGGGGAAAAGTCAGAGCACGGAATGGCATCTGAGTGAAACTTGAAGGCCGAGTAAGCTCATGATACTATTGCATACTCAGCATACATGATGTGTGCAGGAGATGCTGTTAAGTTTGGTGAGGACTTGAGCACATAGGAAGGTGTCGAATGAGATGGGCCTGTATTGTCATGTTGCAAAGTTGGGTGTAAGCTCTGTACCCAGTGAAGAGGCATTACCAGGCTTTACTCACCAAATTAAATGATCACACGGATTGTCGTTACAGAAAGAAAATTCTAATGGCACTAAAGGAGGAAACTGGGGGCAGATAATGTTTTCAGGAGGCTCTCTGAGATGGAGAGAGCAAAAGGCCTGAATCAGGATCCTGGGATGAGATAATGTGATAAAGGGGACCCATCTGAAAGATGTTTCTTGGTGAGCAAACAGACTTGATAAATAAGGGCACCAGAGGAATTAAGGGTGCACTGCTTTCCCACTCAATCAATGCTTCCTAAGAGATGTCCTTCACATATGGTCAGCTGTCACCTATCCGTTTATATCCTCCGGACTTCTGTCTTCAGGATTGATGTACATCATCCAGCATCTACCCGTTATAATCACCTGGCTGTCCCATAAGCATTTCAAAGTCAACAGATTGGATTAAAGCAGAAATTATAAACTTCCCTTCTAAATACACTCTGTTACTCAAAAGGAGTCTCCATGTGTCTTTCATTTGCCTCCATCCTTGCACTTAATCAACAGGTCTGGCTGACATTCACCCCTGAAATATATTTTTCCAAATCTTCCCTTGTTTTTCTGTCAATACCATTGCTATCTCTGAGTCATCCATTTACTTAAACACCCTCGTTCTTTTATTCCATCCAATTCATCCAAACCTCCTTCCAGTTTTGTCTCCTAAAATTCATTTTACTTCTGCCTTGATGGTTCAGGCCATCGCCATTGCTAGCTATTATTAAAATAATAAAATAATAATTAGAATAATGCTTTGTAATCTCCTCACCAGTTCAGTTGCTCAGCAAATTTCACCTAGCCTATTAAGGCATCTATCACCAGCTCCTCCGCTTCTCATTCAGGCCATCTTCCATCTTCCACCACCCCTACTTCCCTCCCCCTCAGCGGGCCATCTAAAACACAATCTGCCCACACCACACCTCTGCTTACCACCTTTCACTGTCTGTCACCAACACTAGGCCAAGATTTGTAGCAGGGCTGACAGTGTTCTTAAAGCCTCCACCTCCTTCTCCCCACCAAGTCCCACTGCTCTTGGTTTCAGTAAGTAGTTTCTAATTACATACATTAGCATAACCATAAATACAAGTTTCCAAAATCAAGGCTATTTAGTCATTTCCTGTTCTTTTATGCACAACCTGTGGTTCTTCAATACCTCTAATTATTGAATTAGAATATATTACCACATTCTGTACAGAGCACACAGTAGTCCAGTATTCTGGGATAATGATAATTACAAATGTAGTTCTAGAATTCTGTATTAAGATCCTGAAACTTTAATGGCATTTTCACAATTGAATTATGGCACAAGCACTATGGTTCAAGTTTATCTGGTTTAGTTTTCACCCTGGTAAATAATAATAGCAATAATAGTGATGACGATAGCTACCATGTATTGAGGACTAGCAATGCCCCAGCTGTCGGTAAACACAGTTGACTCAAACAGTGCAGGGGTTGGGGCACCAAGCCCCATGCAGTTGAAAATCTGTGTGTAACTTTTGACTCCCTAAAAATTCAACTGCTAGTAGCTTATTGTTGACTGGAAGACTTATCAGTAACATAACAAGTTGACTGGCACATATTTTGTATATTATATGTGTTACATACCTTTCATTAAAGTAAGCTGGAGGAAGGAAAATATTATTAAGAAAATCAGAAAGGGGGCACTTGGGTGACTGAGTCAGTTAAGTGTCTGCCTTTGGCTTGGGTCATGTTCCCAGAATCCCAGGATCGAGCCCCACAACAGGCTCCCCGCTCTGCAGGGTGTCTGATTCTCCTTTCACCCTCCCTCTTCTCCTGCTCTCTCTCTCTCTCTCTCACTCTCTCAAATAAATAAATAAAATCTTAAAAAAGAAAATCAGAAAGAAGAGAAAATGCATTTACAGTGCTCTACTGTATTTATAAAAAAAAAATCCACAGGTAAGTGGATCCATGCAATTCAAACTCATGTTGTCTAAGGATCAACTATACTTTATATTATCTCTACAACTCTCAAAGTATGTATTATTGTCTCCATTTTACAGATGAACAGACTAAGCCCCAAAGAGCCTCAGGTTCTTCCCCAAAACAGTAATGCCAAAATGAGGATTCAACCCCAAATCTCTCTGATTCCAAGGCTCATTCTCTTGCTACTATGAGACAATATTTAACAAAAGTTTATGAAATCAATAAATAAGTACATTAATTATAATAACAAAGTGTATTAATTTATTTTTACCTATTTTTGTTGAACAGTTGGCCAATGCTTAATCACTTACAGTAATGTTCAAAGGATAGCAACATAATATCTGTAACTTTGCACTTGGCTGTAGAATTCCCACTTAAATTGATTGCATGTCAAAAAAGCCAACCTTAAACATACCTGAGTGTCTGCCTGTATCGATCCTCAGGTAAGCTTCTGGCCATTATAAACCTCTTCAGGGAAGACTGGGTCAACTGCTCTCCCCCCATGCACATTAGGTCAGAACCCCCTCCTTGTACAATGTTGCAACCCTTGGTCTTCTCCCAACACACAATTTTTTAAAATTATAATCCAGTAAATTTTTCTATAATTATTTCTTCAGGAATATCTCCCACAGAGAGGAGGGAACTGGTCTGCCTTCTTCTCTTTGTCTCCTCTCATCTAGCCCTATGCCTGGCACAGTACATTTGCTTTGCATCTATCAGATGAGCAAATGCATGCACGAAAATGGTGAGGAATACAGATATGTGAAAATCCTTTCAATGTTAGGAGTCATCAAACATGGATCACAGGTACTGAGGAATGGGAGCTGTTGAGAGAGGTAAATATTCAATTTCAGAGTGCCATGATAGGTATAAACAATAATTAGCAGGAAGTACAGTGCCTAACCCAGTGTGTTGCCAATAGCAGTCTTATGATGGAAATGTAAATAATTTGATTGCGGTCCGTTCCTAGTTATATGAGCTTGTTCTTTAATGGCTTGACTAAATGATTCAGAAAGTTCTCCTGATAATAACCACATATTTTTTCACTTACCGCTTTGTAGATAAAAACATTAACTACATTTAAGCTTCCTCAAAGACACCGTTCGCATTGCTCTCTCGTATAACTTAAATATCTCTGCGCTCATGACATAAAGGGCCTTTGCAGTCACAACCTTCTATCGTACAATTTCTGGTTTGGCTCATGTATAAAATGAAACTAGGGGGCGCCTGGGTGGCTCAGTCGTTAAGCGTCTGCCTTCGGCTCAGGTCATGATCCCAGGGTCCTGGGATGGAGTCCCACATCCGGCTCCCTCCTGGGGGGGGGGGGGGGAAGCCTGCTTCTCCCTCTCCCCCTCCCGCTGCTTGTGTTCCTGCTCTCGCTATCTCTGTCTCTGTCAAATAAATAAATAAAATCTTTAAAAAATAAAATAAAATAAAATGAAATGAAACTAGGGAGGAGAGTGTGATCCAAAATTAAACAGGGGGTATTACATTTTCTATCTAAATGGTGTCCTAGTTCAATGTCTGACTGGGAAGAATGGCACATGTACAGCAGACCTCACTTTGTTTCAAAAACCAGCCAGTCAGAAATTGAAACAAGTCTCATGGAATCCAGTAACTTATTTTTTTAACTGGTACCTTTTTATCATGATGTAGAAACCGATGATTATAGGGGGAAAAAAAAAATTTGTGAAGAACATGAGCTTCTCATGTAGAAAATTTATTGCTACAGTCAAAGCCATAAAATTATGTGTATGATCTACAACAAGGCAATTGCTTCCCAGGGCCACAGGTGGTTTATCTTTATAATGTCTGATTGCCTTTTGTGGTAGCCAGACTCCCAGACGACCTCCAGTGATCTTCACCTATTGGAGTTCACACCCATATAGAGCCCCCTGTCATATCACACCAGGGCAGGTCTGTGACCAACAGCATTCAACAGAAGTAATGGTATGTTCCTTCTGAGATTAGGTTATTAGATGATGATGCCTCTTCTCCTTCTTAGAAAAGCTGCTTCCAGATTCCAGACCCTCAGAAATTGTGAGATAATAAATGGTTTAAGCTGCTAAGGTTAAGCATAATTTCGTACACAGCACATATCTCAGAAAATCCTTAGGAGGGTAAAGTAAGAGAAAGTGCTTAGAAAAATGATCATAAAAGTGCTATCCGACAGCCAACACATCATCATGGCTAATTCCACCTCCCACTAACTCTAATAGTAGACACAGTGTCTCAAGTGTCTGAAGAGAGATTTCAGTGTAACAAATTCAGCTATGAATATGTTCTCCTCAAATTTCCTAAAATAAAAGAAATATCACAAGCTGTGTCCACTACTTTGGACAAACTAAAATTTACTTTCTTCTGCTTTCACAATGAAAATTAAACTATAGTGATTTGTTTTTATAAGAAATTTTTTTATGTTTATTTTTCCTCAATAAAGAGATAGTACTCTTTAGCACTAAGAAGATAATCCTGATGGAATAAAAAAAAATACTAACATTCCATTCATAATTTTAGCATTCACTTTAAAATCGATACAGTGTGTGACCATCACATATGTATAGCCAGAGATACCCCCCAAGAAATGCTTATCTTTTAAAGCTAACATCTTGGCATTGTTCTTCCAAACTGAAACTGGTGATATCCCCAGTAGCCAGCCTGTAGGAAAAAAAGAAAAAGGAAACAAACATACCATTATCTAAAGTAACTTTAGGATGAAAAATTATGATAACAATTAATGCTTTATGGCTTTAAATTCTAGGATTAATATATTTCAGAAATGATTTAAACTCCAGGATTAATATAATTCTGAAAGTAGTTTAAAGAAAACTATTTCTGGCAATAGATGGTCTACTACAATATTATGCTTCATTTATGACTCATTTTCCACATGAAAAAAAGTTTTAACAAAGCCATTTAGAAGAAGCAAATTGTAATAAATAAACCAAAGAAATGCAAGTGCTTTATAAAGCTGTAAAATATCATATAAATAACAGGTATTATAATATTGGCAATGTTATTATGAAAGCAAACCATAAAATGGCATTTGGAGAAAAACATGGACAGTGAGACAAACAAAAGCTACATAAAAGAACGAGGGAGGAAATTTAGACTCAGTCGTGTCAGGAGCAATGTGCTTCTTAACCACTGAAAAAAAGCATTTCCATTAGAAGGACAGATTTAAGTGGTTTAACATTGGAAGACCATAATCTTCTGAAGGACGGAAATCTATGAATAGATCTGTGAATAATAAAGGAATTGAAAATAGAATAAGGGGCAGAGGGAGGACAAGGAGGAGAAAAATGAGTAAAAGGATGCTTCTTAACAATATGATTTGAATTTAAAACTTAGAACGTCTGCTTTTATAAAAATCTGAGTGTATTAGCTTATAATAATTAGCATCTTCAATTGCAAGGAAGATATAAAAGGACTATTAGGGAAAAAAAAGAACACACCATCTTGAGGACAATAAATTTTTCTCTGATTCAAAAGGGGAGCTTCTTACAGACCAGTAGCAGCTGTATGTACATCTTTCAAAGGGCATTCTTCTGAAAGAATTTAGACCAGACAGTCCATTCATTTTTGGTAATAAAAAATTGTATCTGTGAAATGATATTTGTTCTCTATTTGACCTTCTTTTCCAATCTTACCATCATTTAAGAACTCTGCACAATAAAAAGAATGATCTCTTCTGTTTAAAAAAGTTAAATTTTTAACTTCATAAGCTCTTCAAGCCTTTCAAAGAATTGTTAGAAATACTCCTTATCTAAAAAAGAAAAATCAGTTTTTTGACTTTCGAGTTTTATTTTTCACTCAAGGAAATGAATTCTTCTTTTGGCAATAATTGCTAATAGAGTATTTCCTTTCTGTAAAGGCAACCATTGAACTGTGTTTTCTGGGAATTGTGTGATTTATTTTTATTAATTTCTGGGAAAAAAATACATTACTATAAACTTCTTTAGGTTTTGGGAAAAAAATACCTAAAAATAATATTTACTTCCTGAGAATATAGTTTTTCCCTTTTTGATGTAGCAAAATTCTATTACCCTCAGACTCTTACTGGTTTTCTACATCTAGTTATATTCATCTTTGATTTTATATGTGTTAAAATTATTATTTTCTAGCTTGTTTTTACAAATCACCATGTTTATAATATGCCTGAATCCCCTTCCATATTTCATATAGTTTAGAAAAACAACAGGCTTTTCTAGGATTTGAATATTTTGTGATCACATTATTTTTCATGTGCATCAGGTTAGCATAACCTGGAAAAAAGGATCTAATTAGAAGGAAATTGCAAGACAAGAGGGTCCAAACAGAGCAATCTAACCCATCAAGTGCAGATGCATAAAGGTTTTGTAGTTCTTCACTCTCATCATTCCAGCCAGGCCTACAGCTTTCCAGCTATCCTACTTAATGCAATGGCTTGAATTGTCTACTTTACTGTCCAAATGATTGGCTACTTACCAAACCACAACCTTGCTTTAGAAAGAACTTCTTAAGTAAAGTGGGGGAGTTAAGACAATTATTGAGATAATTCAGGGCAAAAGAAATGCACTGAGAAAAACCTGCCTTTTTTTTTTTTTTTTTTTAACACCTAAGTCTCCCAGAGAATATATTAGCCAATCATGGTCTCCATGTAAGTTGTTAGTTCTGTAAAAAGAAATTTGTTGTATGATTTTTTTAATTTTAATTCATATAATAGCGCTTACTCTATGCTTACATGTTAATATAAATCCTCATAATTATCTATGAGGTAAGAACTATTATTATCACCCCACTCCTTCACCAAATAGTAGTGGTGGTCACAATGGGCCATCTGATGCTCATCCTTCTTGGCACACGGTAAGTTAGGAACAAATGAATGACTTCTTTAGTCAAAGAAATGTGTGCAAAAGTAGTCTCTGTGATTTTCATGAAAAAAATTTAAGTGTTCATGTATGATCCTCAGTGTCCCTTTCACTGCCTTAATAATCATGGAAGCTCTTATCAGGATGGTATTTTCACTAACCTGAATCCCAGAGTGATTACCATGAGTAAAGGCCCCCTGAGAACAGCTTAAACATATAGAATAATTATGGGAGGAAAATGTTTTCTGTGGAGTTACAGGAATTTGGAGACTTGTTTGTTGCTGCACATAACCTAGCTCTTTCTGACTGATACACCAGTTATTTCTTGCAACTTCCCATTGTTAGTGTGGAACACATAAAGCTTATTTTGCTTGTTTTAAAAAAAGGTTGGAAGAGAGGTAATGAGCAAGGAAGGAAGAAAAAGGGAGGGAGAAATGCCTTTATGATGCTTCTGCTTCTTCTCACCTTTTCCTTCTTTCATTTTCCATCTTCCTATGATAAATCCTGAGCCCTGAAATGGAATTTTATTGACTCAGGGGCAGGAGTGGAGAGAGTTTGTTTCCGGATATGGAAAAGAAACATGGAGTCTTCCTATTTAGGACTCAATAGAAATATTCTTATTTGTTATGTTAGAAATATGATGGGAAAAAAACAGCTGACTCTAGAATATCAAATATCTTCTCTTTCCTACTATCAAAAACTCTGAGGAATTAGCTTGCACCATGTGAAATTAGCATTCATATGAGTCAAGATGATTAAGTAATGGTAAAAGAACTTCAAGATAGTCACCTGTGAGCCCTTCATATAACATTGGAAAGAATACAAATTTCATAAGATAAACTTATGAATCACCTCAACTGAGAAGCTGGGTAAAGGAGATTCTTTTATTATTATTATTTCCATAAACATATACTATTCCTGTAATACTGATATCTCCATAGAAGCCTGTTATCTTATGTCATTGTTATAACAACTCTGTGACCTAGGTAAGATAGGGATTAATTTCTCCTATTAGTGAGGAAACTGAGGCAGATGATCAGACAAAGATCACACAGTAGAATTCAAGAGAGATCCCAGGTGATTAGTACTAAAACATCATGTAATACCCAACAATAAAAGGTTACATGTTTCCTGATGGGACAAATATGTTTTATTTTTAAGTTATGCACAATGCCAAAATAACTATTTAATGTAAACAGTCTCTTCAAGATAAGAAGAAAATGCAAGCCAATTATTTACTGAAGTCTAGTTGTTTCAGTGAATTGACTAATTCAGTACAAATGATACGCTATATAGATACTATGTCAGCTTTATAAAGTACATAGTCCCTCCTTCCAGACTGTTTCTGAGACAGCTTCATGACCTGAAATTTCAATTTCAATTTCAATTTAAAATGCTCAAGATTAAATGTAAATTTATGGGGCATCCTGTATCTGTGCCTAATGATGTTGTATTTGTTAGTCTCACTGTAGTCTTGCTGATTTCACTTTCATCACTATTTTCCATGACACACGCTATCTTGGTTCTCCTAAGTTGGGGCTGCATTTTCTTAGTTTCTTTTGCTAGTTTATCTTCATCTTTCCAACCCCTAAATGTCAGATGGTCCCAAGGCTCACTCCTAGAATCTCTTTTTATTTCTATCTGCACTCATTCTCTAACTGATCTGCATTCTCATGACATTAAATACTGTATATAAACCCACAAATTTCAGCTGCAATCTTAACCACTTCCCTGAACTTCAGACTCATGTATCCGATCACCTACTCATCTTCATCATTTGTGGGTTTAACAGGTATCTCAAGATTAAAATGTCAAAAATCCTATTTCTGATTTCCTGCCAAAACACTCCTCCTCCATGTTCCCCACCCCTCCAGTTGTCTCAAGCTAAAAACTTTGGAATGAGCTTTGACTTGTCTTTTTTCATGCCTCATATCCAAACCACCAGGGAATCCTCTTAGTTACATTTTAAAAATAAACCTACCATCCCATCATTTCTTATAACCCTACTACTTTCCACCTCTACTACTTTGAGCCACATTATCTAACACTTGGATGTCTGTAATAATCTTCTAACTGCTCGCTAAATAACGTTTAGTGTGTATACGACAGGCATGGGCATCACCGGGAAGCTTGTTAGAAATGCAGAATCTCAATCCTCATCCTTGATCTAGTAAAACATAATCTGCATTTTAACAAGATTCTCTGTGATTTATATGCACAATAAATTATGAGAAACTTCATCCTAACTGGTCTCTCTGTTCCTGCTCCAGAACTTCTACAGTCCATTTTCAACACAGTAGCAACCAGAGGAATCCTTTTAAAATTATGAGAGTAATATTCTATCCCTGCTCTGCTTAAAAGCTTTCTTATCTTCCTATCTTGCTACAAGTAGTAGCCAAAGTTCTCACAGGGGCTGGCATAAGCACCAGCATACCTGCTACCTCTTGGCACTCAATACCTACAATTCTCATTCATTAAGAACATGTTTGGATGTGGAAAATTTCTAACTCTTCTGGGCAATTCCTTAGCAATCCTCTCACTATATCTTGCTTCTACAGACAGATAACTTTATTCTGAATGTTGGGTTTAAGAGTCCTTAGCTTTTACAGAGATATACTGAAACACAGATGTAAAGATACAGTGGCTGAGATTTGCATCAAAGTAATATGAGAGGAGGGGAAGCAGATATGGGTATAGACGAAACAAGATTGGCCACAAAGGAAGATGGTTGAAGGTTATAGGAAGATTGCTTATGTTTCCCTATCAATTTTTGTGTATGTTTGAAATTTGTCATAGCCAAGTATTTTTAATGTGTATACATTATACAAAAACACGAAATCATTTTCTTCTTTTTCCTGATACCAGAATAAAATTATATGATGTCCAAGTTTAGTTCTGGTGATAACAATGAAAAAATATGTAATAAGTAATACTCTAATAATTATTGTCCTTTGTGTTTATGATTTTGTCTCTCCCTAGGTTTGTCTAGATTATACATCCTTGATAGAGTTTTCTAACAGCAGATCACTTTAATGGAATATCCCCTGTGGAATTAGGAGAAACAAATAACTATAACTACTTTGGCAGCATTAAACTTGGAGGAAACTACTGTATATAATTTCTTCTGGAAGAATACTAATATATTATTATTTAATAAGCAGCTTTAGACTTTCTCATTTATTTGGCTATTTTCCTGGCACAGAGTCTGGCATGTGGAGGTAGTCAACAAGTATTAGAGGAGCAAATGAATAAGTGAGTAAATTAATGGTGGTGATTCTTAAAAATAAAACTAATCTAGTTTTTCCAGCTGTCAAAATTGAATTATGGCAAAATTGTCCTTTCTCAAATGATTATATCAGCAAAGGAATGTGTATTTCTCACCTGGTTAGGATTGTAACTCAATATTTGTTTTAAGCTGCATTCTCAAGATAACAGATTCTAAGGTATATATCTGCATGTAGGAGGTTTGTTGGAAAGTACATGAGAGAAAAACACTGTCAGAGTGAAGAAATCAGGACCCAACAAAAGGAGAAATGGAACCAGGAGAGAGTTGTAACAGAGGCCTCAGCCAATCCTACCTGGAGTTTTGGAGCTGGGTGGCCCTTCAGTGTCCCAAAACAAGGCAAGGGAGTCAGGTGTTTAAATCTAAGGGTTTTTATGAGATTGTTGGTGAGCTGTTTGAATCAATTAACCCTCCATGCGCCTATCACCCAATCAGGTTTTGGTTGACGCGCTCATCTATCTATTAGGTAGCTGTTTACATGGGAAAGGGTAGAGGGCTATTTTCGGGGTAGTATAGAATAACAAGATGGGGTCTTTTTCCTTTTAAGTGTAGTTTCCTCTTAGGACAGGGGCCCCTTGCCCCTGCCTGTCTTTTTTCCAACTATCCTCCATTAGTGGAATATCCTGTTGAGTGTTGTAGTCTCTGTATATATATGCAAGTGTATGGGAGGAAGAGTAGAAAAAATTATGGTATCTCCTTAATTATTAATAACATTCAATGGATTGGCAGAATGGAAGTCAGAAAGGGAAAAGTTAAGGAGGAACAAAATTTGAAAATCATTGGAATTTCAGAAATAGGTACAAATTACACATGTTCAGTGACAGCCAACAGGGTAGAGAACAGGATTGTAGACTAAAAGGTTATAGGACAGGTATGTGGAATTTAAGAAACAAAACAGAGGATCATAGGGGAAGCGAGGAAAAAATAAAACAAGAGGAAATTAGAGAGGGAGACAAACCATAAGAGGCTCTTAATCATAGGAAACAAAATGAGGGTTGCTGGAGGGGAGGGTGTGGGGGATGGGGTAAGTGGGTGATGGATATTAAGGAGGGCACATGATGTAATGAGCACTGGGTATTATATAAGACTGATGAATCACCTCTACCTCTGAAACTAATAATACATTATATATTAATTAATTGAATTTAAATTTAAAAATAAATAAATAAAATGTATAAATAAAAAAAAGGTTATAGGAGAGGTATAAAACAGGAAAACTATAGACATAGAAGAGAAACTATTAATAAAAGGTTTTTAGAAGCAGAAAAGGAATTTTGACAGATCAGTCAACACTTTCTCATAACTTTCCAGCATTGCTCTGCAACATGGGGGCCAGAGCACAGAAATTGTTTGTAGAAAGTTGCTAATAATGGGGATAGAGGAAGGGAGCATAGTAAAAAGTCAAGGAGCTGAGAGATGTTAGAGTGCCAGTGAAGAGATTATTGTAACAAGTTACTACTGGAGGTCAGAGGATGTTTATATGACTTCATGGATCAGAACACTTTATTCCCCTGAACTACGCACCATCTTGGGGTTTTACATGAGGGAGGCAACTGGATATGGAGGCAGACAGGCTCTTTCTTTTTTAACTCTGTTAAAGCAGCCAATCCAATGTTTTAATCTAATTTATTTTATTTTAATTTATTTCTGCCCCCCAGCAAAAGTTTTGCTTAGGGGAGTTGGTGTGAAGCTAACTAATATGGAGAAATAGCTAAAAGTATTTAATTTTTTCTATTTTTTAAATTCTTTCTATTTTGAAACAGAAATGGAAGATGAAGGCAATTTGTATTAAGAGTTTTTTAAGTTGAAAACAGGCTTCCTGTGAATCATGTGCAAAGTGACTGTAAAGAACAATTCAATAGAAATGGAATTACCAAGTCATAAGAGATTCACAAATTGCCCTCAATTGGGCTGCTGAATTGATCTGTGGTCTCCACATCCACAGAGGAGGATGTTTGCTGTCCTTGGCACAATAGAAAAATCCTATCCAAATCACTACATCCAATCCTCAATGCATTCTTTTAAGGAACATTGACATTTTGTGCATGTAGAGGGCAATAATGGGAGGGTAGAGATGAGAAAACTAGAGTTTTGCAGCTTAAACAAAACAACTCTTGAAATATTTCAACTGTCACTAGAGAGAAAGAGATTTGATTCAGTGATGTAGCAGAGGGCTCTGCATATTTCATTTAACTTTAAAAATCATGTTAGGGCTCTTCACTCCTCCCCATTGGACAGACAGCTACATCTTCTGGTGCAGTGCCAGCTGCATCCCTGAGTCAGGATGGTGAAGGTCAGAGTAAATGGATTTGGCCATATTGGGTGCCTAGTCACCAGGGCTGTCTTAACTCTGGCAAAGTTGATATTGTCGCCATCAATGACCCCCTCACTGACCTCAACTACATGGTCTACATATTCGAGTATGATTCCACCCATGGCAAATTCCATGGCACAGTCAAGGCTGAGGACAGGAAACTTGTCATCAGTGGAAAACCCATCTCCATCTTCCAGAAGTGAGATCCCACCAACATCAAATGGGGTGATACTGGTGCTGAGTATGTTGTGGAGTCCACTGGGGTCTTCACTACTGTGGAGAAGGCTGAGGCTCACTTGAAGTGTGGGGCCAAGAGGATCATCATCTCTGCCCCTTCTGCTGATGCCCCATGTTTGTAATGGGCATGAACCATGAGAAGTGTGACAACTCCCTCAGGATTGTCAGCAATGCATCCTGCACCACGATCTGCTTGGCACCTCTGACCAAGGTCATCCATGACAACTTCAGCATCATGACTACAGTCCATGCCATCACTGCCACCCAGAAGACCATGGATGGCCACTCTGTGAGGCTGTGGTGTGATGGCTGAAGGGCTGCCCAGAGCATCATCCTTGCTTCTATACTGGCCCTGCCAAAGCTGTTAGCAAGGTCATCCCTGAGCTGAATGGGAAGCTCACTGGCATGGCCTTCCATGTCCCTCCCCTCAACGTGTCAGTTATAGATCTGACCTATTGGGGTGCCTGGGTGGCTCAGTTGGTTAAGCGACTGCCTTCGGCTCAGGTCATGATCCTTGAGTCCCGGGATCGAGTCCCGCATCGGGCTCTCTGCTCTGCAGGGAGTCTGCTCCTCCCTCTGACCCTCCCCCCTCTCATGTGCTCTCTGTCGCTCTCATTCTCTCTGTCTCAAATAAATAAATAAAATCTTTAAAAAAAAAAAAAAAAAAAGAAGATCTGACCTATTGCCTGGAGAAAGCTGCCAAATAGAATGACATCAAGAAGGTGGTGAAGCAGGCATCGGAGGGCCCCCTCAAGGGCATCCTAGGCTACACTGAGGACCAGGTTGTCTCCTGTGACTTTAACAGTGACACCCATTCTTCCATCTTTGATGCTGAGGCTGGCATTGCTCTCAATGACCATATTGTCAAATGCATTTCCTGGTATCACAATGAATTGAGCTACAGCAACCAGGTGGTGGACGTTATGGTCCACATGGCCTCCAAGGAGTAAGAGCCCCCTGGACCACCAGCCCCAGCGAGAACAAGAGGAAGAGAGAGGCCCTCAGTTGCTGGAGAGTCCTTGCCTCAACTCATCCCCCAACACACTGAGAATCTCCTGTCCTCCACAGTTTCTATCCCAGTCCC
Organism: Leptonychotes weddellii; assembly: GCF_054177405.1. NCBI lineage: Eukaryota > Metazoa > Chordata > Mammalia > Carnivora > Phocidae > Leptonychotes > Leptonychotes weddellii. Next base: position 150,727,846 of record NC_138371.1, read on the forward strand.
CCTGAAGAAGGCGAGGAGCTTGAGGAGCCCCATCTTGTCATGTACCATCAATAAAGTATACTGTACTCAGCAACCCCCCAAAAGTCATATATATATTTTAAATATATGTATTAAAAGAGCATTCAGAACTTCAGGGGAAGATGGTGAAGTAGGAGGACCTTAAACTCAACTTGACCCAGGGATGCAACTAGGTAACATCCACATTGTATAAATAACCCAGATAGTGAAATGAAGACTGGCAGAATAGACTCTCCACAGCTAAATGTAGAGAAGAGGCCACATCGAAGAGAGTAGGAAGGGCAGAGACAGTTGGTAGCTAAAAAGACCAGCAGTACTGTCCATGGAAGGGAGGGACACTGTGGGCACAGAATGGGGAGAGAAAAAGACCCTTATATCAGGACCCCAGCACAGGGAACCTCCATAGGGAGGAAAAATCCCCATAACATTTGGCTTTGAAAAGAAGAGGGTCCTAATTTCTTGAATTAATTTTTTTTATCATTTATTTATTTATTTTAGAGAGTGAGCAAGCATGAGCAGGGGCAGGGGCAGAGGGACAAGGACAGAGAGAATCCTCAAACAGACTCCCTGCTGAGTGTGGAGCCTGATGCAGGACTTGATCCCAGGACTCTGAGATCATGACATGAGCTGAAATCAAGAGTCAGTTGCTTAACTGACTGAGCCACCTAGGCATCCCCTAATTTCTGGAATTATTACAATCAGATGGGCTTAACACCCAGAACTTTAAAAATCAGTGAGCTTGGCTCTGGGACAGCCAAGAGGGTGAAGTCCCCACACTTAAAGAGATAGCACAACAAACAGCCCCACAGAGATACAGCACAGAAGCAGCAGTTTGAAAAACACCTGGGGTATACTGGACGATTTGTTAACTAATCTCAGAGCGTGTGGTAGGTGACCAGAGATCACTGGGAGACTTCTCCAAGAACGAAGGAGTTGACAGGCACCATTTCTCTCCCCTCTCTCCCAGCCTAGGCACACAGACACCTGCAGGAACTAGTGCTGTGCCTAATTTGCTAACTGTGCACCCCACCCACGTGTTCTCCTGTGGTACTACCCCCTCCAATATGCTCTTGACCAGAGCCCATCCAAAGTGATGTCACAAGCCTGGCAGTGTGTAAGCAGCCCTGACAGGGAACAGCACCACTCTAAAGTGACTCCTGACCCAGGGAGAGGGGACGATAACTACACACATCACTTCGATTGTAGCCCCAGTAGTGGGTGCAGAGCAGACAGCTGGTCTGACTGCAGGCCGCACTGACCAATGAAAGCTTCTCAGGGTACAACACAGGGAAAGCACCTGCAGTTTGGTGCTACTGCATCTCTGGCAAATGCCTGGTCTGACTCAACTCAACCCCAGGGTGGCACTAGATTGGCCCACTAACAACACAGGGACAAAACCGTGCCCACAACAGGCAAAGAAAGACCATTGCAGACAACTGGAGTGAAGGTAAAAGCAGCTCAGTCACAACAGAAGGGTGCACACAGCACACATAGGAGATACCCCTGAAGCACCAGGTCTGGAGAACAGGGAACAATTCACTGCAGGGCACTACTTTCAAAAACAGGAGACAAAGCTGACCTTCCTAACACATAGAAACAGAGACAGAGAGTTAAACAAAATGAAGATACAAAGAATATGTCCCAAATGAAAGAATAGGAAAAAAATCATGGCAAGAGACCTTAACGATATGGAGATAAGTATATCTAATAAGAATTTAAAGTAACGGTCATAAAGATACTGACTGGCCTTGAGAAAAGAGTGGAAAACATTAGTGAGACTCTTAACAATTAGATAGAAAAGATAAAAAGGAACCAATCAGAGATGAAGACCAAAATAACTGAAATTTAAAACACACTAGATAGAATAAATAACAGACTAGAGGAAGCAGAAGAATGAATCAGCGACCTGAGAGGACAGAGTAATAGAAAGCAACCAACTTGAACATAAAAGAGAACAATTAATAACAATAAATGAAAATAGACTTAGGGAACACAGCAACACCATCAAGCCTAATAACATTCACATTACAGGGATCCCAGAAGAAGAGAGGGGGGAACAGAAAATTTATTTGAAGAAATACTAAATGAAAGCTTCCTGAATTTGAGGAAGGAGACAGAAATCCAGATCCAGGAGGCACAGAAAGCCCCCAATAAAATCAACCCAAGGCAGTTCCCACCAAGACACACAGTAATTAAAATGGCAAAAAGTAGTGATAAAGAGAATTTTAAAAGCAGCAAGAGAAAAGAAAACAGTTACATAAAAGGGAAACTCCATAAGGCTATCAGCTGATTTTTCAGCAGGAACTTTGAAGGCCAGAAGGGAGTGGCATCATATATTTAAAGTGCTGAAAGAAAAACCCTACATCCAAGACTGCTCTATCCAGCAAGACTATCAATCAGAATAGAAGGAGAGATAAAGAGTTTCCCAGACAAACCAAAGTTAAAGGAATTCATCACCACTAAACCAGCCCTAAAAGAAATGTTAAAGGGGACTCTTTGAGTGGAAAGGAAAGACCATATAGTAGGAGTAAGAAAAGTAGGAAGCACAAAAGTAGTAAAAATAAATATATCTATAAAAATCAGTCAAGGGATTCACAATTAATGGGTGTAAAGTAGAACACCATATACCTAAAACATGGGTGGGAAGAGTAATGTATGAGTTCAAACTTCAGTGACCATTAACTTAATATAGACCGTTATATGCAAAACATGTTACATAAAAATGTAATGGTAGCCACAAATCAAAAAGTAATAGATATGCAAAAAGTAAAGAGAAAGGAATCCAAATATATCACTAAAGAAAACTAACAAACCATGAGAGAAGAGCACAAGAGAAGAAAGGAACAGAATAACTATAAAACAAGTAACATATCTATCAGCAATTACTTTGAATTAAAATGCTCCAATCAAAAGACATAGGGTGGATGGAGAAAAAAAGCAACACCCATCTATATGCTGCTTATAAGAGACTCATTTCAGATCTAAAGACACATGCAGATTGAAACTGAAAGGATGGAAAAACATTTATCATGCAAATGGAAGTGAAAACAAAGCCAGGTAGTACTATTTATAAGGGACAAAAGAGACTTTTTTTTTAAAGATTTTATTTATTTATTTGACAGAGAGAGAGAGAGAGATAGTGAGAGCAGGAACACAAGCAGAGGGAGTGGGAGAGGGAGAAGCAGGCTTCCTGCTAAGCAGGAAGCCCAATGCGGGGCTCAATCCCAGGACCCTGAGATCATGACCTGAGCCGAAGGCAGACACTTAATGACTAAGCCACTCAGGCACCCCACAAAATAGACTTTAAAACAAAGACTGTAACAAGAGACAAAGAAGGACTTTATGTAATCCTAAAGGGAACAATCCAATATGAAGATATAACAATTGTAAATATTTATGGACCCAATATGGGAGCACCCAAATACATCAAGCAGCTAATAACAAACATAAAGGAAGTAATCAAGGGGTGCCTGGGTGGCTCAGTTGGTTAAGCATCCAACTCTTGATTTCAGCTCAGGTCATGATCTCAGGGTTGTGAGACTGAGCCCTACATTGGGCTCCACACTCATCATGGAATCTGCTTGAGATGCTCTCTCTCCCTCTCCCTCTGCCCCTCCCCCAGTGGTGTGCACTCTAAATAAATAAAATCTTTTAAAAAAAGAAATAATTGATAGTCTAACAATAATAATAGGGAACTTTAACACCTCACTTACATCAGTGGATACATCATGCAAACAGAAAATCAACAAGAAAACAGTGGCTTTGAATGACGTGTTGGACCAGATGGATCTAACAGATATATTCAGAACATTCCATTCTAAAACAGCAAAATAAACATTCCTTTTGAGTGCACATGGGACATTCTCCAGAATAGATCACATATTAGGCCACAAAACAAGTCTCAACAAATTCATACTATACAGCTTTTCTGACCATAATGCTATGAAACTAGAAATCAACCACAAGAAAAAATCTGGAAAGAACACAAATACATGGAATTAAATAATGTGCTACTAAACAATGAGTGGATCAACCAAAAAATCAAAAAGGAAATAAAAAAATACATGGAGACAGGGATGCCTAGGTGGCTCAGTTGGTTAAGCAGCTGCCTTCAACTCAGGTCATGATCCCAGGATCCTGGAATCGAGTCCTGCATCAGGCTCCCCACTCAGCAGGGAGCCTGCTTCTCCCTCTGCCTGCCACTCCTTCTGCTTGTGCTCTCTCAATCTCTGACAAATAAATAAAAACAAAAACCTTTACAAAAAATACATGGAGACAAATGAAACTACAGTGGTCCAAAATCTTTGGGATGCAGCTAAAGCAGTTCTAAGAGGGAAGTTCATAGCAATAGAGGCCTACCTCAAGAAGCAAGAAAAATCTCAAATAAACAACATAATCTTAAACCAGAAAGAGCTAGAAAAAGAACAACAAACAAAACCCAAACCAGTAGAAAGAAGAATATAATAAAGATGAGAGCAGAAATAAATGCAATAGACCTAAAAAAAACAACAACAATAGAACAGATCAATGAAACCAGGAGCTGATTCTTTGAAAAGATCAACAAAATTCATAAACCTTCAGCCAGACTTACCCAAAGAGAGAGAGGGTGGGGGGAGAGAGAGGACCCAACAAAATCAGAAATGAAAGAGGAGAAATAACAACTGACATCACAGAAATACAAAGGATTATAAGAGAATATTATGAAAAATTATATGCCAACAAATTGGACAACCTAGAAGAAATGGATAAATTCCTAGAAATATGTAAACTCCCAAAACTGAATCAAGAAGAAACAGAAAATTGGAACAGACTGATTATCAGCAATAAAATCAAATCAGTAATCAAAAAACTCCCAACAATCGAAAGTCCAAGAGCAGATGGCGTCACAAATGAATTCTACAAAACATTTAAAGAGGAGCTAATACCTATTCTTCTCAAACTATTAAAAAAAAAAAAATAGAAGAGGAAGGAAAGCTTCTAAATTCATTCTATGAGGCCAGCATGACCCTGATACAAAAACAAAATAAAGACACTCCAGAATAAGAGAACTGCAGGCCGATATCTCTGATAAACATAGATGCAAAAATCCTCAGCAAAATATTAGCAAACTGAATCCAACAATACACTAAAGAAATCATTCACCACGATCAAGTGGGATTTATTCCTGAGATGCAAGTGTGGCTCAATATTCACATATCAATCAACATGATACATCACATCAACAAGAGAAAAGATAAAAAACATATGATCATTTCAATAGATACAGAAAAATCATTTGACAAAGTATAACGTCTATTCATGATAAAAAAAACACAAAACCTCAACAAAGTAGGTTTAGAGGGAACATACCTCAGCATAATAAAGGCCATATATGAAAAACCCACAGCTAACATTATACTCATTGGTGAAAAACTGAGAGACTTTCCCCTAAGATCAGGAACAAGACAAGGATATCCACTCTCACCACTTTTATTCAACATAGTACTGGAAGTTCTAGCCACCGCAATCAGACAAGAGAAAGAAATAAAAGGCATCCAGGTTGGTAAAGAAGAAGTAAAGCTTTTACTATTTACAGATGACATGATACTATATATAGAAAACTCTAAAGACCCCACCAAGAAAATTACAAGACCTGATAAATGAATTCAGTAAGGTTGCAGGATACAAAATCAATATACAGAAATCTGTTGAATTCCTATACATTAATAATGAAGTAACAGAAAAAGAAATTAAGAAAACAATCCCATTTACAATTGCACCAAAAATAATATAATACCTAGGAATAGACTTAACCAAAGAGGTGAAAGACCCGTACTCTGAAAACTATAAAACACTGATCAAAGAAATTGAAGATGACACAAACAAATGGAAAGATATTTCATTCTCATGGATTGGAAGAACAAATATTTTTAAAATGTCCATATTACAAGCAATCTACAGATTTAAATGTAATGCCCATCAAAATACAAATAGCATCTTTGACAGAACTGGAACAAACAATCCTAAAATTTATATGGAACCACAAAAGACCCTAAATAGCCAAAGCAATCTTGAAAAAGAAGAACAAACCTGGAGGTATCCCAATCCCAAATTTCAAGTTATACTACAAAGCTGTAGTAATGAAAACAGTATGGTACCGGCACAAAAATAGACACATAGATCAATAGAACAGAATAGAGAGACCAGAGATAAACCCATGAGAAGACAAGAAGACAAGAATATGCAATGGGGGGACGCCTGGGTGGCTCAGCCGTTAAGCGTCTGCCTTCGGCTCAGATCATGATCCTGGAGTCCCAGGATCGAGTCCCGCATCGGACTCCCTGCTCAGCAGGAAGCCTGCTTCTCCCTCTCCCTCTCCGCCTGCTTGTGTTCCCTCTCTCGCGGTCTCTCTGTCAAATAAATAAATAAAGTCTTTAAAAAAAAAATATGCAATGGGAAAAAAATCTCTTTAACAAATGGTGTTGGGAAAACTGGACAGCTGTAAGCAAAAGAATGAAACTGGACCACTTTTGTCACCATACCCAAAAATAAACTCAAAATGGATTAAGGACCCAAATGTGAGAACTGAAACTATAAAAATCCTAGAAGAGAGCACCAACATTGGCCATAATAACATTTTTCTAGATATGTCTCCTGAGGCAAGGGAAACAAAAGCAAAAATAAACTATTGAGGCTACATTAAAAAAAAAAAAAAAAAAAAAGCTTCTACACAGCAAAGGAAACAGTCCACAAAACTAAAACACTACCTACTGAATGGGAGAATATGTTTGCAAATGACATATTCAATAAAGGGTTAGTATCCAAGATATATAAAGAACTTATACAAGTCAATACTGGAAGATAAACAAACAGATAATCCAATTAAAAATGGGCAGAAGATATGAGCAGACATTTCTCCAAACAAGACATACAGATGGCCAACAGACATGAAAATATGCTCAATATCACATTTGTCAGGGAAATGCAAATCAAAACCACAATGAGATATTACCTCACATCTCTCAGAATGGCTATAATCAAAAACACAAGAAAACAACAAGTGTTGGTAAGGATATGGAGAAAAAGGAATACTTATGTACTATTGATAGAAATGCAAACTGGTGCAGCTACTGGGGAAAACAGTATAGAGGATCCTCAAAAACTAAAAATAGGACTATGCTACTACCCAGTAATCACACTACTGGGTATTTACCCAAAAAATACAAAAACTCTAACTCAAAGGGATACATGCACGCCTGTGTTTTCTGCTACATTACAATAGCCAAACTGTGGAAGCCACCCGGGTGTCTATGGATAGATGAATGGACAAAGATAGATAGATAGAGAGAGAGATAATGCAATATTACTCAGCTATTATGCTTGTGCTTTCCTTTCTAATCCTTGAGCCACTTTAATATCCTTTGTTAATTCTTCTATGTCTGCCATTTGGGGTCTCTTTCTATTGCCCATTTTTTTTCCTGGCTGTAGGTCACATTTGTCTACTTCTTTGTATGCATAGTAATTTTTGTGGTTGATGTTGAATTCTGGATATTGTGAATTTTATATGGTAGCTTTTTTATTTCCTTTAAAAAATATTATGCTTTGGGGGTGCCTGGGTGGCTCAGACATTAAGCGTCTGCCTTCGGCTCAGGTCATGATCCCAGGGTTCTGGGATCGAGCCCCACATCCAGCTCCTTGCTCAGCGGGAGGCCTGCTTCTCCCTCTCCCACTGCCCCTGCTTGTGTTCCCTCTCTCGCTGTCTCTCTCTCTCTGTCAAAATAAATACATAAAATATTTTTTAAAAATATATTACACTTTGTTCTGGTGGGCAAGTTACTTAGAATTGGTTTGTGCCTCTCCAGGTACATTGTAATGCATCTTAAAGAAACCTCTTGCAGTGCATAGTGGGTTTGGTCAGTAGAGCATGTGACTCTTGATTTCGGGGTGGTAAGTTTGAGCCCCACATCTGGCGTGGACCCTACTTTAAAAAAAATCTCTTTTTCAATGCCTCTCTCTTCTCTCTGGTAACTTTTCTCCTTTTTCAGTACAACTTTCTTTCACTACTCTGCAGGCTTTGGTGTTTTCATATCAACTCACCCCTAAGAAAGAGAGCCTGGAAAACAAATTCATTCTAAAAAAAGAAGTGACCCTAACCCAGAGGAATGATAACCCAAGTGAATAACCTCAAAATGATCAAGTTTTGACACTGGGTTAACTGGGTAAATAGGTTCTGGAGAGTTGGATGTTCTCCAAGCCCCCTTATAAATCATAGCACAAGGGAATATCTAAGCCTAACCTACATTTGAGGAATTACTACTCTCTTTTAATCTCTATAACACTGTCAGTTTCAATGAGCTCCCTTCACTGTTCTGATAGCCCAGATATCCTTAAGGAGCAGGTAAAACAGATTCTCCCCTCAAGGGTTCTCCGTTTTTTTCCTAAACACCTGCCTTTGACTTCTACTTGGGAAAATTACATGGATGGTGCCAAATACTGAATTGATAATGTAAAGAATAGTGGGCATAGCCAAGAAAGCCTGGCATCATTGCCATCCTATAGAAGTGGCAAATCAAAGAGGCGAGGTATCAAAATCAGCAGGTGCTATCTCACTGTTCCCTTCTGAACTCTGCTCTAGACCCTCCGATTCTAGACTAACAAGCTAGCCACAGATTTCCCCTGACATTTGGCCCCTAAAAGGGAAAAATCCATTCAAATCAAATGAGAATATTTCCTCAACTGTGTTCCTTAGAGGATATCATCCAGTCTTGATGACTGCCTCACTCCTCAAAAGCCACTGCCATTCTCCCCATTTAATGTTAAAAGTGATTACTTCTGAGAGATTATGGAATGGTTTCCTCAGAAACTATCAGAAAGTCCCCAAATAACCCAGGGTAATTTAAACTCTTCATGACTTCTGAATAACTGTAATCGTTATAGTTACTTAGGATTCTTATTAAAAAAATAAGAAATTAAATTTAAAGCTCATGTTAATGAAGGCACCATTTCCCTCACGAAATTTAACTATAATTACTCTTCAAATTGTATTTGATTTTTAAATTTTCATTTCCCCTAAAATTCATATGTAAAAGAAGAATAATCATATGAAGTTTTGGCCTTCTAATGCATTTTAAAACTGCACTTAGAAATTGAGAATTATGCATAGAAGTATGCTGCCAAGGGTAGATTTCTACTAACCACTTCCTTATGGTAATCCCAAGGCTATCGGTTTTGGGAGAAACTTTTCAAACTTTAAAAGTAACTGTCAATAATTTCGAAACAGATATGTCAATGACAAAATTTATTATTTTTATTCAGTTGCTCTTAAGTTATTAAGTTTTCTTCCTCATCTTGGTTATTTATTTTAATTGCAGCATTCTTTTCTTCAGGAGAATCCTAACGTTATATTTGAGGATAATGCAATATATTTCTAAGCAGTTCTTCACACATTTGATTATTATACTATCCTTGTGAAATAAGCAAGGTTAGGTTGTTATCCTTATTCTATTAATTAAAAAGGAAAACAAAACTGAAGTACAGAGGACAAATGACTTGTCTAAAGACATAAAGTTGGCAGCACATTGAAAACTTATTCAAAAATGATGACTGATCTCAAAAAAAAGATGACTAATCTCAAAATATATTAATGATGTAAAATGTTTACTTCTTCCCATTTTCAGAATACATCCGTAGAGAAAGCCCATTATATTGCTATCCTCCACTTCCAAAACATAGACTCATCTACTCTCTTTTCAAACTTTGCTGTTAGAAAATAGGTACCTGAGAGTGAGTCATGAAAAGATGTCATCAAATCATCAAAAATAAGTGAAAACCATAAAGAGCCAGTTTCTATCCATCCCTGCCCCCCTTCCCCAGTGCCCACCAGGGGTAAAAGAAAAAAAAAACCAAGACAGGCTTGCAAGCATCCAGCTATGGCCACAGAGCTGTTTGATTGCTTAAGCCGGGTGGTCAGACAATAAGACCAGAAAGAATGGCTGCTTCCTTCCTTCCTGTTGAGTGTTCTGCCTGAGTGAGCAAATTCAATAGCACTTTGCTTCACAGCAACACTAGGCTCTAGCACGAGGGAAAATCAACAAAGAGCCGTTCTAGGGCATTTCCAACCCCACCTAAGCCAAGCCTCTGAGCTATAGTACCATGGGGGAGGGGCTGGCCAGGTTCAGGCACTCCTGGGGGTATGTGCATGAAAGCCCCTAGACATGCTGGTTATTGTTTATATTAAGGACCACTGCTTATGCTGCTTCATGCATCTGTAATTGCCTGGTTGAGTTACCATTTTCCACTTTCTAATATACAATTCTCTGAAATATTTTGAAACATTAGTCACTGTGGCAACAAAGACAAATTTGGTATGGACAACTGTGATGATAGTAACTCTAGAATCATCTAAAAGCCTCTTCCAGTAAACCATCTTTCTTTTCCTCCACTGACTTTTATATCCATATAGGTAATAATTAGCCAATTTGACAGTTAAGAATGGGAACCAGAGAAGATGTGAAATAAATACATTAAATATTTAATACTGTGTAGTTCTGTTTTAACTAAACCTAAATTTCTAAGTTAAAATTGAAATAATTTTGTATTGTCTGTAGAAGCATATATACATATATGCAGAGTGTATAATTTCAAATGTCCTCGAAATTACTTATGTCGTACTGATATACAAGAGAAATAACGTTGAGGAAGATTCTCTTCCTATCTGGTTCAATTTTTTCCACTTATCATTTATGTATATATACCTATGCTGCCAACATGTCAAGAATATATGCCTCTAGGGCACCTGGGTGGCTCAGTTGGTTAAGCGACTGCCTTTGGCTCAGGTCATGATCCTGGAGTCCCGGGATCAAGTCCCGCATCGGGCTCCCTGCTCGGCGGGGAGCCTGCTTCTCCCTCTGACCCTCCCCCCTCTCATGTGCTCTCTCATTCTCTCTTTCTCAAATAAATAAATAAAATCTTTAAAAAAAAAAAAAAAAGAATATATGCCTCTAAATTGCCGGTAAAAAATTAAGTATCATCTTACAGAGTAATGCATTATTTGTTTTCCCCCATGTATGTAGACCTTAATCAGAATAAATTCTGTCAGTAGGCTGAATTTCTAGGGATGGTCCTCAAGATTCCACACCATAGTCGCTGGAGCCTGTCAATGTGATGCTATGTCACTCCCATGATTGTGTTATGTTATATGGCACCATTGGCCTAAAAAAAAAAAAGATTATCCAGGTTGGCCTGATCTAACCATAGAAGTCCTTTAAAAGGGAAGGACTTTCTTTAGATGTGGCAGAAGAGAAAATAAGAGAGATTCCAAGTGTAAAGGACTTGACCCACCAAGGTTTGTTTGAAGATGGAAGGAGCTACATAAGAAGGGACGTGGGTGGTCCAGAGGAGCTCAGGGTGATTTCCAGACAATAGCCATCAAGGAAACAGGAACCTCAGTCCTATCTATATTCGCCAGGAACCAGATTTCACCAACAATCTAAACAAGCTTAGAAGGGAATTTTCCCCAAGAGCCTCCAAATCAGGATCCTATACAGGAGAAAACTGTGATTTCAGCCTTATGATACCCTGAGCAAAGAATCGAGCCAAGCCCATTGATACAAGCCCAAATCTGTATCTATAGCACTGTGAGATAAGGCCAGGTTTGTGGTAATTTGTCAGGGCAGCAAAACAAAAACAAAAACAAAACCCAAAGACATCTTTCCTCTTCTTCAGTATGTTGAATTTTCTCAATTGCAAATGTAAACTTATAAATATGAAAATTTATTTTGTCATCTATTGTTGTTGATTTGAACATAGTTTCTGCCACTGTCACATCCATAATGCTTGAATATTTCTGACACTAAATGTGTGTGTGAACTTGGTGGCATACAACATTTATTATAGAGGCATTTAAAGTACATGAAACTATATTATGGTTAAACTAAATTATATTATTCATCTGATAGATTCTAACCAAAACATATCTTGGATCCAAAATTGAAGGTGAAAGATAAGATTCTTTATTAAGTGACTAAAGAATGCATAATGCTTCACCCTTTAATTTGAAAAATTGAACTCTACATGTGTTCTAATTTGTAGTGAATTATACATGAACCAATTAAGCCCTTTATTTTATTCCATAAAACTGAGTAAGGAGGGGCACCTGGGTGGCTCAGTCGTTAAGCGTCTGCCTTTGGCTCAGGTCATGATCCCGGGGTCCTGGGATCAAGCCCCGCATCCGGCTCCCTGCTCCGCGGGAAGTCTTCTTCTCCCTCTCCCACTCCCCCTGCTTGTGTTCCCTCACTCACTGTTTCTCTCTCTGTCAAATAAATAAAATCTTAAAAAAAAAAACAAACAAAAAAAACTGAGTAAGGAAAATAACCTCTAATGAAGAAAAATAATTCCTAAGAACCAGAAACTATGTGAAGTCCTTTTTCATTGAAATTTTAAAATGACCCTTTTAAGAAGTTACTATTATGATACCCCTTTCCCAGAGGAAGCAACAACAGCTCAGAGAGTTTACAGGATTTAACCAAGCTCATACAGCGGAAGCTGGGATATGAAACAAGGTAATTTGACAACAAAGTCCCAGATCTTATTTTTAATAAAGTAAAATATGATTTAATTTTGAATTTCAAACATATTTAAGAGTTGCAGGTACAGAACAGAGAATTTTTTTCCTGAACTGTTTGAGAATTAGTAGCTGATCTGCTATCCCATCACCACCAAATGCTGGGTGTATATTTCATACAAATAAGACATTTTCTCACATAAGCACAATACAGTCATCAAAATTAAGAAGTTAACCTTGGTACATTAGCACCATCTAATCCTCAATTTGTCAACTGACCCAATAATCTCCTTTATGAGAATGGATCTGGTTCAGAATTACACATTTCACTTACATGTCATTTCGCTTTCATCTTCATTCTGGAAGAGTTCCTCAGTTTTTGCTTAATTGTCAAGACTTTTGAAAATTCTAGGCCACTTATTTTGCAGAATAGCCCTCAATTTCTGTTTTGCTGTTGTTTCTTCTTCATTACATTCAAGTTATGCATTTTTGATGGGCATATCACAAAATAATTCTGATTTCTCGTTGCACCTTATCTAGTAGCATACAATGATGTTCACTTTAATCTCTTGATCAAGATGGTATCTGACAGATTTTCCTGCTATAAAGTTATTTTTGTTCCTTTGCAATTAAAAGTATTAAAAAGACTATTTGAAGGTAGGAAATATCCTATTCCTCATTAAATTTTCAGTTTACTCATTTATTATATCAGTATCATCTCATAGATTTCTACTTTGTTCAATGACTTATAATCCATTACTATCATTATGTATTTTTATCTTTATTTTGGCCAATGGGAGGCCATGAAGGCTGGCTTCTGTATCCATTCATTTGACATATTAACATTATTTTTCTTTTATCACTTCCTTACCTTCTGGTACAATTGCTTTCTGGAAAAAAAGTCCTAGAATCAGCTATTTCTTCAAGGCTCTCTGGTTTCTTTGTGTAGAGAGTGATATTTAGAAGCCCAGATTTGGGTGCTAGATGTATTCATTGCTTGTGGGGTATTATCCTCAGGTCCTTTCACAGAAGTAGGGAATATATGTATGTATGGATACACATACACATTAACATCCATTTTTATTTCTATATATGTCTCTCTACATTGAAATCCATGAGTCCACACCAATACCTCCTCTTCCAATCCAACATCACAGAATTAATTGTAATTTTCCCCTTTCATTATTTATAACTTCCTTTTCAGAAAGTAAGAATCTATCTCACTTTAGCCATATGTTTATGTATTTGAACAATCACACTGTATGGAACAAAAATCCTATCACCACTATAATCCCTCTTATCAGGGTATAATACCCCCTCTGGGACACCCCCAAATGTAGAAGCCCTCCTCACCTGCTTCAGCTCCAAAACCAGCATCAGGCCTTTTCTCCATATGGAAAACTTCATTACTTTGCTTGGACTCTACACCTTACACCAAGCTGACAATCTTCCCCACTCGCACCCCTCACCCCCACCCAACCACCATCACCATGTAGGTGCTATCCTCACCCTACTGGGGCTAAACAAGTTGGCTAGCCCAACTTGAAACCCTTCCTGGGCAGTGACACTGATACCAGGCCACCACACAGGTAAATACCTCGCCCACCCTACTTGGTTTCCCATTATCCTCATCAGGCGTTTCTCCTTTGGGAAGCCTTCTTCACACCAAGTCTGGTTCTTATGCACTCACATGAGCAAGGAGAAGAATGAAGCCATGACACTTGTATAATAATTTCATTTATAAGTATTTGCACCTGGCATGATGAGTAACAGCTGCTACTGAATCTACCTGCCCAGGAAAAGACAGAGAGGATTAGGTAATTCATTTCCCTTTGATTTCAGAGATACCATAATGAAAATAACCAAGTTAGAGAATTCTGTTCCCAGTGACTCCATCCTGTTCAGTCACCTCTCTTTTCCAGGACCTTTCTCTTTAAGTAGCTTCTATAAGGCATCAGGCAAATTTAGGCTTAATGAGCAAGACAGATTTCATTTTATTTTTTTTCCAGAAAATGCTGAAGCATTCACCTCTTTTAGTCTCTTATAAATAGCTCAGACTTTGCCTACATAATGGATAGATTCCTTTGGTGTTAAGCTCTCATACATAAAAAGGCACCACTTCTAAGTCACCCTTCAATACTATCATATTAGCTAATTGTTTCATTTGTGCCACTTTGTGCTCCCAACTAATTTAGAAGTTTCAAGGACCATATTGTATTCATCTTTGTATCCCTAATGCCTGAAACACAATAGGCTCTTAATAAATTTTTAATGAATGATTGAATAATTGAGTAAATGAGTGAACAGCAGGAGCTATAAAACGAAACTTCTTTCAATCCTTATCATAGTGCAAACAAATAATAAGGGCTTTATTACCAAACTATTGGTTTACATGTAAATATATATATCCTATTTTGTCCTCCAACACATGCTGCTATGAGGGATAAGAATTCTCAGATTCTTTATGAAAGAACCAGGTGACATGTGAGTCATTATAACTTCAAAGCCACTTCTTTCTCATTTGCTAAAACACCTGAGCCCAATCCTGTTTATGATTATAAGACAGAGTTTTCCTTCATATCTGCCTCTGTTCCTTCCACATCACACATTAAAGCATATAAGATCATCTCCCCAAGGTTTAAGGGCACAATAAGCCAAACATTGGCATATTTTTGCTTTAACACACAAACAGTACTGAATAAAGATTTGCTAACTCTAGCTCCCAAACTATCAAAATCTCTTATATGCTTTCAATACACATATACAGTTCTAAATCAAATAAATCTGTTTATAGCTATCTAGAAATTAATAAATCTTGTACTCACTACAAAATTCCCACAGATTGATGATACGATCTGCATAGTTAATGAGTGCTAAACAGAAAATCATTTAGCCTGCATCAGTATGAAGATTGACATATATTTTAACTGCATTAACATTTGACTGATTCAAACCACAGTATAACCAAACTAAAACCAAAACAAAGCTTATTGCTTCTATTTATGAAGAAAGATTTATAAAAGGAAATATATCTATACTATCCAGTTAAGTGACCTCTTTCACTTAATGGTTAGGCAAATTAATAACACTTAGGGTTTACAAGAAGAATTTATTGTAAATTTTACTAAAACGTACAGATTTGAAGATTCTTAGATGAATTGGTCTATAAAAAGTGTTAAAGGGGTGCCTGGCTGGCTCAGTCAGTAGAGCATGTAACTTTTGATCTTGGGGTTGTGAGTTCAAGCCCCATGATGGGTGTAGAGGTTACTTAAAAATAGCTTTTAATAAAAGTTTTGGAAATTTAAAAGGTAAGGTGTTTGGGGAAATACACACACAGAAACACATACACAAAAACACACACCGTGTACACCAATTAAATTGATTTACTGACCCTAAGATTATGGTAAAATGTACATCTAAGATGCTATATATTGAGCAATGTCATGAAAAATAGCAAACCAGGAAGCCCCAAAAGTTAATCCTTTCACCAAAAGCATAATAAGTTAGACTGGAAAAACCCCATCAGGATCACTTATTTTGGAACTTGGGAACATGATCAGACATTACAATAACCAGAGGAGTACTTGATAAAGGGAGAGGCTGTTGAACTTTGGTAGAGAGTGACTTGTATGAACCAGCTAACTACCTCATTCTTCAGCACCACTCAGACAAGGGGATGACAGCCCATACTAGAGCAACTGACCAATTCTAAAGTGGGCAGTAAGGACATTATCTTTCACATATTTAGGATTGTATGTTTTGGAAAATCTGGAAGTTCCCCAGGGGAACAAGTTCAGATACTTAAATTTGTTTTGTCCCTCTCAGACTGCAGTGAAGTTCTTGGCAACTGATTCTACTGGAAGATTTAGCCACATATACCCTTTATATATATATATATATATATATATATATTTAAGGAAATAGGTCATAGGCTGACTACAGAGATAATGGAACAAAATGTTTTGTGGTCACATATAACAAGGAATAGAAATCTTGCAAAAATAAGAAAAGCCACTGTACAAATGGACAACCATAGCCCTCAACAATGAACAAAAGTAATCTCTGAAGAGGGAGATAATCCAATTTCCAGACTTAACTGCATTTTAATACTCAATCTGTCCAGTCCTCAACATAAAATCAGTGTGTACAAAGAAACAAGAAAACATGGCTCATTCACAATAATAATAATAATAATATAATTTGACAAAACTATTCTTGAGAAAGCTCAGACATTGGAATTACTAGTCAAAGACTAGTCAACTGTCTTAAATATGCTTAATTTAAAGGAAACCATGAACAAAGAACTACACAAAATCAGGATGACAATAATTAAACAAATGGAGAATGTCAATGAAGAGATAAAAATCATAAGATGAAATGAAATAGATCTTCTGGAGCAGAAAAGTGTAATAGCTGAAATAAAAAATCCACTAGAGGGGTTTGAAAGTAGATATGAACAAGCAGAAGAATTAGTAAACTTGAAGATAAGGAAATTGAAATTACCCAGTCTGAGGAGTCAGAAAGAAAAAAGAATAAAGAAAAATGAACAAAACCTGTAGGACACAATCAAATATGCCAACATATGCATCATGGAAGTCTCAGAAGGAGAAAAGAGAGAAAAGGGGGAGAAAAAATATTTGAAGAAATAAAGGCTGAAATTTCTCAAATGTGATGCAAGACATTAATCTATGCATTCAAAAAACTGAACAAACTCTGAACAGGATTAAAGTCAAAGAGATCCATATCAAGACATCGATTATAGCCAAATTGTTAAAAGACAAAGCCAAAAAGAGAATCCTGAAAGTGGCAAGAGAGAAGGGACTTGTCACATACAAGGGATCATAAATAAAATTAGCAGCTGATTTTCCATCAGAAATCATGGAGGCCATAAGACAATGGAATAATATCACTTAAACTACTGAAAGAAAATAAACTGTTAACCAAGAATTCTGTATCTGGCAATACTATCCTTCAAGAATAAAGGAGAAATTAAGACATTCTCAGATAAACAAAGGAGTGTGTTACCAATGGACTGCCCTAAAAGAAATGCTAAAGGGAGTCCTTCAGACTGAAATGAAAGGATAGCAGACAATAATTAGAAGCCATGTGACAAAATATAGAACAGTGTTAAAGATAGCTAGATGGATAAATATAAAACCCTATATTATTTTACTTTTGTGACTTCTCTTTTTTCTTTTATGACTTAAAAGGCAAATGTGTAAAACAATGATTATAAATGTATGTTAACAGCCATACAACATAGTAACATGTAATGTGTTACAACAATAACATAAAGGGAGTGGGCAGAGACATGTAAGGTTAGAGTGTTTCATACTATTGAAACTAAATTGGTATTAGTCTAAATAGATTGTTATGAATTTAAGATGTTAATTGTAATTCCCAAGGTAATCATTAAGAAAATGACAACAACAAAACAGAAAACAAAGGAAAGTAATTAAAATTGTACATTTCAAAATATTAACCACAAAAAAGTCATTAATAGAGGAATTGAATTAAAAAAATATGTAAGACATACCGAAGATGGATAACTGGTTGAAGTAAGCCCTTCCTTATCAGCAAATTACTTTAGACATACATATTAAACTCTCCAATTAAAAGACAGAAATTGGCAGAATAGATATTTCATTTAAAAAAGATTTTTCTATTTCTAAGAGACTTGCTTTAGATACAAAGACACAAAGAGTTTGAAAGTAAAAGAATGGAGGGGCACCTGGCTGACTCACTCAGTGGAGCATGGGACTCTCGATCTCAGGGTCATGAGTTCAAGCCCCACTTTGGGCATAGAGCTTACTTAAAAATTTTTTAAATACAAAAAAAATTGAAAAAAAGAAAAGAATTGAAAAAAATATTCCATGCATATATTAACCACAGCAGAGTAGGAGTGGCTATATTATTATCAGGCAAAACAGACTTTAAATCAAAAAGATTATGAGACAAATGGGGTACTGGCTGCCTCAGTTGGTAGAGCATGCAACTCTTGATCTCAGGGTTGTAAGTTGGAGCCCCACAATGTGTGTAGAGATTACTTAAAAAAAAAAAAAAACTTAAGAGACAAAGAATGACATTATATACTGATAAAAGATACAAGCCATCAAGAAGATATAACAATTATTCTTAAAATTATACACCTACCAGAGCAATACGGCAAGAAAAATAAATGAAAGTCCCACAAATTGGAAAGGGAGTAAAACTATTTTTGTGCGTAGATGACTTAATCTTACATGTGGAAAACCCACAGAATCCACACACCAAAAAAAGTGAAAGCTAATAAATTCAGCAAAGTTAAAGGATACAAAATCAAATGAAAAATCATTTGCATTTCTCTACACCAGCAGTGAACAATCCAAAAGGAATAATTTTAAAACATTCCATATACAATAGCATCAAAAAAGAATAAAATACTCAGGAATAAATTTAACCAAGAAGGTTCAAGATTAGTACACTGAAAACTATAAAACATTACTGAAAGAAATTAAAGCGAATATTCATAAATGGAAAGAGATCTCGTGTTTAATGGCTTGGAAGGCTTAGTATTGTTAAGATGGGTATATTATCCAAGGAGATATACAAATTCAGTACAATACCTATCAAAATCCCCAGACTGTTTTTGCAGAAATGGAAAAATCCATCCTAAAATTCATGTGGGATTTCAACAGACTCAGAATAACCAAAACAATCTTGAAAACAAATAACAAAGTTGAAGAGCTCACACTTCTCAATTTTTAAACTTACTATGAACTATAGTAATCAAAACAGTATGGTAATGGCATAAGGATAAACAGATAGACCAACAGAATAGAATTGAGAGCCCAGAAATTAACCTTCATTTCAATTATCAATTGATTTTCAACAATGATGACAATTTAATGGGGGAAAGAACAATCTTTTCAACAAATGGTGCTGGGAAAACTGGATATCCACCTGAAAAAAAATTTAAAAAGAAGTTGGATCTTTATAACATATAAAAAATGAACTCAAAATGAATTAGAAACAAATTTAAGAACTAAAACTGCAAAACTCTTAGAAGAGTTTCTACCCATGGAAAGGTAGAAAATATTTGTCAACCATATATCTGATAAGGGTTTCATATCTAGACTCTATAAAGAATTCCCACAATTCAATAACAGAAAGACAACTCAATTTAAAAATGGGCAAATAATTTGAATAGGCAATTTCCAAAGAAGATATACAAAAGGCCAATGAGCACATGGAAGGATGATCGACATCATTAATCATTAGGGAAATGCAAATCAAACTACGATGAAATACCTTTTCACACCTATTAGAATGGCTAGGATTAAAATAACAACAACAACAACAAGTCTTGGCAAAGATGCGGAGCAATTGGAGCATGCATGTTGCTAGTGGGAACATGAAATAGAGCAGCTGCTATGGTAAACAGTGTGGCAGGATCATGGTACTCTCATAGCACGTCCATGTGTTCACCAAGCAAGAAGCTCTACTAAGTTTGGATGCCCAGG
Source organism: Leptonychotes weddellii (assembly GCF_054177405.1). NCBI lineage: Eukaryota > Metazoa > Chordata > Mammalia > Carnivora > Phocidae > Leptonychotes > Leptonychotes weddellii. Next base: position 150,747,907 of record NC_138371.1, read on the forward strand.
GTTTTTATCAAGGTTTCATTAGGTGTGATTAATGAAGTCACCAGCCACGAGATTGAATGCACCCTCCATTCCCTCCACTCTCCCTGGAGTTCAAAATAAGACTGCAAGTTGTAGGCTTTGGATCACCTACTTGGTCTTTGTGTTGTGATCAGCCCCTCCCTTAAAACTAAAGACCCACCTTGAGTCTCTTCATTAGCATAAACTCAGATATGGCAAAGGGGGCTCCTTATGAATAACAAAAGTCATTCCTAGACTCATGAAATTCCAAGAGTTTTTAAATCTCTGTGCCTGGAACCTGAACAAAGACCGGATAATGGTTTTGGGTTTTTGTTGTTTTTAATCTCACACGTAAGCAAGTATTATTGGCTATCCTGTAAATTAATTTTCTGATAGAGTCATGTTTGAAGTATGAGGAAATCATGACTAACTAGGGCAAGGGAGTTAGGGAAAGCCTCATAGAAGTGATGTGATCGAGGGGAAAATGCAGCTGCATTTTCAGTGAAGAAAAGCACTTGTTCAAGTCACAGGTCCTGAAAGAAAAGGGATTATAAGTGAGGACAGGACTTGAATTTGCAGTTGGTGGCGAGGTTCAGGAGATGAGGCTGGGGGACAGGTGGGTTGAGGCTGGGAAGGCTAATCAATGTAAAGGGATTGGGGATTGATTTTCTAGAAAGCTGAGATCCCACTGAGGTCTGGGAAGAGGAGAGTATTGTATTTGTTATTTTTAAAGATAGTGCAGGTAGCAGGAGAATAGACTATAGTGGGAAAGAGAAAAGAAGTGGGAATATATTTGAAAGGTCATCATAATTTGTGTAGCAAAGTTAATGTAAGATGGAACCTCGCTATGGGGATAGAAAAGTAGGCAGAAACACTGGACATGGTTGTTCTGTTTATTAATATACCTCGAATTGTAATTTAAAATACGTGTTTTCCTCCTCATTAAAGGACAGTAACTTCAACGCATGGACCCATGATATTTACCATAAACACTCTCTGATAGCCATATTCCCTCGAGGATGAGGCTTTAAAGGTACATGGGAACAAACTTTGTTGTGTTGGTTCAATGCTGACCAAGAGAGGTCTTAGGAAACAGCTCATTTTCGTGAAAGCACTTCAAATGATGCAAACTGTTTCTCAGATGGTCACTTACAAATCTAACAGTTATGCCAATGAAAACAGTTATTCTCTATCCTTGCTTGCTTCTCTAATATCTTTATTCTTGGGAGATTGTATGTGCCCAGGAATCAAAATTTCCATATTGGAATGTCTGGGCTGCTAGCTTCAGAATGTTCTCTGTCAAACTTTTTCTGTCACCTCCAGAGTCTTGCTTTGTTTTGTTTTTGCTCTTTCCTTATCTATCCTGTAAACTTCCATAGTTTCTTGGGCACACACCTGCTGGTTTGCTTATTACGTAGTCTGTAATAGTATGACATATGTGCTTCTTCTACTTGTTTGCAATGCCATGAAAGTATAGATCTTCGCGACATACTATCTGGCAAAATTTTGTTAACAAGTATTTATTGAATAAATAATGGAATAAATAATGAATGAAGAGGATGGTAAGTTTTTAGTTCATTCAATGGAGGAAAGGACCACACGCCAGACACTTGGCTTGATCTGACCAGGAAGATCCATTTTAGAGTTTTGCCTAGACTCTCATCCCAGGGCACACTAGGCTGATCAGATAAGAAGCACATTTCTTTCTTGTATTTTTGATGACTATGTCAGGTTAACCAGAGACTTGAGACCTAAACGTTATTTGTTTTCATTTATTGTGAATTACTGTATTTGTTGTGTGTAGCTTGCTGGGATTGCAAGATGAGTCCATTAAGCATGTTCCCAGGATGAAAATAAACACAGCATGGAGGGCAAATATTACTATGTTAAATTAGTAAAACTATAGAGGAAATGGGAGTAAATCAACCAATAATTATTTGCACTAGTAGAAGAAAGACAATAATCCCCTTTTTGATATTTTTAAAGCTATTTAAATCTTTTTAAAACATTTTTGTTAGTCTGCCTTTTACAGTTGGCCTAATTTGAGAAATAAAAGCACTGAGACAGAGAGTTCAAGGACATGCCAAGTCACAGAGTCAAAGGATTATTTGAGGATCCTCTATTAGATGCAAAGTTTGAACATTGATCTCTGGTTTCTGATCTGTACTCCAGAATTCTGTTCACTAATTTGTGATATCCTATAACTAATGTCTACCCCCTTCCCCCCAAGATTCTTTTGCACTTTCCCTCAGATAACATTGTCAGGAATGCATCTTAAATTTTGTTTTTTATGTCGAATGATGTGATTTATTCTCTTTTTCAAAAAGGGTACACAAAACGACCTCTAACAATACTGATCCGGGCAAAGGCAGTGATACTCTATGCCCTTACTAGAATTCTGAATTTGGATAACGCTGGTAGAAAAATCAAATTTTCCCCTAACTTGCTGGTTAGTGAGTACACCTCCATCATGGGTCACAGCCACTCCTCCAGTGGGTGTTTCGGCACCCCCTTGAGTAAATTAAAAGCTAGAATACAGGTACTAATTATTCATTGTGGAGCTGTCTTCTTTGCACTGTTATTTACTCCATTATAAATATGAGAGTACACTGTTATTTCACTTTACAAATAGCAGATCAGAAGTATTTAATTCATTTAGTCTGATGGATGTGCCCTCAGAAACACAATGAAACAGTGGGTTGAAATAAATTAGGGCATTAATATTTGTAAACTCCAAAGATGTCTGATATGATAACTTTAATTAAAATGATTTTCTGTGAACCTTTTGTTTTCCATAGTCTATTAACAATGCAGAAAAAAATGCTCTGCCTTTATTTTGAAAAAATATTTACCATTCTCTTTCTTTCCTTTTTTTCCCACCAAAAACAGTAAAGTCTATCTCTTTCGTGACTTATAAGAGCTCTCCTGAAGCGTTGAAGCATCTTGCTTGAAAGGGCTTGCATATTATTATCCTTTAGTTATTATTATAATAACCACATAATTTTTCTAAATCCATATTTCACTCTTGGCTAACATTTGGTTCAAATGTGTGTATACACAGGAGTTGAATAGGGTGTACTATTTCTCAAAATCGGGAAGACTTTGTTAGAAGCTCTGTAAGAGGCATTCAAGGTTAAAATTCAGCATGACTCTCTGGGCAAAGCCTGCACCTTCACTCCCACCCCCATCCAGCTCTGTGGTTTCCTCCTCTCCCCTCCCCCAGAGAAGGAAGCTCATCAACATTAGCACACAAATGCAAAATAACCAGCCAGGCCTCTCCCTAGGAATACAAATTAGGGGCAGGTAGTTGAAGAGCTTAGAAAGCTGAAATCGTTCACAATGAAAAGGATGAATAGATGAGAGACTGAAAGTGGGGTAAAGTGTTTAGCTTTTGTCATTTAAAGTGACGTCTTTAACTCTTTGCCTTCTAGAAACTACCCCTCACCAAATAATAGAGCTTTGCAATCAAGAGTTCCCGGGTTAAAAAAAAAAAGGTATCAAGTTTCCTTTTATAAGGTATAATGGTAAAATTAGATATTGGTTTCACTAGGGCCTATGTCTGACAAAAAAACAAAACAAAAACAAAACGGTAGAGAGCCTGTGACGTTGAAAAATTTAGTAACCGATTTTTTATTTTTATTTTTTTAAAAAAGAAGAGGTCCACATTAGCTGACAGTGCATTTCCTCCCCACCCACCCCCCATCATGGTCGCTACTTCCAGCTCAATGCAAATCATGTTTTATTGCATTTACACTTGGCTGGGTTTTGACTTGGGAGGTGAGTTTGGCTGGAAGCTTGAATCTTATTTTCTAATTAGCTCTACCTTATCTAGCAATCAACGGTGGAGACTTGCCACAGCTTTTTGTAATAATTATGAGATCGATGACGGAGCACGTCTTTTCCTAGATTGCAGAAGCTTCGGATACCCGAAATGTGTATATCCCGAAATCAATACTGTAAGCGGAGCAAGCAGCAATGTGCATACACATTCTCAAACTAAAATCTAAGTGTTTAAGCATGATGCTACCTCAGCGGTTAGAAACAGAACTAGAGAGTTGGAAGCTGTCTTAGAGTCTTATTAGAAAACCAAGGTGGGGTGCCTGGGTGGCTCAGTCGCTAAGCATCTGCCTTTGGCTCATGTCATGATCCTGGGGTCCTGGAATCGAGCCCCGCATGGGGCTCCCTGCTCACAGGAAGCCTGCTTCTCCCTCTCCCAATTCCCCTGCTTGTGTTCCCTCTCTCGCTGTCTCTGTCTCTAATAAATAAATAAATTCTTTAAAGAAAAAAAGAAACCAACCAAGGGACACCGAAGTAAGTGTACAGCTTAGCAAATAAAACTGAGGGCTCTACAACAGCACATTATCACTTAGAGCTAATTTTTATTTGTTTTATTTAAGAGTGCATTTCCTAATTTGGAGAGACCAATCTTTGCTTTAATGCTGATAAAGATCATAAATCTTGTACTATAATTATTTATTAAATGCCTTCAATTTGTGTTGTGTGCCCTGCAACCAGACATGTGCTCATCTCTTCAGTTTTGGGTCAGACTAGTTTAGACAAACAAGTTATAATTGCAGAAGATGTCCTTAAAGCAGAGAGACAGTTTGTAAATCCAAAATGGTCATTTATATGATGGTACTGAGTGGGGGTGCCTAGGAGATGGACACATTTGTAGGTGGGCATGCATGGAATGATTCATTACATGTATTGTGGAATTATATCCACGATGTTTCCATTGCATAGAAGGGGAAGTGGGACCACAGAACATTTTGACAGTTTGTTTTGTTTTATGACACCCCTAAGTAAAGCCAATGCATGACCTTGGGTTCCTCTTTTCCTCTTATTTCTCAAGATAGATGCAATTTTTGAGGACAAAAATGGTCTTCCCTTTCTAGGTGTCTTGAATAGTACCGTTTACAGTATCAGGGCTTAAACAAATATTTAGCAGTTTAAGAATATCACATGTTAAAAAGGAGACAGCAGATCCAAAATGGAGTCACTTGTGCGAAACCCCATGTCAGCAAACTAAGACATAATCCCTAGTCTAACTGTAGTTTCAAACCCACAGGAATATAACATTTAACCGTGCACATGGAATTACCTGATCAGCTCTAGTGAGCTAACCTGCCTGATAGAGACCTTCCACGCCTCTTAGGAAGATGCTTTTGCCTGAAACAACACATTCTTTTCCACCCCCTTTCCTTTAAAAACCTTTCCTTTTCTACAACTTGGCAGAGCTCTTTTCTGTTACTAGACGGGATGCTGCCCAATTCATAAATTGTTGAATAAAGCCAATTTGAGCTCTAAATTTACTCAAATGTTTGTTGTTTAATAGATTTGGTGGCAACAGCGGGACTGATAGAGACTTCTGATGGCTTCCAGGATGTGAGAAACAGAGGCGTGATACCCTGAAAACCCTTTGAGTTCACTGTCTTTCTTCCAAGGGCTGTGGGTAAATTCTCTTTCAGTTCTGAGCTCTGTTGCTTTTGGGTTGAGCTCCTGATCTAATTGGCTTTCCAGCTCAGGGCTTAGTAGGTCAGCTTGAACTGGTAGACAGTTCCATCTGGAGCTCGAGTCCCTCGCTTTTGGTTCAGTCTGAAATTCCCCAGACGTTTGGAATCCTTTTTCCCTGTTCCAGTTTGCTATCCCCATTTACTGGACTCTGCTGGTTTAATCTACTCTGGATCTTGCTGACAGTGCATACAGCCTTCTGTCAATAGGCCACAGTAACATTTCTTGGTTGCCGCTGGTATGTTAAGGTGTGCATGTTTGTTTGCCTTGTTTTGTGTAGATAAAGGCTATTGCTTTGGTTTAAGGAAATGTTGTGGCTCTTTTGATCTGTCCAGACCACTAAAGCTTTCTCCATATCAGCAATAAGGCTGTTTTGCTCTCTTATCATTTATGTGTTCATTGGAGTAGCACTTTTAATTTCCTTTAAGAATGTTTCTTCTGTGTTTATAACTCGGCTAACTATTCGGCAAAAGAGCCCTAGCTTTTGGCCTATCTCAGCTTTCAACGTGCCTTTTTCACTAAATTTAATCATTTCTAGCTTTGGATTTAAAGTGGGAGATGTGTGATTCTTCCTTTCACTTAAACCCTTAAAAGCCATTGTACTGTTATTAACTGGCCTAATTTCAATATTGTTGTGTCTCAGGGAATGGGGAGGCTTGACGAGAGGGAGAGAGATGGGGGGATGGCAAGTTGGTGAAACAGAATATACACAACCTTTATCGATTAGGTGTGCTGTCTTACACAGTGTGGTTCATGGCATCCTAAAACAACTACAATGGTAGAATTAAAGGTCACTGATCACAGTTCACCATAATAAACATAATAATGAAAATGTTGAAATATTGTGGGAATTACCAAATGTGATCCATAGTTATAAAATGTACAAACACTGTTGGAAAATGGCACCAATAGACTTGCTCAATGCATAATTGCCAGAAACCTTCAATTGGTAAAAAACAAAACAAAACAAAAAAAACCACACCGTATCTGTGAAGTGCAATAAAAATGAGCTCTGACTGTATATGCCTAAAAATAGGGCACAGGTTACCCCCTGCTCTTTCCCACACCAGGAGGAGGTAACACAACCATTATCACTGGAGATAGAAAGTAAACACTGAGATGGGTCTGCACAAATCAACTTTCCTGAAATAACCCTTATCCTCTATCAGTTCCCCCCCGTGAGTTTACCTTCCCATAATTTACCAACCCTAGAAGCCCAAACCCCCTTTCCTTTATCTTCTCCATATAAGCCTCTTTGGGTCTTCACTTCTTTCCTATGAAGTCCTCCATAAATGTAATAATTAAAATATTACCACCAAATAAAATCTATATACTTTTTCCCCTCTTCATCTATCATTTGTCAGTTTAATTTACAGGCTCTAGTTACTGAACGTAAGAGGATAGAGGAAGAGGGGCTTTTTGTTGTTGTTGTTTTTCTCCCCCACATATAGTATAAATACTCATACATGTATGGCCTATTTTTGTATTCTCTTCTGCTTTGTTGGCCTTGTCTTTATTACTGCACTAGTATCAGCAGAATCAATTACCTTACTTATGTGCCATAATTTATATCTGGCAAAGCAAATTCCTCTTATTATATGCTGTTTCAAAACTTTTTTGCTAATTTTGTGTACTTATTAGGATTAATGCACAGAACTCTAACAAAATGACATTTTTATCAGAACAGAAAGAAATTGACAAATATTTCATGAAGAAAACATGTTTAAAAATATTTAGGCTTCTCAGGTGGCTCTGTGGTGCAATGGATAGCGCATTGGACTTCTAAAAATATTTAGGCTTCTCATTCATAAATATGGTAGCTTTTTTCATTTCCTAAAAAAATCCAATTTTAGAATATTTTAATACGCTTTTATAGTTTTCTTCATACATATTTTATGTATTTTTTAAGTTAATGACCAATTTTTCTTGCAGTTGTTAATAGGATATTTATATCCCATTCTCTCCAAAGTTACTTTTTTCATAATTGTTGACTTATCCTATCTATTGCTTTCACCCTACTCAGCCACCTGGTCCCCAAGGTCTTATTCTAGACTTACACTGTGCAACATAGTAGTCACTAGCCACATGTGGCTATTAAATACTTGAAATGTGGCTAGTCCAAATTAAAATGTGTTATAAGGGTAAATATAAATATATTTTTTTACTTTTTGAAATGCGGCCCCTAGAACATTTTATATTTCATTTGTGACTAGTATTACATTTCTACATTTCTATGGTTGGTGCTCTCTAGACCTTGTCATTTCCAATAACTGAAACCCTCTATAATGTCAGTTTCATAAATTCAACTACCAAGCCATAACCTTTCCAATTTTTTTCCTCTAGTACTCCAACCTCAGCAATCCTTCCACCCTCACAGGGATAAACAATCCATTGATCCCATCACCTTCTCATTATACCTAATTTTTTGGCCTAAAACAAAATTTTACTCTCATAATTCTTTGATTGGATTTGGCTCAGCTGGGTAGTTCTCACTTGTGGTCTTGGATTCAGTTGCAAATGTAAGTAGACTAGGGCCATGATCATCTTACACTCGACTGGGTTGGACATCCAAGTCAGTTGTTGCTGACTACAGGTTGGAAGTTTCCCTGGGACTGTCGTGAGTCCTAGGATTCCACTTCTACCACTCATGCCAGCTCAGGTTCAATATGGTAGAGGGAGGGGTTTAATTCCACTGCTCAAAAGACAGAGTAGCAAAGAATTTGTAGCCAACTTTAATTCCGCACATCTATGTCCTTCTAGTATTCGCTTTCCTTCTTACTCAGCTTAAATCCTGGTCAATTGTTATAATTGCATACAACTTCAATTCCTTTGCCCCCTTCTCTCTTTTTGTGCTCATCCAACTAAACCATAAACATGGTTAAATACAGCCCTCCACCTACTCTTTTTTTTTGCACCAGCACATCTGGACAGAACTGGAGAAAAACATATATCCCTGTTGTCTAGTCTCACAAAATGCATGATCACTAACATGTAGTAGACTCTTAAGGCTGCCCAGCAATGTTCACTCTGTATTACCTAGGAAACCAGATGATTCTTTCATAACTTTTCCTTCTCCTCAAACTTTAACAAAAACTACTTCCCCATCCTCACTCTCAGCTGGTAATTTTCTTCATATTTCATTGAAAAAAGAGAAGTAATCAGGGGAGAAGTTCTATAAATTTCTATAAACTACACACCTGTGTCTGGCACCATCATTCTTTACCTTTTCTCCCAGTTCTTTGAATAATCTGTCCCTGTTCCCAGCTAGGGTCAGCATCTTTTCTTATTCTCTAAATCCCTTTCACTGCTTATGAGCAATGATCTAGAAGTCCTTTGCCATGCCTCAACAACTTCTCCCCTCAACTGGATCATTGTCAGTAAAATGTCTCCCATGTTAAACTATCATTTCTCATATATTAAAACAAAACCTTTCTGGACCCCAATTCTCCTTCTAGTTACCAACTTGTTTCTTTCCTTCCCTTTTAAGCAAGCTTCTTTTATTTATGCCCACAGCTTCCAATGTCTTTATTCCCATTTTTCTCTTTAAATCCAACATTTTACCACAAATGGCTCCAGTCAACATTAGTAACCAACACATTGTTGAATCCAATGGTCAGTTCCCAGACTCCATCTTCTTTGTCCCATCTGCAGCGTTTGACCCTATAGATTATTCCTTAGCTCCTTGAAATAATTTCTTTCCTAGGTTTACAAAACACCACACTGTCCTAGTTTTCTTCCTCTATCACTGGCTGCTCCTTCTCTGTCTCTTTTGCTTGTTCCTTCCCCTTATCACCAATAAACAACATAATGCCTCCCAGTACTATTTAGTTTCAGTCAGTCATCCAGTCTCATGACTAAATACTGTCTCCATGCCAATGACCCCAAGTATATGTCTAACAGAGACTTTTCCTCTAAGCCACCTAATCCTATACTCAACTGCATTCTCAATATCTCCCCCCTGGAATCTAATAGATATCTCAATCTTAGTATGTCCAAAACTAAACATTGAGTATTTCCTCCCAATTCTGGTTCTCTTTCATTCTTTTCTATCTCAGAGTACCTGTATTCTCCTCCTCCTCCTTCTTCTTCCTTTTTTAGGGTACCTCTATTCTTTTGGTTGCTATGGCCAAAAATCTGAAGAAGGTTCTTCACTCCTCTCTTTCTCTCATACCACACATCCAGTCCATCAGGAAATCCTGTCAGCTTAAACTCTAAGGTAGAATTGGATCACCTACTTCCACTGTGACCACTCTAAGTTCAAACCACTTCCATCTCTCCCCTGCCTTATTGCAGTAGCCTTCCAACTGGTCTAATTTCTTATGCCCTTGACCCTGTGTGGTCTGTGTACAACACATGAATGCTTCTCTTCCTTTCTTGTCACTTCTCTACTCAAAACCCTGCAAAAGCTCCCCTCAAAGTCCACTCCATGAATTACAAGGCACTCACTGTATGATCTGTCCTCACTGTCTCCCTAGCCCAGTCTCTTTCAACTCCTCCTGTAGTTCATCCTGCTTCAACCTCTCTGCTCCTCTTCGTGGCCTTTCTTCACTCTTCTTAGGACTTCTTCCTCCAAATATCTATGATCTTTTTCCTCACTTCCTACACATCTTTACTTCAATACTATCTTCTCTGCAAGGCCTTTGTCTTACCCCTCTAAAACTATAACCATTATACCCTCCAGCACTTCCTGCAACCCTTCATGGCTTTATCTTTCTTCTGAGTACTTATCACTATCTAATATATATTTTTTCTAATATACATTGTATTTAATTATCTCATTTGTTGTCTTCGTCTCTAGAATGTAAGCTCCATGAAGGCAGAGGTTTTCAGTTCACCCCAGAGCTAGCCACATAGTGGGCTATAATCACTGAAAGAACAAATGGATGTAGAAGGTATCCTTGATATGTTTCTGATTCTGTGGAAATTTTCTAAGATTTCATTTTTTCATTCTGATGCTTATCATCTGTTTAGATATATACTCTTTATTAAGGAAATTTCTTTTGACTCTCAATTAACTTAAATTTGTTATTATAAATGGGTATTAAATTTTACTAAATCCCTTTTTCATAAATATCAAAATAATCACATACTCTAGTCCTTTAAAATATGTTGACCTATTCTTGAGTTCTGGGCAGAAACCTTGTGTGGTAATGATTCATTTGGTTTAATCAGTTACCTCATTTAATTCTCTAATATTATTTTGAAGATTTTTGCATTTATCTCTATAAATGGGTTTGATCTATGTTTTTCTTTTGTGAGACATCTTTGCTATCTTCATAAAATTAATTGAGAAACTTCATTCTTTTACTCCCCAGAACACTTCATGTACCCTGGAATGGTTTCAGTAACATAGGAATGACAATTTCTTATAATTATGGTATAGATAAAATAGCCTATACATTACTGGTACCTGACATTCTTTCAGGGATAAATCTTTAGCAACCTTTTCCAATTGCCTGTATGGTTGCCCATTTATTCATATTTCACTCTCCTTGAATAAATCTTGCTAATTCATATTTTCTTAGAAGAGCATTAATTTTATCCAGATCTTCAGATTGCTTAATAATTAACCCCACCTCAGTAAAAATTACATTCTTTGCTTACAGCATCATTGGTTTCCCCATCTATATTAAATTGAATTAAAGTACTTTGAAATTACCTGTGTATAACAAAATTGAATTGCTAACTTGTGTATCTGATGAAGAAATAGAAGTGCTAAGGTCTTTGAAGGTATCTTACTGGGGTGGGGGAGTAGGAAGGGAAGATTATGCCTATTTCCTCCACTGGGCCTAGCACATGAGTTAGATGTTTTGAATGCTCAAAAAGGGAATATACTGACTCTGCCAAACGGGGCCAAGAGTTTCCTCATTTTCTGTACAGGTTAGTGGATTGTGAAACCAGGTATTTTGTTTATCTTCTTTACCTTTCCTGTACCACCCACCTTGGGTATACCCATTTATCTGTTCAAATCCTTGACAATTAAACATCCCCAAATTGTCAAAACAATTGCTATTAAGCCACTAATCCAAATAAGTTGAACACCTACTATGGTGAAAATACTATAGGCCCACTGAGAAATACAAAGAAGAATAAGACATGGTCTTTGCCATCTAGGAACTGACAATCTAGTTGGGAAAACTTGGTTGGAAGTAGCTTCAAGTCAATTTATAAAAGAGGTACTAAATATCACTACAGTATTTATTCCATTCAACAAACATCCAGTTAATATCTATATACCAGGTGCTATCCTAGACGTTATTTGCACAAAGATTAGTGATCCTCAAGAAGCTAATGATCTACCAAGGGGACACTCAGATACATAAAGTTAACTATGCTGTGATGTGATTTATTCATGTTTGTGATGAATAAAATGGTGCGTGGGAGTCCAAAAGAAAGTTGTAGGTGGGTAGGGAAATCAGTCATGGGAATGGTTTTATTGTAGAACGAACATTTAAGATGGATCTAGGAGAATAAGATAATGTGTTACTAGGCAAAGCAAGGGAAGAAGAGGATTCTGGGCTCATAAGGCTCATAAGGCAAGACATTAAGTTAAGAAAACATAAGATCTTACAAGTATAGCTGACATGTTAAAGTGTGTTTGCACTGGGCAGGAGAATTGGGGTAGTGGAGAGAGATAACTCTGGACACGTACAATGAAGCCAGATCATGAAGTGTCTTAACTTTTTGAATATGGTAATGAAGAACTTAGATTTTTAAGGCCGCAGAGTAATATACATTAAATGCTCTGAGTGCCCCTTACCTCACCATAGCAAAAGAGTTGAATTTACTTTATCAAATTTGGAATTTATATTTGGATTGATGGGCCTTAAAACATCAAGTTCTTGACATGTGTTGAATTTACTTTGGATGTCAAAGGAGCACCATCAGTACAGCTAAAAGAGGCTTGTGTGTAGCCCATTGGGAGAGAACTAACAACAAATTAAAATACTGTGGACAGAGGAATAAATAGTAGTTTCAACTATGAGTTCTAAGAGCAAATGTTCCAAATTGCAAGCATTGACTTGCAATCAACCTGCTTCTTATTAGTTTATTTTTTTAATAAAGATCTTTTTTTATTTAATGATGGTTAATAATTCACCCTTTCAACACTAAGGAGTTTAGCCAGTATGATAGTGAGGATAATGATGATAATAATATAATAGGAGCTCATATTTGAAGGATTTTGGCAGAGTATTTTTGTAGAATGAATTTTATTTTGAAAGCTTTATGTGCATTATACTGCTCTGTTATTACAAAAATCCTATGAGATGGGTACCATTTTTATTCCATTGGCCCTTGAAGAAACTGAAGCTTAAAGAGATACATCTCTCTCTCCCAAGGCTATACACTTAGTTGCAAATCCTTACTTGCATATCCAGGTCTTGAATTCTACCCATCTTTGAAATGACCTTCTCAGTGATATTGTTGTTTCAGAAAGATAACTAACAATAAGTGAAAAGCAAAACAGACATGAGCTAACTGGAAAGAGAAAACAATCCAGGAGCTCGGTGCAATATTCCAGGCAAGAAATGAACAAAGTCTGGTGTCTGACCATGGGAATGGAGTAAAGGGAACAGATACTGGAGCCATTTGTGAGATTAAATTGACCAGATTTGGACACCATTGGATGGGAAGGATAAGGAAGTGGCATAAGTCAAAGTGATTTTGAGTATAGTTCCAGTGACTAGGCAGATAATAGCATTCAATACAGGGCATGCAGACCAAGGAGCAGGATTTGTTGCTCTTGTTTTTTATAAGATTTTATTTTTTTAAAGTAATCTGTACATGCATCATGGGACTTGAACCCACAACCCCAAGATCAAGAGTAGCACATTCTACTACTGAGCCAGCCAGGTGTCCCCAAGGAGCAGCTTTTAACTGGGATGCTAAGAGAAGTGTTTGGAGCTGAAAATGTAATTTTTGGAATCAGTTTTATTTCAATAGTAGCTAATACCATGGGGATGGATGGACTTGACTCACAGAGAGAGTCTGTGGTAAGAGGAGGTAATGAAACAGCCTAGAATCCTGGGAAGATCCAAGGTATACCAGTGGTCAAACAGGTGCTATGAGAGTTTAAGGAAAGCAGAGTTTAATTCTGACTAAGGGCATCACCAAAGGCATCTTAGAGGGCAAGGGATTCACAGTGGAATTTAAGGTGCAGCTAAGGAGCATAAGGTAAGATGGGAATTCCAGGCTTAGAAAACAGTTTTGAATAGTAGTTGATGAACGTCAGTTTAGGAACTTGGAATGTACTTGGGAAGGGTAAAGTCAGGACAATGGGGTGGGGTGGGGGGGATGGCGGGAGGAAGGAGAGATGTTGTGTAGTAGCTGAATACGGAAAGGGCCAACTTGTAGAGATTGTAGAGGTTATATTGGTGTGGCTGAATTTGAGCTGGAAAGTTATGTGATCAGTTCTGAGTTTCAGGAAGGAAGCTTGTAGAAGGTTCTCTATGGGAAAATAAGAGGCTCTGATCTTTTCCAATCCTGATCTCCAAATGACCGCTGTGTTTGGGAAACAGGGAGGGGTGTCTTAGGTTTTCTTAGGCAGAAAAGGAGGTGGAAGGATGAATTTTCTTTTTCATAATCCCTAGGAAATCTTTAACTCAGACCCCTATCTGACCCATGAACTAAAGAAACAAACTCATTAATCATCTAATTATGAAATCTCTGGCTTTTAACTTCAAATTTATAAACTAGTTATGACAGCATTTCAGAAGAAAAATACCTTTCATCATCCCTGTAACTTAAAGAAAAGAGTCTTCAATTATATATTATTTACAATGTTGAAAATTTGGAAATTGTTCAAAATTTGGAAATTGCCAATCTGAGGAATAAATTGTGACTTTATAATTATTTATACTTCAGGTATGCTATATTTATCCTTACAAATAGATAAATTTTTTTAAAAGACTTTTTTTTCTAATCCAGGAAGTTACATAGCTTCTTTTATTTACACATCTTGGTGATTTATGAAACACAGCTTTATGCTTTATTTTATTTTTTAAAAAGGAGAAAAAAAACCCATCTAAGAATTGTTGTTATTCCTGGAACTAGTTCTGTTTATTTAATGCTATTAAGTTTTCTTAAAGCAGTTTAAAGAAGTTCTTCCATTATATTGTGTTTTTCACATCAAATATTACACATTTTTTTTTCAGAAACACTAATATTAAAATGCTTTTCATTGTGAATTTCCAGGGGAATGTTATCAAAGAAACACACAAAAAAAGAATAGAAAGAACTGGGAAAGATTCCAGTGACATTTTAAATAAGGATGTTCGAAAGCTTCCCCATGTCCTCTGCTATTTGCCCGAAGGTTTAGAAGTTTCACTAACTAATGTCGACAGTTGTTTAGAAAAGTTTTTACAGGAGATTGGAAGGAAATGTGACTTTCCCATGAGGGAAGGGGAATGAGGATTCTACTGGGCTGACTTTAACTTTAAGCACCAGAGACGGAAATGGAAATTCATTCTTCAGAGGGAGTTAACAGCGGTGTACTGTACTTTGCAAACTCTCCCTGGAGAGACTGTTGCTAAATTTGTACTCAGCAATGTTCATACCTGATTCATGCTCTATAAAAGAGAGGTCAAGGGATGTTTAAGTTCGTTTATTTTAACAGCCTAAGAATTTGAGTCCAATGAGATTAGAATCCCCCCTCACCTCCCAAATAAAGCCACTGTGTTGCTACCACTATTACTACTACTATCATCATCATCATTATTATTATTTTGGTTCCTTTCCTTTCCTTTCCTTTCCTTTCCTTTTTCCTTTCCTTTCCTATCTTTTCCTTTCCTTTCCTTTCCTTTCTCCTTCCCTTTCCTTTCTCCTTCCCTTCCTTTCCTCTCCTTTCCTTTCCTTTCTCCTTTCCTTTCCTTTCCTATCTTTTCCTTTCCTTTCCTTCCCCTTTTGCCTTTCCTTTCCTTTCTCCTTCCCTTTCCTTTCTCCTTCCTTCCCTTCCCTTTCTCCTTCCTTCCTTTCCTTTCTCCTTCCTTCCCTTCCCTTTCTCCTTCCTTCCTTTCCTTTCTCCTTCTTTCCCTTTCCTTTCTTCTTCCTTCCCCTTCCTTTCTCCTTCCCTTCCTTCCTCCTTCCCTTCCTTCCTCCTTCCTTCCCTTTCCTTCCTGTCTCTCTCCTTCCCTTCCCTCTCCTCCCTTCTCTTTCTTTTCTTTTTTCTTTCTTTCTTTCTTTCTTTCTTTCTTTCTTTCTTTCTTTCTTTCATTAGGGTATCCATTGTGCTATTATTTGAGTGAATTGTCCTGATATCTTTTTGATTTCTGTGAACCACTACCATAAGGAGAGATGCTATGATCAGAATCAGAGCTCATGTACATGAGTTTCCACTGGGCATGGATCTTAGACACTGAGGGTTAGTGTCAACCAATTTGAACTTTAATATTCATGACATAGAGGTAGCAGAACAGTATTAAGACAAGACATAAATAATCAGAAAGGCAGTTTTTCCAAACTGTATTTTGAGATAAAGTCATATGCTCCTTAAAAAAAAAAAATGGTTTCTGGGGCATTTGAAAAATGAAGAATTAAATAAAATCAAACAGAGTCTTTTACTTCAGGAAGTCTCAAAACTATTAACATAGTAATTTGTTCTGCAAATATCCAAGAAAAGATGAATATGCAGCATTGCTCAAATTTATACAGACACTTTTCCAGAAAAGTATATTGGAACAAAGTTTGGGAAATGTTGCAATAACAACATGAATGAATGAATGAATGAATGAATGAATGTCTAACACATTAACATTGTGCATACTATTTGCCAAACACTTTTTAAAGAGCACTCACACAAACACAAATATACACACATTTAATATAAAAATTATATGTATCAGGTACTATTATCATCCCCAATGTACAGATAAGATACCTGAGACACTTTCCCAAAGTCCCATAGATAATAAAAGGCCTCCTCCAAATCATGCTGTCAATTTTTCTCTAACTCAGTGATAACCAAACCCACCAGTAAACATTTGGATTGCACTATGTCATAACTTCCAGGGGAATATTTTTTATATTAATGTATTGTGTCCATAATAAAATATAACAAAAGTCAAAATGAAAAAGGATATAATAAAAATAGGATGAGGCATGTTTTAAAATAATTATTGTATTATTGATAGTGCAAAAATAAATTTATTCTTACTACAAATAATAAAGCCACCATCACTGAATATATATTTAATTTTAAAATTAATTAATGTTGGGGCGCCTGGGTGGCTCAGTCGTTGGGCATCTGCCTTTGGCTCAGGTCATGATCCCGGGGTCCTGGGATCAAGTCCCACATCAGGCTCCCTGCTCTGCGGGAAGTCTGCTTCTCCCTCTCCCACTCCCCCTGCTTGTGTTCCTGCTTTCGCTATGTCTCTGTCAAAGAAATAAATAGAATCTTGAAAAAAAATAAAATAAAATAAAATAAATTAATGTTTTGTGATACAGCAATTTAAAAATTTAATTCTGAGTTAGGTTCAGTTAATATTGATAATTGGTTTGACAGTTGGACATGTTGGGAAAAAGACATGTCACAAAGTACTATTATATAAAATAAACACTTAAGGTGTGTTTCATTGCTAATACCAGTGAATCTAAGTCCATATTTCACACACTCTTTTTTTTCCTCCCAATTTCCTTGCAGGCTGTCACTGTTTTTTCTGTGTATCTTGACCAATGAAAAATTTGGACTTGCTGTAAAAAAAAGCCGCTATGTCATTTCCTTACTGCTTACTTGTGCTTGCATTATTTGAATTAAATTTTTAAGCCTTTGCTTAGGTTTTGAGTGTTCAGTTATGTCAGTTTAAACTGGGTAATATAATGGGCAAGTGCACTTAACCTAGAGCACATGACTGTCACATGTCAGTGCATGCTAAAAGCAAGTACCAGTGGTTCCACTCTCCCTCAGGATCCTGCTCACCATGCATGGAGTGATGTCTGACACTTGGATGAGAGTTTTCAAGTCACTAGTGTGCATCCCCATATTAAATATTAAGAAAGATTAATTTTAGTATTTTTAAAGTAAAAAAAAACACACACACCAGTGGTTCATTGTACACACCTGAGGAGCTCCCACCCCACTTTAGAGACTATTCTAGAGCTTTCAGGCTAAAAGAAGAAATCTGGCCAGAAATATTAGTTTCAATAAAAGCAAAAACAAAACAAAACCAAGAAACCACTTAAAACTGAGAGAAACAATTTTGTTACCTCTTGAAGATTGCCACTTTTAAGCAGTAGAGTATCATTTTATTCAAAAGAACTCTATTCTCTAAGCAACAGCTATTCATTTGAGCAAATGTCCTTTAAAATGATAATCAGTCTGCCTTTATTTTTATTATTTATGGCATATATAAATCCAGTGTAATGCACTCTATAGGACATCCATTTATTCTGTGTTGAAAATTTAGTTTAGTGTGTTTTTGGATAACATGGAGGGTTGAGAGTACATGTTGGGGATGCTATGAGTGTTTAAAGCAATTGAAGGCAAATTGCTTCTTGGTGACTAGATAGGAAAACAATGCAAGAGTTTGGCTATTCCCGATTTCTATATTTCCGATTATTTCGGTAAAGGATTTTGGTAACCAAAATCCAATCCTCCTACCTCACAGGAGGCAAAAATGAATTGAGTGACTAGTCTGTTGTTACACAGTTAGTGACAGAATCAGGATGACAATCCAGTTCTCCTCACTGTTGCTCCATTCACTCCACATTTTCTTTTCTTTTTTTTTTTTTTTTAAAGATTTTCTTTATTTATTTGACAGAGAGAGACATAGCGAGAGAGGGAACACAAGCAGGGGGAGTGGGAGAGGGAGAAGCAGGTTTCCCTCAGAGCAGGGAGCCCAACATGGGGCTCAGTCCCAGAACCCTGAGAGCATGACCTGAGCCGAAGGCAGACACTTAAAGACTGAGCCACCCAGGTGCCCCCACTCCACATTTTCTGAATATACTACAAATGCCTTCTGTAGAGCGATAGCTTCACAACCAAGGTGTAAAGCACTTGCACAGAATATTTACTGCCAGTAATTTACTGCATTATACAGATGAACAAAGCCTTTCTTTGGGCAATCAAGCAATTAAAAAATAGTTCTGTTTTATAGACACTTCCCTTTGATGTGGCTTTCGTTGTCCTGGAATTTTGTCTGTAAGACATCTCTGCTGAACTACTTCATGAAACTCCAGTTTCCATGACATACAGCATCCTTATCATTGTCTTTCAATGAGCAATTTATACTCACAAGCTTTAAACTCCTATGGGTGATAAAAAGAGTGAGGGTACGGGGAAGCAAATCTGGGATAATACAAGCCATAGAATGATCTCGGGATAGGACGCACTCTAGGACATGTTATGTAGTTACTCCCTTTGCTCCTGTTATTTTGGTAGACCGCATTCATGGCAGTGGAAGCAAAGCGTAGGGAGTGTGTGAGGAAACAGAGAAAGCTAGTGCAGTTACTGCAGCTTCATTTTCAGTTTGGCTATAGGATGAATTATGTCCACCTGGTGGTTCAGGACCCCATACTGCCCTTGCTTTGTATGTATGGCAAGTTGATCTGATTGGTCTAGATCCCCAGAACTCCTTTTCACAGTCCAAGATAAGGTCTTGACCCTTGGTGTAGGTGTAGTGTCCCTAAGGGCATAAAATACTGTAATTACAAAAGGGAAGGGCTCCCATCAACTGTATTTGGTAGAGACTATGCAGGACCTTAGGGTTGGTTGAACTTGGAGAATCTTTACCACGTGATTATGCCTCAGATAATGCCTACATCCTAGTGTCTCAAAAGCAGCATCCAGGAATACATCCAGAGTTGAGTGGGGATGCCTCCCTGACACATGAGCAACTCCCGGGAATGCTGGTCACCCTGGGAAAGAGACAAACAACGTGACTCCTCAAAAGGGGATTGACTATCATTGCATTCCTTCCTTGTGAGCAGGATGAGAAGGGCACTATTGTAGAAAGAGAATTATTCACACTATTCAGCCTGGGGGTCTTGCTTAACTACAAATCTAAAGCTGAAACATGAAAACTATGGTTAACAGGAGAGACATGGCTGACACATCAGAGACTGATATGTTTGGGAGATATAAAGAGAATTGGAGATAAAAAGGAACTAACACTTACCTACCACCCACATAAGCTAGGTGCTATGCTTAGAAATGCACAAACCTTATCATAAGTTCTTATAAAACGTGAGAGGTTTTTTCCTCAATAAGGATGAGGAAACTCAGAGAGGTTAAGATACCCAAGGTTACATGGTTTTCTTCTGGTAGAGCAGGGATCAAATTAGGATATTGCACACTCAGAAGCTCATGCTCTTTCTGGGACACTGTACCAATGAATAAGTAAAATAGTAAATTGAACTATTTATTTTTGTAGCAAATTACTCCCTTAGTAAAATAAGCAAATAAACTAATAAATAAGATGACTCACAGGAGTCTTAGCTACAGGTGTGCTTGCTACCAGCAGCACGTGTATTCCCTGCAATGGATCAACCTACCTTGATGATGTTAACAAAATCTATGACAAAACTGTAGTATAATTTGTTCTGGTTCCATATGGAGCAACCGGAGTGGGGATATATAACTGAGTGAAAGCGTGAGGGTGATAGAACTAGGCACTTGGTCCTCCTGGCTGTGATACTTGGTAGGATCATTACCTGACACTCAGAGCAGAGAGTAACACAGGGGTTTTTCCTGTATCTTCCATGCTCAGAGAGATCCCCTAGCAAGCTAGTTCGAAAATTTGAAAGTGGTTTCGTCCTCGATGTCTAAGCTTTTCTTTTCAATAATCATGATTATACTCCATTAAAAAATGGATATACTACAGTCTCTCCTGTATTAAATGCTCTCATGTTTTTAATACCTGCAGAACAAACACAGGTTAAAGAACCTAGATAGGGCTATCCAGTTAGTGCTAACTCACTTATATTAGTGGAGAAAAGGACACAACAAATGTAAGTACACAGTTTTTATCTGTAAACTTTCATAGTTTATTATGATCACAAAACTCAGTCACCCATTTTTTAAGATTTTATTTATTTATTTTTGAGAGAGAGAGCACACCTGAGCAAGGGGAGGAGCAGAGGGAGAAAGACAAGCAGACTCCATGCTGAGCGTAGAGCCCAATGCAGGGCTTGATCCCACAACCCTGAGATCATGACCTGAGCCAAACCAAGAGTCTGACACTCAATCCAGTGAGCCAGCCCAGCACCTCACCCATTTGTTTTAACTCCATGTCTTATGCAATTAAACTTCCAGTTGATAAGACTGACCATCAGGCAGACCAAATCAATTACTTAGTGACTCTACCACCATTTTCATCTACTTTTGTTTACAAATTACACTTAGTGGGCTACAAGATGCGTGAGCTCTGGGTACAGAAGGTGAGGTGAATTAGCTGGACGCCCACTCCCCCAAGCCCTATATAAGAACCACTGGGAATTCTTACTTTCTGCTACAATGGCTGAAGTCAGCCTTTTTATGTATCTAAGTGGGAGATAAGTTATTGTTAACTTAAAATAGGACGTGGTGATTTAGCATGGTTTTAATTGGATTTGGGCAATAAAAATACCCTTTGCTGCTGAAAAAGGAATACAAAATTTGAAAATGAAGGTTATACAACCTCTTTACAGAAAAAGAGCAGTCTTTTGAAAGGTTGTCCTCATTTTAGAAGCTGATTTTATAATCCTAATGAGGCATGGGAGATAAAATCTGCTCTTGAAATGTTTCAACTTTCTTCAGTGTTCTCTGTTTAATTAGAATTACTTCCTCTACAAACCTCTCCAGCCAGCATTCTAATAACCATTAGCAGAGCTTATTTACTATTCAAATTGCTACTTAAAGTTTAGGCTTGGTGGCAAGGATTTCGTCAGGTAACTAAGGGAAGGTTTGCCCCTTTTAAGCCAGATCCTTGCCTCATCTCTGCCTTCAATGTATGCACAAGGACTTTTCTTATAAAAAAATAAACTTGAAGTCCTAGGAAAGACGTTTTTTGGGCAGATGGGGGGTGACAAGATGAGCAGATAATTATATGTATCTAAATGTACCTGCAAATCTGTTGAACTTGGAAAAAGTTTAGATTCTTCTGTTCTTTTGAATAAGCACATTTGAAGATCTGAATCTTAGAGTTTAAAAATGTATGAGACTGATAATAAATAAAAACAATAAAAATGGATCTGCCACACTCAGTAAGTCAACATCTTTTCATTTCCTACAGGGAAGGGAAAAAAAAAACTAAAGTAGTAACCATCCTAGAATTTTGGAAGCCTCCAGTTATAACTCCAGTACATTCCTTGGGCAAACTTTATTTAGCATTTCTACCAAATTCAAACAGAGTATGAAATTTAGTGTTTTCATTTTTAAATTCATAGCACTTTCTCCATTCTTAGATGAGTCTGATTAGAACAGTCACAATTGTATTCTGTAGTTATTAGGACTAAGAAAATCAATTAGAATAAAATGGTATGTTTCCAAATGATAACTAACCAGTGAATTGAGTGGCAAATTTTGAGTAAGCTATTGCATAAATTATTCTTAAATTCAAGGACCATGAGAAAATTCTTTTATATTTTTCAACAACCTACTCAATTCTGGTTCATTAAAATGCAATACATAGAGAGGATAGAAAATATATTTTCATGGCTTTCTCTTTAGATATGTTTCCAAATCTATCACTAATCACTGAAGGAACAGTAGCAGTGGTGATGGCAATTACAATAAAAATAATATTAGACACCATGTAAGAATACAGTTTCTAATAGCCAAATTTTAAAAGATAATTTGTTACCTACATATGAAGACACCAGAACAAACATATCATCAGTGCTGAATGCATTTTTTTTTTTAGAGAGAAAGAGAGAGTGAGGAGAGGGGCAGAGAGAGAGAGGAAGAGAGACTCCCAAGCAGGCTCCATGCTGAACACCGAGTCCATCTCAGGGCTCGATCCCATGATCCTGAGATCATGATCTGAGCCGAAATCAAATCGAACGACTGAGCCACCCAGGTACCCCTAGAATGCATCTAAAAGATGTTTCTCTGAAAGCATTGATAGGAAGAAAGAACTATGATGCGATCAAAACATGAGACTTGGAATCAAAATTTAGGCTTAAAGATGTTTTCACTTGCTTACTGTATGATTTGGAACAATTCTCTTATCTGCAGAAACTCCAATTTCTTCTTATGTAGAATAGGACTATGAATATCTGTTCTACAAGCATCTCGGGGTTAGCTGTGAGGATCAAAGATCAAAATGAGATACTGTATATGAAAGCAACACATCAACAGTAGGGTTCTATTCAATAAATGTAATGATTGCCATGTTTTGCACACATGTGGCCTTAATTTCCATATTAAGGTTTGGGTCTAGAACTCAAGGGAAAAAAAAACAAAGGTAGGGTACATTGGTACATAAGGATATTTAACTTTAAATGATTTTATTTGTATCTACTTAACCCTGCAAAGGAAGTGACGTGGCTCCCTAACGACCAAAGCTTTCATTTATCAAGTGCTTTGTTTATTGGCATGTGTTCATACTGCAAATGCTGCAAATCTAAGGCACATGCTAGATACGGGGATACAATATCCCTTGCCCTGTCCAACTTCAAGAAACTTAAAGAAGACAGTGGTGGTATAGCACAGTTTTAATAATGAAACAATTCACAAAGGGATAGTCTTAATCCTTCTTTATATGAGTAAATTGATGCTCAGAGATGTAAAGTAACCGCCCCACGGCCATCCAGCCAGCAAGCGGAGGCACCAACGTGAGATGCCAACTATCAAGTTCCAAAGTCAGTGATTTTGACTGTCACATTTATATTGCATCAAAATAATTTTTTTGGTGTTTCCTTGGAGACCCACTAAAGCTCTCATAGGTGGTTTAGACATTAAATTGTTCTTTTGTGGGGCACCTGAGTGGTTCAGTCGGTAAGTGGCTGGCTCTTGCTTTTGACTCAGGTCATGATCTTGAGGTCCTGGGATTGAGCCCCCGCCTCGGGCTTCAAGCTCAGCGGGGAGTCTGCTTGAGGATTCTCTCTCCCTCTCCCTCTGTCCCTCCCCCTGTGTGCTCTTTCTTTCTCTCCAAAATAAACAAATCTTTTAAAAAATTCTTCTTTTGTAAAGTTATTTATGTACATAGGGATATTTGAAATATCAGTTTTCAGAAGAGAAATATATTTTACATTCTTTAATATGGCTTTCTGCTTAATACAACAGGCTTAGGGTCCCATTTTTTAAAGCCCCACTTTTTTGTCATCAGGCAGTGAATATATGATGTATTGCTAAAGGCCTAAAGGCAAAGCCAATCAGACATAACTATCTTAATTAAGAACCAAGTGTTTTCCTAGATCCTTGTTGCTTGTGATGGTTAATTTTACATGTCATCTTGTCTGGGCCATGGCACCCAGATATTTGGTCAAACATTATTTGGGGTGTTTTAGGAGGTTGTTATTTGGATGAGATTAACATTCAAATCATCAGATTTTGAGTGAAGTAGTTTGCCCTCCATAATGTGGGTGAGCCTCATCTAATCAGTGAATGGTCTCAATAGGCTGACCTCCTCCTCCAAAAAAAAGAAGGAATTCTAGTAGCAGATGCCTTTGACTTTGGACGGTACTATTGGCTCTTCCCTGGGTCTCCAGCCTGCTGACCCATCTTGCAGATTTTGGACTTGCCAGGCTCCATATTCACTAGTGAGTTCCTTAAAATAAATCTTAATCTGTGTGTGTCTGTGTGTGTGGGTGTGTATATCCTATTGATTCTGTTTCTCTGGACAAACCTGACTAATACAGTGTCCACAGGGTGATGAGCAGACCTGGAGGATCTGTACAACAAGCATCACTGGGAGTTTGTTAGAATGTAGAATCTCCCATCCCTCCCTTGATCTGTTGTTTGGAATCTGCATTTTAACAGCATCTCCAGGTGATTAGTGTACACAGTTAAGTTAGAGAAGTCCTACCCAGGATGATCAGAAATTCAAAATGCTTTTTTTTTTTCTTTTTTCCTTTTCTTTTTATGTTTATAAGTATATCTCTGTTAGACTTGGCGTGTGTCTTTATGGCATTTGAGGGTACTTTCACTTCAGGCTAGTTAAATGCTCTGGAGCAGGAAAGGGGTTAATGAGGGAAATTGTTGCTGGTTCTAAAACTCTTTCCAATTCTGTAATCTAACTCACTGTCACTAGGAAAGCCTAGTCCCTATTTCTGTTTGGGTTCATGAAATAGATGCAGAAGCTGCTCAGCTAAAGGAAAAAAAAAATATTTTGAAGAGTCATGAGCATCTATGATAAGAAATGCATACATATAAAATCACAATAGATTTGTATCTATAATGGTTGGATTGTGTTAATCCCCCTTCAGGGGGCTCCTGGCCTGCTCAGTCAGAAGAGCAGATGACTCTTGATCGCTGGTCATGGGTTTGAGCCCCACCTTGGGTGTAGAGATAACTAAAAAAAAATAAACTTAAAAAAATTCATTTGAATGATATTTAGAGTGTACCTATTTTGTGCCAGGCATGTGATAAGCCCAGGAGACAGAAAGGAGTTTTCATTTCTGTCTTTTTTTTTTTTTTTAAGTAGGCTGCATGCCCAACATGGGGCTTCAACTTACGACCCTGAGGTTAAAAGTCCACATGCTCTACCCACTCCTCCCCTCATTTCTGTCTTTAAAAACCTGACAATGAGTTCAGTAGAGGGGACAGTTGTGTAAATAAGAAAGAGCAGTAACTGAGTATAGCTGCCCCCACAAATGAAAGGAGGAAGTCCTAAGTTTTTCTTCAACTAAATTCTTACTCTTGTAATTTATTCCACCTAAAATAATCAGCTGAGTTTTCCAAAATGACTACTTATTCATACCTTTCCTTTCTTAGAAACCATCAGTATATCTTCACTCTCTACTGAATTCATTGATTCATTTCTCAACAAATACTTATTGAGCACTTCCTATGTACCAGGTGCTGGGCTCAGCCCAGGAAACCTAGCTGTAAACCAAATAAAAAAGGTCTAATGGAGAGAAATAGTCAACAAATAATCACATAGATAATCATATAGCTACATTTGCATTATGTTCTGTGAAAGAAGAAGACTGAATAATATGACAGCAAATTATAAGGGAATATTATCTAGATTAGGGGTTAGAAGGAGCTTCCCTGGGGGGTATCATTTTCAGTAAATCTTAAAGGAAGAGTAAGAGTTTCCCAGGTGAATGGATGGATGTAGGATAAGGCTTAAGGACAGAGAAGATTCCATGTAAAGGGAATACTATTTGTGAAAGGTCTATGGAGGGAAGGAAAGAAACTGATGTCAGAAAAAAGAGAGAAGGTGAACCCTGGTGGGTAGGGCATAAAGGAACAGAGGGATAGGTATCAGAGTGGGAAGAACCAGATCGTTCAGGGTCTTGAAAGAACTGGAACTTTGTTCAAAGAGCAAAAGGAAGTCATCACATCTGTTTAAAGAGGGATCAAAATGTTTACAACACACTTTTGAAGGATCATTTTTACTGTCAATTGAAAATGTTACGGAATGGCCAAAAATAGATTTTGGAAGACATGTTAGGATAAAATCCAGGTTCTTTAGTTTGACATTCAGATTCCTCAGAGTTGAGGCCAAATCTGTTTCCAGTCTTCATTATCACTTCTCCCTTACATGAATGTGCATTTCATCCAGACCCATCCATTCTCTCTCCCCTGAACAGGATTTGCTCAATCCTGATTTTTGGCTTTCCAGAACACCTCTTCACCACATATTTGTTTCAAGAGCCAGGCAAAATGTCATCTGTCCTCAGTACCCTGGTTGAACATTGCTCATTTCGGATCTCAAATTGCTATCAGATTGAAAATTTAAGAGACCATGAATTGTAACAGACACCAATATTTTTGAACCATGAAAAAAGTAAATGTACTACTGAAAAATTCATGACAATTCAGTTAGACTGAGAGATACATAAATTGGTCATATTAGCTTAGCATTGCTTTGAAATTTCTCTCGTCTATTCATGTATTTGTGGTCTCTCCATTTCTAAGGTCCTATAAAGCACTTACTTGTTTTTTGCAAGAAAAGTTTGATCCACAATAATTTCTCCAATAACAAATATTTTTTTCCTTGCTATAAAATTTAAGCCCAATAACACAATACTTAATATCCTTGCTTTCTGGGTACATGATAACTTTTCATTTCTATGCTGTTTCATGAAGATATTTTAAACAACAAACTTAACATGTGTAGAATCAACAATGCATATTAACTCAGTTGGAGTGGACTAATATCAATAGCAATGATCAAGGTTAAGTATTGCAAGCAGTGAATGATAAGTATGTCATGACTGCTGCCTGGCCAATGACAACAGTAAAACATCATTCATTGTAAGATGCATCCTGGTTTCAGAGATGCATGAATGAGCATACAAATGTTCATCATAGAATTGAAGAGCTATATTATATCTAGACCATTCAATTGATACTTACATTTTACCATGTATTATTATTCATACCTTCTCTTTCTTAGGCAGCTTCAGTATACCGTTATTTTCCATTGAGTTCATTCATTTAGTCATTCACTCATCAACAGTCTTCATTGAGTATCTCTTATATGCCAGGGCTGGGCTCTCCCCAAATGGACAACTACCACTAGCCTCACCTCTTTTACCCCATTCCCCCCAAAACAACACCTAAATTGGTAACATTGCCATAAATCCAATTATGAGGTTGTCGATGTAAAGATATAGTACTTGGGACTATGAATGAATTCCTAAAATTCTTCTTTCTGATAGCGCTCTCAAAGTAAATTAACATTGGATAAAACTAAAGCATATAAATCTGTTGACATAGCTATTTGTTTTAGTAGAAATACTGCAAAAGTCTATATGTGCACACAAACACATGGACACATATATACACACATATATGCATGCATACATTCTCTATGGAGAAGTTATAGTATATTGAACACATAACTACATTACTAACAATATCTATTTAACAGTTCCCTGTTAACAAGGTATTTTATTTAAAAGGGTAGTATCTCATTTCACTGTCAGATCACTCATGAAGTATGTATTATCACCTACTATTTGCAGGGAAGAAACTGAGTCACAGAGAGGTTAAGCAACTTGCCCAAGATACATGGCCAATGTCCCTCCTATTAAGCCATATGAAATTTACACTTTTAATATCTTAGAGGTGGCTAATATCTAACAATAATAGTTTCATACACTTTCATTTTCAGACTTCTAGCTTGATTATTAGAGTAATTTGTTATAAGAAAACTTTCATTGCTTTACAAAGGGACTTACCTGTGTCTTTTTCCAGTAGAAGTTTATTTTAAACGTATACTTCAATTTGTCAACTACATAGGTAGGTGGGAAGAAAACAACATGGTAGTACCTAGTAACAATCAAAGGTATGTCTAGAAAGAAGGGGCTTCTGAAAAGATCTTTAATCTTAACAACCCAACATCTCTTTTAAACTAGCGTATTAGTTAAAATGATTGATAATCTACCTTTTTCTCCAGGAGCTTTCAAATAGCTTACGATAAAAGATAGTATTCATACCACAAATTAATTAAAACTGGAGTAGGATAACTAATGATTTCATTTACAGAATCATCCTAAAGTAGGGTTTTCATTTGGTGTGTTTTTTTGGCGACAAAGGGATCTTGTGAATTTTATGGGACAGTTAACTAAGTTTGCTACTTGAAACAAATTTATGTCCATTAAGACATGCCAGAAACAATTACAACATCAATACAATCTAAAGATGTGCATCTCTTGAGTACATGTATATATACACATACATGTATATACATACATATTTATTAGAAGCTAATTTTCAGGACTAAAATCTCTTATAAAGAAACATTTATCTGAAATTTATCAATCCATTTGACTTCATGTCAATTCTTTTTTCTTCTTTTACTTTTAAAGAAGGAGTCCCTTCCTCTTTCACACCCGGCTGTCTATGGACTCCTTACCCAGCCCCTCAGTTTTAGAGAATCATTCAAGTTCCTTTGCAGACATTACTGCCTCTGGCAAAATTTCCTGATTCCCACATACCACACCCAAGAGAGTTAATCACTTCCTCCACATGTGTATTTTCAGTCTGTTATCACATGTATTAAACTCTATAGTAAATATTTGTTTAGTTATCCTACAGACAAGTTCTAGAGGGCAGGAGATATTGTCTTATATCTCCAGGATTTAACATTGTGCCTGAGGTTAAAAAACCAAATCAACTGAAATACAAAATAATAGTAAATACTTCTTTAGTACTTACTTCGCACCAATCTCAAGGGTTAATATTTTACACATATCTCTTCAACCTTCGCAACAACCTTTGGGTCAAGAGTTACTATCTCTCAGAGAAGACATTAGGCTTAGGGAAGTTAAGTAACTTGCCTGTAGCTGCACAGCTAATAAGTAACAGAGGAGGGCATTTGCATAGGAGCTTATCTCCAAAGCTCAGGAACTTCAAGCATTACAGAAAAGTAGGTATATTGGGCATATATAGATATTTACAAATGCAGGGCATTTTTCCATTAGAAGAATTTCAGAGGCTTACCACTCAGAATGGAAATTCCAAAGTTTTGGTCCCAGCCATCTCCCCATGTCCTTTGACCTCACCCTCCCTCCCACAGCTGACAGCTTTCCTTGCCATGGGTCAGAGGATATATTACATTCTTCCACTAGTCCCCCAGCTTCCGCTAGAGCTGGATTTCTCAAACTCAGCATTATTGGCATTTGGGGCTAAATAATTCTTTGTGATGGGGGCCTGTCATGGGCATTGTTAATTGTGTAGCAGCATACCCGGGCCTCTACCTGCAGGACGCCAATAGATCCTCCCTCCCACCCCCAGTAGTGAAAACCAAAAATGTCTCTAGACCTTGCCAAATGCCCCTTGAGGGACTGAACTGCCCAGGACAGCAAGTCAGTAATGCTACCAGTCATTTGCTATGACTTAGAATCTTAAGTCTTACATTATTAGCATCCAAAGGGCTTATAAGCATCATTCTTAATTCACTAGTTCACAGTCACAGACCTAGTGAATGCTTTTCTCCCCCACTTACTGTAACATCCTTTACGCTCAAGATACACAATAGACATTAACTCGGAAACAAGTAATTGCACGCTGGGCCTATAGTTTTGATTGTTCAGGTGGCGGGGCAGAGGCCCAGAAGACACACTGTTGGGTTCTTGTGACTTTTCACAGATGACTACAATCAGACCAATAGCCTGTAAAAGAATCCATTTCCAAAGTTCAAGCTTAAAGGTATAGTGTTGATGAATGTTTGGAACTAAATCAATGAGGCCATATCCTAATTGTATAGGTCAGAATCCAGGTGACATCTAGACCTGAATGCAGATGTTGGCTGTGTGATCCCTCCTGCCCCTGAACAGTTCCTCACTAGCAGAGTGCCAGGTCAGAGACAGACATCCCTTGGGATATCCTAACCATTAGCTTGCCAACGTAGCGGGTACTAGATGTGTCTCAAGGCTCTGTATATGTTACTGCTTGATGCGTGCTAGGCCTCTTGGTCACTAGGCTTCATAATGTTCACAGTGACCAACAGATACGCATCCTTAAATGCTGTTCTGAACTTATAAAGATGACTTTCCAAAACGAGTCTCAGGACCAGTTTTCTGGTATGAGCAGCTAGATATTAGGGCTACTTTGTGCCTACTTTTGAGCAGGAAAACCAGATTTGGGCTACAAAGAGTGCCTTGAGCCTATGAAGAACTTGGGAGTAATGTGGTTACTCTAGCTTCACGCAAATGTGGTATTTATCAGAGCCCTGCTTGACTGTAAGACCTATTGATGCAAGTCAATAAACCAGATGTTATTTGGAGCAGAAAGCCATTTCAAAATATGTAAGTTGTATTAACTTGAGTGCTAGAGATGGTCATCTAGGCTTTGAGAGTCACGTGAACCTGAGCAGCCAGGTCTCAGAGATTATGTTTTAGCAAAGGCAGAATTGCTCCAAAGCTCAACCACTTCCCTTCACACTATTTTTTTTTTTTTCTCTGCTTGATTATCCCCAATTTGTTCTTCAGAAGTACTTATCCTTCTCTAGGTACCAAAGCAAGCTAAAAATACAGGTTAATGACAAGAGGTAAATTTCAGCAAACACTGGAAGAAAAGTCGTTTCAACCTATTTCTTAGTTGTAGATCTTAAAAATGTATTTATCTTTTTTTTTTTAGGGAAGGGTTTTAGTGAATCATGAATCTTAAAATTAAGAATAAACATAGCAAGACATAGCTATTTAAATATTAATCAAGTATCGCTACGTTTCAGTTAGGATTTGGTATATAAGCTTGGTGAACGTAGTTTTGTATAATGAGTAACACCAATTCTGTTGCATCTCTCTTAGCAAAACTGGCATTTCAGTAGCTGTAACCATTGCAAAGATCTGGAGACCAAACCCACTAATGAGAACCCATCAGTGCTTTTCCAATTTCTCTACTCTCATAGTGCCTTGCTCTTGCCTTGGCTACGAAAGTCCTGTCGCACATTAAAGTCGCTAACACTTTCCTTTTGTATCGCATCAACTAGTCCTGTGATTTGTGAAGAGTAGACATTCAAATGAATTGAAATGCCAAATTATTTTGGTGCCCAAATTCCATTCCAAGTGGGTCCTTGTATTAAGCCAAATTATTTATTCTTCTCTGTGTATTAGAATTGTTTTGAGAAATAAACTCCTTTAAGGTATGCTGAAGTCTTACTTGCCTCCTCTAGCCAAACCAGAGGCCCAGGTGACAGGCTTCATTCTAATTTCCTTTAGCAGCTTATTTAAAAAAAAAAAAGAAGGTTAGTTGCCAAATAAGCCTGACTCTTAAAAATTCTTAAGGTAAATCAAAATGCAGTTTTAGATAAAAATGTGAAACATTTGCTAGCCACAGGTAAATTTCAATGCTAATCTTTTCTTATTTGCTGTATTTCTATCTTCTTTATTCTTTTTTTTTTTTTAAAGATTTTATTTATTTATTTGAGAGAGAGAGTGAGAGAGAGAGAGCATGAGAGGGGGGAGGGTCAGAGGGAGAAGCA
>NC_138371.1:150779929-150814178 GCF_054177405.1 Leptonychotes weddellii
ATTGACATGTTTGCTCTATCATTCTACTTTTAACCTATCATGATATCAAAATAATGGCCATTGGATTATAAACTCATGGTATTTATGTATGAATCTCCATGAACTTTACAGAGATTAAAAACCTGAACTGGTTATTCCTCCATCTCAATGAGATGACCTGCAACATTTAAAAACTCTTTCACACACTCAAGTTATGGGTACCAGCTGTTTTCAGTCTGTTTAGATATAAACACTTAATTTTCCATATTCTGAAAATGAATTTTATACAGTATATATAAATACTGAACATTTAGTAGTTTCATTGGAAGCTTCTTGAGGAATCCAATATTCCTATTTATCTTTTTTTTTTTTTAAAGATTTTTATTTATTTATTTGAGAGAGAGAGAGTGAGAGAGCACAAGAGGGGGGAGCGGGAGAGGGAGAAGCAGACTCCTCGCTGAGCAGGGAGCCCGATGCGGGACTCGATCCCGGGACTCCAGGATCATGACCTGAGCCGAAGGCAGTCGCTTAACCAACTGAGCCACCCAGGCGCCCCATATTCCTATTTATCTTTAAGTAATTTTCATCAGGACTTAATATATACTTACACAAATCTTCTAACTTCAGTGGCTTATTACTACGTTCTACATTCAAACTAGGGAATTATGCTTTACATCTATCCCATTAAAAAAAAAGTGCTAAATTAGGAATCAATTCCTAAGTCAGTAGTTCTCAAACTACGCATGACTAGTGGAGTGATTTTTTTAAAAATACAAATTCCTAGGCCACACCATACAACTCTGAATAACCACGGGGAAGGGCTCTTAATCTAGTTCTTCAATAAACACCCGATTGCATTTGATGCAATGTGTCTATAGAACACTTGGAAAGCTGTTTGTATGTTGAAAAAAACGACTTGCAATTTCTATACTAAAGAAGTCCTATCAGTGCATAGGGCAGTTGTTGAGGAATAAAGCTAATTAGTCAAAATGTTTGCGCTTTACAAATCCTGACAACGGTACAATGAATAAGAAACCCTGCCTTGTTTTCCAACATTAATTTCTCGTAGATCATCAGGGTTAAATCTAAGAGTATTAGAATTGCAATGCTCAGTATCCCAAAGTTGAAACTAGAGTAAATAATGTCTAACTTAATTTAACCTTGTGTTTTCTGGAGAAAGTTTAGAGGACTCCCAAGGTCCTTAGAGCAATGCCTTGGTTTAAGAGGCTGTATATTTCCTTGAAAGCTAATTTTAAAAAACAAAACAGAAGATGATCTGTACTAGGATAAGACCTCTTAAGAGAAGGAGCCTCAGAACAGGAAACAAGATTAAACAATGATAGGTAAATCATTTTCTAGACTTCCGGTGATTCTTGGCAGCAAGAGGTTGTGCTTCAGAAGAAAAAAATCATCATCCACAAACTAATGGATTAAGTGACTTATTACAAGTAAGAAAACCTAGTTATTTGTCGAGCTGGGCTGTAGCAGCTTAGTGTGTATTTGCTCCCAAAAGACAAATGCAAACACACTGGCTTTTTGGGGTATTGCGTCTTTTTCCCAAAGTGGAATTTAACAATTTTCTGGATAACTTGATTAAATAAGACCAGGCCTCTCAATTGGCTTCCTTGGGCTTCAATTATTAGGCCAATATAGGATGAGATTTTATGATACCCAACACCTGAATCAAACCAAGTTATAATTTTCCTGTCTTTTCTAACATAACAAACTTCCGGTATCACGGTGATAAATTAAGTCTAAAACCATATAGGCTGGAAAACACATAGCCATAATCAGCTGTCAAGAAAACATTTTTGCCTCAGTTACAAGCGTTGATCTGTGTATACCGTATACCTGACACTGAGGACATTCAATAAATGTTGAACTAAACTCGTTTTTCTGGTCTTGAATTAGCCTCATGGCTGGCTATTCTTAATACTTAATTCCGTATGTAAAGAAAAAAACCTAATTGTTAATCTTTTAGGGAAGTCTCCACAATGAATTAGTTTAAGACTTTTTTTTTTAAACATGCAAAACAAAGGAAAGCCAACAGATCTGTAAAAGGGAAGAACAGGAACAATGATCTCAGGATAAATACAGCCGAGTCAAATGCTCAGTTATTTCCCTCCCGATTACTAGAATTAGTTCTGGAGAAAAAAAAAAAAAGAAATCACTGAATCTCCCCTTTAAAGAACCTTGTAGATAAGTGAAACTATTTCATTGAAATGCTAGTCTTCACATAAAATGTGGGTTTTTTCACTTCAAAAAAAAACCAAAAACAAAAGGTAAAATAAGACAAAACAGTTCCGTTTAATTTCAAACGTTAATATATTTTCTATTTTATATTGAACATATGCATCTGTAACCCCTCATTTGCAGCAACTAGCACATCCTCATAAAAGGGGCAAAATTTGTAAGATGCCTCTTAAAATAAATATTCTTTTTTATAAAATAATAAAACTTCAAATAAATATTCTTTACACTAAACAATATGTTGAAAAATTAGAAAATAAAGGTTGAATTTTACTGTAACTGTACAATATACATGAAGTCCAAAGGGAAATCAGAGTCTTACAATAAAGGCTTTCTGTAAGGCAAAATACAATCTAAAAACATACTGATTGGTTCACATTCTTCCGAATGTACAACATATTAGTATAATATTTTGTGACTGTGCCACAGGGCATGGCACAACTTGTTTTTCACAGTCGCAAATATTATTGTATATACAAAAATATAGCACATTATCTCTGGAGAAAACAATGGGAAAAAAGTCATTTACTAATTTACAAATTTTGCAAGTAACCATTCACAAACAAAAACTGTGCCTAGGAGTGTCTGTGGCTTTAGCTTATGCAACGCATGGGTCCCCAAGTTCTGTATCCCATACTTTGAGCTCCATTAGCTGAGTTCTAACAAGCATATCAGTTAAAATGGCACACGGACAAAAAGCATTTCACTGCAAACAGCAAAGGACATCCCAACCCTCTATTATTAACAGTGCCAAGATTCTAACTGTTTAGTTGGTTGCATATGTGTTAAAAAAAAAAAAAAAAAAGGGGAGCAATCCTTATTACTGTCCTATTCCTGATTAATGGTGCTATGTTGGTTTTTCAAAGTTCCTGGGTGGGACAGTGGGAACTTTGCAGCAAACTGTGTTTGAGTTTTTACAGCGGCATCCAGGTCTGTTAACCCGGTCATAACACCCCTGGCACAATTTAAGGCAACCCTTGGCTGGAAGGTAACACCATAAACAAGGCAAAAAGAGAGACATGACGCCCATGGCAGACCAACGTGTACAACAGTGAGACTGGCTGCAAGAACACGGGTTGTCAGCACAGTTGTCCTCGTCATCATTAGAACAGTGATAGAAGAGACCTTTCACACAGCACACACAAGTCCCATAGTCAATCACGTTTTGGGCTGAGCAAAGGCACTGCTTGTCACAGATCCAGTCTGATGGCAGAGGCCTAGGGTAGGTGCACTCCTTACACTTGCACTTGCCACAGTCCTCACACCTGTAGGCATGCAGGCCCAAATCTTCCTTGCTCAGGGGCTTAAGCTCACCTGGCTTGAGCTCCGATTTGGGCTGCACACGGATTATCCCATCAGCAACAGGCCCCGAGGAGAAAGATGGTCCTAACAGTCTCTGTTCAGAGGAACTGCTGCTGGTACTTGTCCTTGTACTGCTCCGAGACCCCGAGCTGACTGTGCTGATGGACCTGGACAGAGGGGCTCGTGCAGAAGAATGCACCTGTGGGTGCTGGAGCCTGGGAGGCTGGCGGTGCTCAGGCAGACCGTGGAGCCTCTCATGTTTGTGCTGAGCGGAGGGGCGAGGAGCCGGCTTGAGCCCAGGTCTCGGGACCACAGTAGGCCCCTCTGTGTACTCATTGGTGTTTCGGATGGCTCTGATCTGATCCAGAGACAACACGTGTACCTGCTGGGTGAGGGCTTCTCTGGGGTCGGGCTCCCCACGCTGCCTGCCAATGTCACGGGGTGCCTGCAGCAAGGACGGCGACCCGCTGCCACTCTGAGCTCTGGCCTCCATCAGGTCTGGGAAGTGTGGTCACTCCAGCGGGCTTAGAACACATCTGAATTCCTGCAGAAACCAAGAGGAGAGAGCTGGTTTACACTCCAGGATACTTCCCACTCTCCGCCCACCTGAATTAACTCTTCGATTTCCGCTCCCCCCAGAGGAACAGGATTTGAAATGCAGTGGCCATGGAGGGTTTTAGAATAGCCATACGATCGATGCCATACCAAAAAATAAAAATTAGGACCGGGTACTGACAATTCTTTAATCTTGCGATGTATAGTAACACAAAGCTAATCTTTGTTTCAATCATAAAACTGCAAGGTTCAGGTTCAAGGTAAAGATTGCAAGAAAATAACGTTAGAACACAACACTGCTGCCAAAGGATTCAAAATCGAGATAGGTTTAACTTTGTCGTAGTCATTTTTGCCTTAAACATCAATAAATGCAGCCCAGAAATTCTTGGTTCTTACTTTGTCTGCTTTTACATCAAATACCTTTAACTATATTTTAGCCAGTATCCTGCAACTTTTTAGAATACCATAGAATGAATGTGACTTGCGAAAAAGCAAATATTCGCCCCCCCCAAGGATGTTATAAATTTCACAACAGTCATGCATTATTAACTATACAGTAGCAAAAGTTATAAATTAAAAACAAATCCATTCAAATCCTATTAGGTGCCAGGAACACAAGAACAACCAGCAACAAGACAGGAACTTATTTTCAACTTCTCAACAACTTGTGGCTCAAATATTTTACAGCTTGATAGCCTGAGAAAGCATCTTTAATTCTGTACCTAAAAGACTGTTCTGTTTTAGAAATAAACTCTGTCAAAAATATTAACTGCTTTGCCTGTTTCCAAAAACTTAATAGTTCAGAACCTAAACTGACTGGGGATAACAGGAAGTGTTTCAAAAATTCCTGTCACGTCTCAAATCTATCATTCTGACATGTAATCGCTTAAACTGCAAACCCTCTATAAATTTCAGAACTATCACCCCCTTTGCCAAGTCTACAATGAACAAAAACGGGAAAAAGTGGACCTTTATCCAGTCTCCGATTTTTATAAAAGAGACACAGGCAGGTGACACACGCCTCCCAATTCGGAACAAGGCAGAGCTGGAAACCGGATCTCACTTCCCACAGAAAAGGCGGACAAGACGACGTTGATCTTTGCTTTCACTCCGTTTATCGGCTCTATCAGCGTCCCAACACCGTCCCCAGCAGGTGGGACACAGTCAGAGCCCCGGGGGACTTTCCTCCGGGGAGACTGACACAGCCCAGGGGCCAAGCTGCCCTCCCCCTGCACACAATCCCAAGACTGCCTAGAAGGCGAGGGGCGGGGGTGCGGACTCCTCCGAAGGGGACGTGCCTTGAAACGCTCACACTTCCCCCTCCCTACCTCCTGGGTAAAATATACCCCACCCCAGAGAACTGCCTCCCAGCTCCAAGAGGGAGCCACTCCACCCCCAGGCAGAGGTCACGCAGCCCACCGCGGGGCGTTCTGGCAAAGGCCCTCGAATGTCCGGGCACAGGTTTCAAGCCCCCGACGCCGAAAGCCATGCCTTAGACACCCTGCCGGGGCAGAGTCTAACCCACGCACACTGGTCGACTCCACCATGCACTGACCGAACGGGCATTGCCTGCAATCTGCACACCCCATCTCCTTTTGGATGGAGAGAAAAAGTGAAAGGAAAATTGCTTAGAAAGGGCAATTCCCAGGGCCCCACTGCACAAGCCAGGCGTGCAGGACGCAGATCCCTAGGCTGGAAACTTTCCGCGAAGATTTGCTTGCAGTGGAAAGTAGCATCTTTGCGGGGAGGGGGAGAATTTTTTTTTTTTTTTTTAAACAAAAATGATTACTGCCCATTCCTAGCCTCCTTTGCAGCTACCGCCGCCCACCCCCCACGCTCCCCCATTCCCCACCCGGAAAATGCTTAGAAACCCCCATTAAGAACACCGTGTGATCAGACTAAGGATTAAGGGGAAAGGACTTCAGCACGAGGGTGGGGCAAACACAGAAACCGCTTTGTAAAAACGCACAAGATTCCGAATTCAAGGCAGCAGCAACAAACAAGTAGATCAGCCCATCAAAGGAAATTAACAACAAAAAAACTAGCCTCTTTTGCCACCTATTTTCAGGTAATGGAAAACGATCGCGACCGCTTGATGACTTTCTTCCTGTGCTAGGTCAGCCCAATCTTCCAAAAATAAAAAAAGCGTGACCCAAACCGACCACAGAGAACGGAAAAAAGAGAGAGCCGCACTTCCGAACCGCAGACGCGGCGCCCGGTGGGGCGACGCTTCCACCCGCACCGGCTCGCCTCTGTACCCGGCACCCTGCCCATTTTTCAGCCGCGGGGTCTCGCTGCCCCCGTGAGGCGAGCGACCCGCGCGCCCTCGGTCCCGCTGGCGCCCCTGCCTCGGGACAGTCTCACCCAGGACTTGCCTTCCCCGGAGAAGAACAGGTTAGAAATGCGGGCGCCTACAACGGGGACCTGGAAAACACAAAAGTGTCCCCCCTCCCTCTCCTGCTCTCAGCGCCGAATTCGCGGCCAATGCAGGGCCAGCAGCCGACTCGCGACGAGCAGTCCGCCACCCCAACCCCCCAGAGCGCGGGCGCGTGGGGTCCTAGGGCTGGGGACACCGCACCCGGCGCGCACTGCAGCCCCCGCCGAGGCAGGCCGAGCCCGGGGCAAGGCAGCTCCACGGGCAGTTCCCTGGATCCCTGCGGGGAACCTGCGGGGTTAGAGAAAGGGAGGCCTGAGGAAGAGACAGACCCCACTCCTGGTCCGGCTGCACCTACTCCATGTTGCCCACAACGCGCCGGCCAAGGCGCCAGGAGGGGAAGAGCCAAACGTGCCTCACCGTGATCGCGGCTTTGCACCAACCCCTCTCCGTTGGATTCTCGTCTTCCTGCGATGTGCAAATAAAATCCAGCCCCGATGCAAACTTTTCGTCCCTTCTTTCCAAACTCTGCTTCAGTCCAAGTTCCGAGCAATCGGCGGGAGGAAAAAAGGAGAGGAAAATCCGGAGCCAAGTCCCCAGCCGATTAACACTCCGGGGTTCGGGGCTGGGGGCGACCCCCCTTCTAGAAACGCACGCGGAGTATTTCCTTTTTCTCAATGAACTGGAGGCCGAAGCGCCAACGGCTAGTCTCTTTTCCTGGCAGATGAACGAAGGAGAAAAAGAAAACCGCCTCAGAGAGAATGTAAAGCCAGATGGCCAAGTCCTCCGGCCGCGTCGCAGCTGAGGCGGCGCGGGGGCGCGGGCCGGGCCGGGCGGGCGCGGGGGCCTGGGCGCTGCGCGCTCCGCCGGCCCCTCTCCTCCGCTCGCGCTGCGCCGCGCGGCTCTCAACGGTGCAGACTGGGCGTTGTGGAGGCGCGGCGGCGAGGCCGAGGCGGGGGCGGTGGGTGCGGAGGAGGAGGTGAGGGAGGAGGAGGAGGAGGGTCTGGGGCCCGGCCGGGGGGGGGGGGGCTCGCCGTTGGCCTGCGCCCTTGCCTTTCCGGAGGCAGGGAGCTCTGCGGCGGCCGCGGCAGCAGTAAATGGCGTCATGTGGATCCGAGGCGGAACAGAGCAGTTGTTGTCCCAGAGGATATATCGCATCCGGTCCCAGCTCATTGGCTCCGCGGGGCTACATTCACTCACACTTCAGCGCCCGCCAGCGCTCCGAGCCGCAGGAGGCATTCAAAAGGGCAACCGCGCCGCCCCGCGCGTCCCCAGGCCGGTCCTGCTGCCCGGGCGCCGTCACGCGGGGCGCCCGCGGGGCCGGGCTGGGCACGGCGGGGTCAGTTTATCTAGTTTCAAGGAAACACTGACCTTAAGGTTTCCCCAGAGGCCATGTGGACGAGCCTTAGGCTCGGACTGACTTATGGAACTTTCTCCTTGCCATTAGGAAAAGGGAATGAACCTTGAAAACTAATCCGGACACGCAGTGTTAGCATTAAAACAACAAGTTGCAGGTTTTAAGAGTTTATTCGGAATCCATCCAAACCCACCTCTCCCCTTTTCTGTTCCCCCTCGAGGGGGCGACGGGGAGAGGAGAGGGGGGAGGGGAAGGGGAGCGGGAAGTGAGGTGGGAGGGCTATTGGTTTATTCTTTGTCTACTGGATTAACCCGATTATACACCAGGCACCAGCACAAACCGCCTCCCCCACCTCAGAGCCGTGTAGGAGAGGAACGGAATGCAGATTCGGGTTTCAAGTACTTTATGCTCTGACCGAGATTTGCTTTTGATTGTGTCGCTCTGTAGTTTTTAGTTTAACATTAGATTTTATATTTTTCAAGGAGAGTTAGCTACAGATGGAGGTTTTTTGAAGATCAGTTTTGTTTGACACAATAGCTGAAGGAAATTCTACAGTCTAAGCCTTTTTAAAATTAGTTAATAACACAGACACGATAACTCAAGGTCGACATGACGGGCTTCAGAAATGGTAGGGGGCTCACTGTTCGACTGCAGATTTCCTTCACTTAACCAGAAGTCATCCTTCATTTCTGACTCCCCTTGTCACCTAGAACATTTCCCAAGAAGATCCTATTGTACATTTTGAAGATGGTCTGCATTTTCCCACTTAAAAAAGTAGAAATAGAAAGCTAGAAAATGCATAGATATGCAGTGCTCTAATTGCCATTCATTTACTAAGAAACGTGCTTGCACGTGGGAGCACCGGTGGGAAATTAACCCTCCCCACCCACCCCCACACACTCCTCATATTGGATTCTAATAATTTACAGAATGTTTTTACTTCACAGGGAAGTACGGTCAAATCTCCCGAATAGCACCTGCCCTTGTGCGGGGTTAGAGTTCTTGAAACAGTGCTAGGAAAACGTGTTGCTTGATTCCCCGCGTCCAGCTCCAGCTCACATCCGTTTGCAGCTACCCTGACGCTCGCTGCCTCCTCTCGAGCTCGAGCTCTAGAATGTCCCGGGCGCGCTCCCCGCCGCGCTGCGCTCTAGCCCTGCCTTCTCCATGTTTCTCTAGGGCTCTCCCCAGTCGCCCTGGGTTTGGAAAAAGAGATGGCAGGGGAAGTGGCATGCGTTATTTCCGGGTGCTGGCCTACGTCCCCCACCCTCCACCCCTCGGTGA
The DNA here is from genome assembly GCF_054177405.1 of Leptonychotes weddellii. NCBI lineage: Eukaryota > Metazoa > Chordata > Mammalia > Carnivora > Phocidae > Leptonychotes > Leptonychotes weddellii. The sequence continues at coordinate 150,789,028 of NC_138371.1, forward strand.
GGGTGGACGAGGCTACTTCGGTCAGCTCCGCCGTGTCCCCGGGGCTGAGGGCAAGGGACGACCCGGCCTCCACGGCCTGGGCAGCTCGCCCAGCGCCCGAGTCCTTTGAGCCTCGGGGTGAACGCAGGCGCCGCTGCGCTTATGGCCCATCCGGCCACCAGGGGGCGCCCGCCCGGCGCGGGCCTGAGGCTGGGGCTGGTGCAGTCTTCTTGCCCAGTACAGGACGAGGGCAGGGGAGGGAGGTTGCTGTCTAAGATGTGCATTAGTTCGGCTGGTTCAAAATGAATAAAAAACAGCTTTTCCTACCATCTCCTGGGACACCTTCCGTGTGGAATACGAGATGAGGTACCTAGGTTCGAAAGAACTCCAGCTATTACCAATGGGAAGGAGTTGGGAGCCAAAGCCAAGTTGTGCAAGGCTGGTGGGGAACTCGCTTCCCCCTTTGAGGGCAGCAAGTCTCTGGCAGAGCAGGTGGAAGACACGCCTTCCCTTCGTCTTCTCAAACCCCTGCACCCAATGGCTGCTCCTTAGGAGACACTTGTGCCCATGCAACTCTCCCAGCGCTGCAGGACCTTTGCGAAGACACACTGTTCTGGATCAAAGCATAAACTGGAATTTAAATTAGGAGCTTCTGGCTGGTCAGAGCACCTTGTATTTTTATTGAGTCAGTAGGGAAGAATCTAGGAATTTATATTTACCTTTCATGAGCTAGAAAGAATCCCATGTAATCCAGCTCTCCCCTCCTTCCCCCACAGCCTCCAGCCTGATTGACTGGAAAAACATTTAACCTATAACTTAAGCACAAGGTAAAAACAAGAACCTGTTGCATTCTTTCTAACTTACTCTTTATTATTTATTTTATTTAGTGAAATTATTTTTTTTCAGATGTAATGTATGCAACAATGTATTGTGCCCCAAAATGTACTTAGTGAATTATAATCCCGGAGAGGAATGATGTCTGTGTGTCTGCATGTGTGTATAGACACATAATGAAGTGTTTGGTGCAGCTCTTGGAACGCGTACCCAAATTAATTGTCATATTGCATTCCAAAATTATAACTGGGATTCATTTTGGAAGATACTTCAGAATTATGAAAAAAACATTATGTAAAACTTCACAGTGAAGTCCCATTTTCAAAGGTGTTGTGCAAAGTTCTAGGGAGGGAGCCCTGATGTATGAACAGGCACTGCCATTTGCTGAATGTTGAAAAATACTGAATCCATGGAAACTCTTGCTGCACCCATACTTACTCCTAAGTTCTCAGGTTGCACCAAGTAACATGCTTGCTGAGTCCCAGCTATTGAACAGGACCGTGTGTCATACATTTAGGATCTCCTCCCTGCACTCATTTTATTTTCTGCATTCATTTATTTGGGTTTACTTCATTTTACAAATATAATATCCTCAATTTCTTTTTTTAATGAGGCTGTGTATAAAGCTTTGTGAAGTTTGCCTCCTCTAATTTTTGGTGGAAGGCATCAATAGAGACAGTGTAGACATGCTTCTTTACCAGTAGGAATGTTGGCTGAGTTAAGTCAGAATTCCAAGGTTGCATTTCCTCATCTAAGCTTCTGCTTCATGTCATAGTCATGGGAAAACATAGCTTTAAACAACTCTAGTTCCAGTTTCTTTGTGAGAGTGACCAAACCACTTGGCCTTACTGGGTTCAGACCCAGTTTTGATAACCAAAGAGAAATCTTGCAGTGATATGATGTGTTTTTGAGACAAAGAAAAATTAATAGTTATTGATTATTTGGTTGTTTTGTTAGTTTTATAACCAAGGCAATTTATTTATGTATTCACACTTAAAACTGGCCCAGAACACAATAGTGTATACTGCTTCCAAGAGTTTAGGTCTTTCAACCATCATTTCTCCTTACATCCCAAATGTAATAGAAAACTTAATTTATGCATGGTTTCTTCTAGGAGGGACCTTCCTAAATTAAAGGGCTTTGCAATAATGGACCTTTTGATTTGGTGACCTTGGTTGTGGTCATTCATTTTTTGAATTGCTTTGATTTTCCAAATTCTATTGATACTGCCTCTAGGAGGGGTTGGGAGTAGCTACACTAAAAGTTGCAAAGGAATTCAAAATAGACCACCAGAGTTCTTATCTATATAGCCCGAAGAACTGGAAACCGTTTATCTCTGCATCTAACCTTCTTTGATGATGTCCCTTATCCCTAACCAAACTCAAAGATCTGGAGTTATCCCAGGGTACGAGTGGAGTCTTGAGGAGTTGACTTTGAACTGGACTCCGGCTCCTGTAGTCTTGCCTTTTTCCAGAGATCTTACATTCAACCTGAATCCACCTGGTGATTTCTACTGGTTAATCAATCTTCCTGCTATATCCATGCACGTTACTACTACAATTTATGCAAAGTCAGATGTGGACTGAAGTTCTCTAACAAGGCAAAACAGAATTTCTTTGCTGGCCAACATGATTTTTCTCATTATATTGTTGCAGGATTTTTTTCCTTTGTCGGGGCCCGTGGTTCTTGGTCATGCCACTTCAAAGAATGAAGAGGTAGACCAGACAGAGTGGTGGGCAGCAAAGCAAGGTTTATTGAGAGATAGCGAAGTGGTAGTACAAAGCTCCCAAGGAAGGAGGGGACCCGAAGGGGTTGCCATGGGAGTTTCTAAGTCTAGGGGTTTTTATGGGCTTGTTGGCGGGCTATTTCAATATGATTAATCTTCCCTGTGCCTGTCATCCAATCAGATTTTTGTCACCTAATTATCATATGGGAAAGGGTGGCGGGCTCCTTCTAGGGTGGTGTAAAATCTTTTTAAGGGTGGTTTCCTTTTAGGGCAGGGACCCCTTGTCCCTGCCTGCCTGCCTTCCAATTATCCTTCATCAATATTTCTAATATATTTGTCCCTTGAACTCAAGATTAAACTTTTTCCTTTGTAGGACTGATGCATGCAAAGAAATTCTAATCAGTGAAAAAACTGCATTGTTGCTTTGCCTTTACTTGAATAGCCTGATGTTTATTTGTTTTTCTGTTTGTTTTTAACATATGATCCATTTGTTTGGGAATCTTTTAAAACCAATGCTAAAGCTTGGGTTATAAGCTTATAAGTGAAAACCATAAATTAAAATGAGTATTTGGATATTACTGGCCAAGCCTAATAGCAGTAGGAAGATTTTAAACTCTGAACAAATAGGAGGTTTGGGTTTTACATTTTTCATTGTGTGGACACTTGATCAAAAGAGCATAGGAAGTTCAACTTGTTCTCTAAGGAAGATAGAGTCAAACAGATTCCACTAAAGTCATTCTGTTGGTCCAGATGCCACAATATAGAGGATGCCAGCAAGCCCTGACTTAATTTCAGTTAACAAGTCAAATCTAAAAATGTTTAATTTGTTAAATGGAATAAGAGTGCATGCAAATTTAATTTGTTTGTTTCTTTGGACAGGAAGTATTTTGAAGTTACAAGGAATTGTGCATCATTTGAGACTATTGTGGTGTTATATAGAACTGCTTTTCTATACACACTCTGTGTTGAGTGTAAGTCTTTAAAAGGATAGACTATTCCAAGGATCTGGGGAGTGTATATCAGAGCTGCCAGGTACTTTTTTCTTGTTATGGGCCTGAAACTAAAATAGAAAGATTCTTCACCTTCTCAATCTTAAAAGATCTTTGTAAACCTTAGACGCTCAATAGTACATTTCAATGAGTGAATGTAATTAAAATAAGTAAATACTTTTGTCTTAATTTTGTAACAGCAAATTAAGAGTTTTTGAATTTTTTTAATGACAATTTAAGAGTCATTGCACTAGCCTGGGAATTATCATTGTGTTTTGCATAATTATCAGGAAGTGACTGAAACAAGTTTGTTAAGGCCATGACTTTTAATCACTGAAATAGTAAATATTATAAAGTTAAAGAATAAGTCTTTATGGAAGTATTATGCAATAGGAAGGAAGCTTGTAGGGAACATCTATTCTTAAACTATTTAATAAAGCAATTAATAAACAGGCTGATGATGGGTAGTTAGAAAATATAGGTGAAAGTAAACTCTTACGAAATTTTTACTTTGAAAAGTGCATTTGGCAAAAGTATAATTATATTAATAATTAAAATTAAGTACTAATCTGTAGTTTCAAGTTAAGAAGTTAGCACTGGGTGGACACCTGGATGGCTCAGTCAGTTAAATGTCTGCCTTCAGCTCAGGTCATGATCCCAGGGTCCTGGGATTGAGTTGAGTCCCATTATCAGGCTTCTTGCTCAGCAAGGAGCCTACTTCTCCCTCTGCCTGCCGCTTCCCCTGCTTGTGCTTGTGCTCTCTCTCTGACAAATAAATAAATAAAATCTTAAAAAAAAAAAGCACTGGGGTGCTGGGCTGGCTCAGTCAGCAGGGCATATGACTCTTGATCTCAGGGTTGTAAGTTCGAGCGCCATGTTGGGTGTTGAGATTACTTAAAAATAAATAAATACGGGGGCGCCTGGGTAGCTCAGTAGGTTAAACGTCTGCCTTCGGCTCAGGTCATGATCCCCGGGTCCTGGGATCAGCCCCGCATTGGGCTCCCTGCTCAGCGGAGAGCCTGTTTCTCCCTATCCCTCCGCCCCTCCACCTGCTTGTGCTCTCTTTCTGTCAAATAAATAAATAATCTTAAAACAAAAATAAAAATAAATAAATATGCAAACTTAAAAAAAAAAAGTTAGCACTTTGCTAACTTCCAAGAACACATTTTTTTTTTTTTTAAAGATTTTATTTATTTATTTGACAGAGAGACAGCGAGAGCAGGAACACAAGCAGGGGGAGTGGGAGAGGGAGAAGCAGGCTTCCCGCGGAGCAGGGAGCCCGATGTGGGACTCGATCCCAGGACCCTGGGATCATGACCTGAGCCAAAGGCAGACGCTTAACGACTGAGCCACCCAGGCGCCCCCCAAGAACACATTTTAAACACAGTTGCAAGAAAGCCACCAATTAGTGAACAATTCTGTCCTTCATGTTCTACGTGAAAATCTCTTTGCCATTTTGAGAAATATTCTTCTCACCCTGGTTTGACACCAGGCCGAGACATACTTCCATTATACCCTAAAAGGTACTAAAATCATGCACTTGAAAAATTAGAAATTAAATCTTCAAAATTATTAATCTTTGTTTTTTTAAACTGTAATTCCTAAAAGAAAATGATACTGCAGGTTGAAATCTGAAGTATCCTAATAGGTTCTGGAGGCTTTGGGAGTTCAAGAGATCTGGATTTGGATTTGATCTAGGCTACTTTGGGTAACTCTGATCACTCTCCCCTAGCGCTTAAATTCCACCCTGGCTTCTTGTTACTCCTAGGATAAAGATCCAAGTCCTTAACCCAACTTCAAGTTCCTACCATCCAGCCCCTTTCCCATCTCAGCCTCCTGGTATACCACATTCATCTACTGTCCACCACACAGCTAGTACTACCTTTTAATTGCTCCAAAGTACATCTCTCCTGCCACAGGACCTTTGTATATGCTATTCCTCCCCCTCCCTTCACTTTTCTGGCCTTTCCCATATTAATTCCTAGTACTCTTTCATATATCAGTTGTCTTGTTCTCAGGGAAGCTTTTCTGACCTCTCTGAGTAGGGTCAAATCTCCCTTTTCCTCTCCTGACCTTCTCTGTTACAAACATACATGTGATTAGGCGATTGATTAATAACTGTTCCCTTCACTCTATTCTAAGCTCCATGAGGTCTGGAATCCAAGCAGATTTTGCCTACCATTTTACCCACAGCACTAAAGGGCCTGGCACAATTAAGGAACTCAGACATGATTTTTAAATGCAATGAGTGAATGAAGAATGAATGGGATAATTAACTTTAGTTCCCATCTGGAAAGGGGTTGCTGGAAGGATTGGATGATATAAAGTATCTCTAGAAAGCCTACCATATGGGGCATTCTCAGTAAGTCACCATGATCATTTCAATTAACTTGGGTTTGGTAGTTTATTTGATAGAATTAGTTGTTTTGCCTTCATATTTTCAAAAAGTTTTAAAATAAGTAAGCACAATTTGCTTTATTTTATGTATCTTATTTGTTTGTACTTATGTAGAAATAAGAATCCAGGTTTAGAACAAGTTTTAATGACTGTATTTAGCTATATTCAGCTATTAATAGTACTTCAATAGAAGCCTTAACCTTACATTGATTTCTTGTTTTCATGTATGACCTCTTCAAAGTAGGTAAAGCACTTTAGGGAAGAAGGGACCTATTTAGCTGATGTGGTTGTTTCTGACTGGAATGTGTACTCTTTGAATTCCTTGCTTAAGAAATCTGCAGGCTTGAGAAATGTGAGTTCCTTCTTATTTGAGATTGGCTTCAACATTTGGGCTCTTGTCCCACACTGAATTTAACTGTATATTTTGGGGATGGAGCCTTGTGTCTGAAATGGTATTGAAGCTCCATCTCTTGTTTGGAGGAAGTTGTATGTTCACATACATTAAATGATATGTGCAGAGGTATTTGTTGTACACTAGAATGCTATGATATTTCACTGTCCTAAATTCTTTAGATTGTTGTGATCGTGTAAAGATGAATTCACACATGGCCCAGAATAATAACAATCAAACATGGGGTGCCTCAGTGGCTCAGTCGTTAAGCGTCTGCTTTCGGCTCAAGTCATGGTCCCAGGGTCCTGGGATCGAGCCCCGCATCGGGCTCCCTGCTCCTCAGGAAGCTCCCTGCTCTCCCTCTCCCACTCCCCCTGCTTGTGTTCCCTCTCTCGCTATGTCTCTTTCTGTCAAATAAATAAATAAAATCTTTAAAAAAAAAATAACAATCAAACGTAATTCTTAGGTTTAGAGTCTTGCATTATGTAATAAGTCTTAGTCTACAGCATTCTGGGAAATCAAGTAGATATCAAGTATTCTCTCTTATTTAATATCAGCAAGTACCTATCAAGTACTCTTATTTAAAATCAACATGGTGTGGCCTTCTAGGAGCAGAACTCCTGTCTTCATGGCCTAGGCCTGGGAGCTGCTGGCTCTATCACTTTGCTCAATGGGTCTGAGATGTCTGAGAACCAGCTAGTTTCTGACAGCAAGGAGCTGACAATCTAAACGAGGAGATGAGGCAGGTAGCCATGAAGATACCAGAGAGCCATTGGAGAGAATCTGCTAAGCCAGTTTTCAACTGGGTGCTCTTGATGCTTGAGGGTGTATTGACCCAGTGGAGGTAATGCTAAGAAGGTTCATGAAGGAGGCAGCCTCTGAGCAAGGCCGTGGGCTAATCGATCTCTTTGGGCCCCAGGTTACAGGTGTGTCGTTTTCTTATTTTGACAGTACAAATTTTATGTGTTTTATTAATAAGTAACATTTCTCAGCGTACTTAGGTGGCTCCGTCAGTTAAGTGTGTGACTTCTGCTCAGGTCATGATCTCAGGGTCCTGGGATAGAGCCCTGCATTGGGCTCCCCGCTCAGCGGGGAGTCTGCTTCTCTCTCTGCCCCTCCCCCAGCTCGTGCTCTCTCTCTCTCTCTTTCAAATGAATAAATAAAATCTTAAAAAAAAAGAAGTAACATTTCTCTGAATATATACTGAGAGTGTGGGTGAAAAAGGCCCTTGTGTCTGTAGTACTGTAACTTTATAGGAGAGTTCAGCTAAGACAGTTCTAGATAGAAGGTGAAATATTTTAATGGCACTAAAGAAATCTGTAAGTATATTCAAGACATCATAGGGGCATTTCAAACTCAGGCAGGACCAGGTTTTTGGCAAAAAATGATTTTCTTCATGTATTTGGCATGCTTTTCTCAAGAACTTTATAGAATTGTTAAAATAAGTTGTTTTTATGCCCTACCTTCTTGACTACTTTTCCAGTTATGAGTGGATCATGATACTTCTGAAATTTAAGATAATACCAAATATCCTGAGCCCATGGTACTTAAGGGGCAAAAGACATCTTCCATGTAGTGATCATCTAGCATTACAGCTCAGCAAGTATTATAAATCAAATCAGCTGGGATTGGGAAGGACTGAGTGGACTTCAGTAATAGAGTGGAGATTTTACCCAAAATCTCTAGTATATTTTGATGACCACTTTTCATCAAATCCCACTTATGTTTAATAGCTGATGAATATTTATTTTAAAAATTCTTTATAGAAGTGTGAATTAAGCTTTATCCAAGACCTAACATATAATTAGCCACATTCAATTGGAAAGTTGTTATATATATTTTTTCAAGTAGTAAGGGTCCTTGTTTTTTTTTTTTCAAAATCAGTGGTTTTCAGCCCTGGCTGCATATTAGAATTCTACTGGGAGATTAAAAAAAAAAAAAAAAAAAATCAGATGATAAGATCTTTTACATAGAGCCTGATTCAGGTTGATTTCAGAGAGAGGACTTTTATAAATTTTCCAATCTTCTACTGCCCTAGTTTCCTTCCCCATAGTGGTAATAAAAAGTGGGGATAAAAATATTCCTATGTCCAAGCATCATTGTGAGGATTAAATGAATAATGCATGTAGAGTGTTAGAAGTCTGACTTACAATAACTCTTCAGTAAATGAAAGTCATTATATTATTATAATGAAACCATAATGGAGATTCATAGCTCACTGAGAACAAGAACGGAAAATGGAATAGACATCAAACAAAGCATAGATAGATGAAGATGCTAGAACAGGTTCATACCCGCTTGCAAGAGCTGATCACGGATATCTCTTCTCATCTCTACACTTAGTGACATTAGGTTTGAAAATCAGCCAACGTGGATACATTTACAACACAGAAATCTCCAAATGCTAAAATCAAGATTTTCTTTTCTTTTTTGTACCCCAGAGATTTAGTTATTAACATTTATATCCACATGAGGGGGCCAACACAGTTGACAAGGAAGTCTGGAGTGAGAAACAAAATATACAAGCTTCATGATTTGGCCTGGAAATGGTCCTGGCCAATCATGGCATCTGTCATTCATGGTCCGACGGTCCAAGCTTTGGGTCCCAAGGGGCGGTAAATCAAAGACAATGGTGATCTTTGCCTGGTTTTGAATCTAGAATCATTAGAATGTGATTGAACTCTTAATTAATCATTAATTCTGAGTTTTGAGGTAAATTATTTAAACCTGTTCTCAAAAACCTAAGGATTTGAACTCGTATAAACGAAGAGTAGAATGGTGGTTTCCAGAGGCTGGGGGATGGAGAAAATGGGAAAAGATTGGTCAAAGGGTAGAAACTTTCATTTATAGGATGAATAAGTTCTCAGGATCGAATATAGAGCATGATGACTATAGTTAATAAGAGTGTACGGTATACTTGAAATTTGCTAAGAGAGTAAATCTTAAGTGTTTTCACCAAAAAAAAAAAAAAAAGAGACCATGGGAATCATTTCACAATGGATACATATATCAAAGCATCACGTTGTATACTTTAAATATATTACAATTTTTCAATTATACCTCAATAAAACTGGGGGAAAAAAACACTAAGGATTTGCAGGATATACCAGGGGCACAGGAAGCCACAAGATAAACATGGTGCACTTATTTCAATTCCCTTAGATTCTTAAGACACAGCAGCTAATAATGATGATGACAGGGATGACAATGACAATGGTGACAAGGATGATGAGGACCACGATGACGATGAAATCCCACTTGAGCCCTACGTGAGGCTAGTTTTGGAACGCTCCAGGAGCACGTTTACAGTCCTTTGCCTTTGTTGGGTACTCAAGTGAAAATAGTTGGAAAGTATTGGAAAGTACTGGAATGTCTATGCGCCTCAGTTTCCTTATTGATCAGAACAGGCTGGTTGTCAGAATGAAATGAGATAATGGGTTATAACCGCATGGTGGTTGTAGTTAGCACCTCAGTTTTAAAGAATATTTGTTGGGTCAGTTTGTGACCTATGAACTTAGGGTAAGTTAGGAACCCAGCCCAGAGTCTCAGCTTTGTCTTCCGGCCTTAGTACTCCTTAAGACCGCTAGTCCTAAGAGACTCAGTAGAGCTAGAGAGACCTAAAGCGTCTCCCTGCCTGAAAATCTATTTGTGCTGATTTCCACATAAATCAGCATTTGTTATTGTTCAATTTTACCTTTATTTGACTTGCTTTAACAAAACAGACATAGTAAACATTTTCTAATAATGACAAACATTCTTCACTTAGGAAATTATACTGGTTTTGAAAAAAAGTAGCTTGCATCATTCTGCTACTTTGTAATAGATTTAAAATGTGCAACATTGTTATTTTGGATTATTTCCTATGAATCCATGTATAAAATCATGCATATAAAAATGTCAATGTGATACTTTTTAAGTTTCTTAATAAAAATCTCAAACCACAATGTTATTATTGTAGTAAGAAAAATAAATCTCATAATACTTAGTTACACAGTTAAATTCAACTCGAAATTTACATTTTTATAATTTCTCCTCTTGGAAAGCAGCAGGTATGTAAAATTATTACATATTGTGTTTATGCTGCATGCACATAAAAATGAGTAGAAACCCCCGAAAGTAAGCTCTTTGGAACCCAGACTTGATTGCCAGCCTGAATACCCTTGGAAAACAAACTCTCTTTGTCTGAACATATGAAAGGTACCAAAAGAGAGTGAAAACCAGTTTTACTTTTTTTTTTTTTTTTTTTTTAGCTTTTTGTTTTTGTAGGAGAACCAGCAGTGGAAGAAAAGATCACTTCCTCCGTAGACACTTTATGGGTTTCGGATTCTGTAAACTCTGCCATGTAACTTGACCCCAAAGCTAATGAAATCCTGTTAGATTTTCCCTGTCCTCCTTCCTGCTTCCACCTTTTTGATTGTCTCACCTTTTAAAAACTTGATTTGTATTTGTATAGACGTGCGATCCTCCTGTCATTGTTTGGCTTTTTACCCAGGCACTTTTCACCTACATCCCCTCTTTCCCTCATTTGGCAGCCAGTTGGGCTTCTTCCTGCCTTGAATACCACATTCCCCAGTTATTCAAGCTCAGTCATTAGCACCCTGTCCCCCTACTAAAATTATGAATGAAAAGCCTTGTTGTTCTTTACAAATAACTCAGGCTTCCTCAGTCAGTCAAATTCGAATGGAAGTGACTGCCAGACAAAGGGGCGGGATGATGGACAGTCCTCACAGCAAGTCATCAATGCCCACAGGAAGTTTTTAAAGCCACAATATAGGTAGAGAGAGTTGGGCGTTCCCGGAGGACAAGCCTGCAGAAACGGGCTGGGAGCGGGGTAGTCTTTGTGTCTGTTCAGATCTCGGGAAAAAAAGTGTCCATAAGAGGCAGAGACAACAACAGACAGAGTCAATTTTGCCCTAGCAAGAAGGTAAAAATCCTTCCATGGAGACATCTACCTTGCAGTCATTCTGGTCTGAGCTGACGCACGAAGACAAAAGTGAAGGCACCAACCATTTACTCGGGTTTGAATGCAGCCCGGTGCCGGAGTGGGTTACAGACTCGGAGCTGCGCACCTCCCTGCTGAGAAGTTGCATTGTCTTGGGTCCCTTTTTCACAACAGGGGAAAAGGTAATTGACAGGCTGATTGTTTGGCCGGGACCCCTGCTGTTTTAAAATCCTGGAAGGCCCCAGTCACACGTTGTCAATAATAGCCGTCGGAGGTGCAGAGTCAAGAAGGACTGTTCAGGAAACAGTTTGAGCCCTTCAAGTGGACAAGCCTCAGTGACTTTTCTTGCACTTTGGCCGCCACAAGCAGCTCATTCAAAAATAACCTTAAAGTAATAAATCAAACTTGTTTCCTGAACTATACAAGGAACAGCTGGTTATTTTTCCCCACTTTTTTTTTTTCAAAGACAAAAAAAAAGAGGTTTTTTTTTTTTTTTTTTTTTTTTTTACTACAGGAAATCAAGCATGTCAAAATTTGGCAAAGCAATTTGGATGATTTAACAGCTAAACACTTCTCTTTTTAATGTTATGCTTTCATCAGTCTTTTTTATTTAGGCTTTTCAGTTTTGCATTCCGTTTGCTTCCATGAGTGTCCCTTATCTGTTCTCACCTCACTTTTGAAAGGAAAACGAGTTTACTATCCTGTCAGAAGAGTTTCGGTGTAATTTCTAATGTTACTGATCAAGTCGCTCAACTTGTACGGCTAAAATTTGTTTTCTTTCACAGAGAGAGTTTGGATTTAGATCTATAGCTTCACATATTTGTTTCTTGTGAGATCCATATATTTTGGAGTTCTGATGACAAGGCAGTTTTTCTTCAGTCTGTTGATTTAGAAACCCCAAGCTAGTACATATGTCGTAACTGAAGTAGTCTGGTATTTTAAGAAAGTACATTTTGGACTTTTTCTGTCTCTTTGTGTCTCTGTGTGTGTCTCCCTCATTGACTATGTTTGCCCTCTAGATTCTGGAAAAATCTGCCAACTTCTTGACCTTAAGAATAATTAGAAATTTGAATATAAATAGGTAACGTAAAACAATTCCTGTCTGTGATGATTACTATTATCTTTATTTATATTTATTTTATTTTACAGATGACTGATATTTTGAACAGATCCATTCTATATGGAAATATTTTATGATCAGTCAGAGTGTTCATGTTAGAGATTAGCTTTTCACAACTTGTGGACAATTTAGAATTAAGAAAGAAGGGTATTTGAGGATCTGTAAGACCATGGTACACGACATCTCTTTCAATTAAATATAATTAAACAGTCAAGATTAGATATAAAGATTATGTAAAACATCCCTTTCATACAATATTTTGACTGCTACTTAAAAATTTAAAAAAGAATTCGTGGTCACAATTTAGCATTAGGTGAGAAATTATAAATTATATTTTGGGATGCTGTCCTTCAATAAGTGTATTTTTCTCCTTCATTTTGTTAAAGAGATAATTTAGCTTTTTGTTAAAATGCTAAATGCATTTTAATACATTGGTCATAAAACACTTGTAATCAAAGGTATGTTTTCAGGAAGATAATAATGAAATTCAGTTTACAGTAGAATTAAGTCACTATAGGCTTCTTTTCTATTTCTATTCTTCATCTACTTCTTTTCCTTTGTATTTCGAGTAAATAACAGTGCTGTAACAGCACAAATAAACCCGTCTTTGTGCTATAAGCTAGACCAACACACTTTACACCATGTCTTAGCTGAAACAACTGTGAATGTAGCAGTGGGTGTGAAATGTTTCTTCCATATATGGTTGATATTCATACTGAACCTGTTTTGATGGAACATTTCTCTACTTTCAGCATTTTAAGCTTCAAACATGTGATACGTGACTGGATAGACTTCCTTGAGAACTGTATTACTATGTTTCAAAGAGTTGAATTCTAAGGTTAGTACCATGTAGGAAAACAATGTTCCTCGAATATCTGCCCAATAATTATATATACATGATCATATAAATGATTATAGAGTACAATTTATAATTCATATGTGAATTATGATATACATAACTTTTAAAATGATACGAAATACCCAGTTCTGTAGATGACTCGTTTCCTCCATGTTAAGTCACAGCCTTTCACTTTGCTAAGAGATGCTCAGCAGTTGATGAGTTAGGTGGATTTTGAACCTGCCGGTGTTTCCCCCACCCCCCCCACCCCCCAGCCTCACAACTCCTCCCCATGGCCCTGGTGGACTCTGGCCACAGTAGGGGCGAGATAGCGAGTGTAGACTGAAAGTGCTCTGTACAGACTTGCTTTCTAGCTCCCCGATCAGCTGCCAGTCTCACAGCTTGCCCTGAGAATGGACTTCCTGTGCTGTCATTTACACTCAGTATCACACTAAGCACTCTTTGTCACTCAGCCTTTGAGAAAGAAGGGGGCGAGATAACAAATCTAGACTGCTTGTGTTGACTTTGTGGATAAAGTAAAGGGCTGGAGTCAAGAACCCAGGGTCTTATCCTAACTTGGTAACTGCCTTTCCTGTGACCTTGAGCCAGGCTTTTGACCTCTCCATTCCTCAGTTCTCCTCCTCTATCAAATGAGGAGCAGTACGCTGTGTTCTCTTATTTTCTCACAAAGGTGTGGCTATTGAAAAATTTTTGATATTCCTAAGTCCCTTAGCAAAAGGGGAAAAAATAGATCAGATAAAATGATCTTTTTCTGCTTTGGGGAGATGGAAAGGAAGCCACAGCTGATTAATTACTCCCCACTCCCAGAAGGAATTCTCTCTAATATCCTCCATGTAGGGAATTTCTCCTCCTATCCTTGTCAGCTTGCCCTCAGCCTTTTCTTTTGCTCTTTTTTTTAAGATTTTTATTTATTTATTTGAGAGAGAGAAAGAGAGAGAGCATACAAGTGGAGTGAGGACAGAGGAAGAGGGAGAAGCAGACTCCTCGCTGAGTAGGGAGCCCCATGCGGGGCTCGATCCCAGGACCCCGGGATCATGACCTGAGTCAGAGGCAGACACTTAACCGACTGAGCCACCCAGGCACCCCTCTTTTGCTCTTTTTATCCTTCTCTTCCCCTCTCTCTTTTTATTGCTCTCTTTCCCTTTCCCTCCACCCCTGCAATGCTTCCTTAATAGCAACCTGCTATGAGATCAGGGTGCCTAGGAATTGGCAGAGGTGACACCTCTAGTAGGTTATGTCCAATGTGGGTATTCAGAGACACAGAGGAAAACAAGGAAGACACTTTGAGGAAACTGGATGGGGAGTGACAGCCAGGGCTATGGAAGCTTCTGCAAATTTCCTGGGCTTACAAAGATAAACCTTCAGAAACAGTTACCAGGTGGCTAGATGGGTCTCTGGGATCTGGAACCACTTATTCAGAAGGTTCTCTTTGCAAAGAGATGAGGTTGGATCAGGATAGGAACCCATGTAAAATCCAGGGATTCTCTCAATGGGATGAGATGGAGGGCCTCTTCTGGCCACATCTATGGCTACACCCTCTTTCGTTTTCAGTTAAATTATGCAACTGAATAGAATATCGCTTTGAATGGAAAAGGATTTGGTCCCATAATTCAATTGGATTACGTGAAATCTTGTGAATTTGAAAAAAAAAATGCATTTTAATACATTCTCCTTTTTTTTTTTTTTTAAGTATTGCTGTTATTTTATTTTCCTTTTGTTTTGTGAAGAGGTTGATAATATAAATTATATACCAGAAATTAATTCACCTAGTATTCCTCATGGCAAAGCAGGGCATTGCACATTCTGGCTTGTGTTTATTTGTTTTTCCAGATCCACACGTTCATTCAGACATGTTTAGGTTTTTTTCATTTGGAAGGCAGTGATATCATTTCAGTATTGTATGCTTTGACCCTCTTACACACATGGTTTCTATATGGCTTGACATGGTGTTTATTTGATATTTCCTCTTGAATCCACTGCATATTCATGGATGTTTCATGCTATTTTGCTACCTACAGAAAGGGTTTTTTTAGTGGGACCCCATAAAACAAAACAAAACAAAACAAAACAAAAAACCCAAGCAAGTGAAGAACTCCTACATATTTTTTTTTTCTACTTGTTTTAATTAGAAGGATATGAAAAGACACATACCAGTCTGTTTATAAACAGGATCTGAAGGGGAGGTAGGAGGTTATTCACTTTTTAAGCTTTTTTTAAGTTTGTTTCACTTTGTATAAAATGTATTACTTTCTTAAATAAAACATCAATAAAGAAAATGTTTCAATACTGATTTAATAAAAACAGAGAAAATTTAGCAGTCACAAATCATATTTGTATTTTACAAGGGTTTTGCCAATCTTGATAAAGTGTCTAAAAATCTATGGAAAAAAGACAGTTCCTTTGTTTTTAGAGCACACATACCAAAAAAACAATGGTTGGTGCTCCCTCTGCTGGTTTCCTGCAACACTTAGCTCACCAGCTTGAGAGTGAAAAGACAGCAAAGGAAATTAAGATTCTTTGATCTTTAAACACCCTTTCTACCTACAAGTTTTATCCTCGATTGGAAGCAAGTGTCAATATAGTTTGTGAAAATAGATTCTTTCCTAACGTTTAATAGTGATACTGTAGTTGGGCTAGATAATTATAATCCTTGTTAAATTTATTTATTTTTATTTATTTATTTATTTATTTATTTATTAATATTTATACCCAACGTGGGACTCAAACTTACAACCCTGAGATCAAGAGTCTCCTGCTCTTCCTACTGAGCCAGCAAGGTGCCCCTATAATCCTTTTTTAAAATGAACTTTTCCTTTCTCATATCATACAGTAGGACATAAAACAAACTATTCTTAATTTACTGGGGAAGGTAACTGGATCTAGTAGTCAGTAGACTATTTGAGCATCTTTACACTAGTAATAATACTGATTGGGGAGTGACATTATCACTGGACAATTACTTTTTTTTTTATTAAACACCTTGTTATATCAGTACTGTAATCTATACCTATGTAAAAGCCATTTGGAAATCCATTAATTTAATTAATATTGATATCTGAACTATAACTAAAGATTCTTAGAACTCATGGAATTCATCACTTGGTTTTCTGGGGATCCTCACTTTCATAGATTAGAGTATGTTGAGGCATATATATTACTCATTTATCAAATACCTGTATTAAATCATTTCTAAATCTTTACTATATTCTTTATTATAATACTATATTCTGTGTCTTAAAGGTGTTGAATGTGAAGATTCTGTGTACATATTCAACTTTTTCTCTTAGCTGATAGACTATATGAAACTGAACGCCTAGGCTTATATGGATTTAATAGGGAGCTCTGAGAATATATAAGCTTTCCAAGGAAGTGTTTGTAATGGTCAGTTTCAGAGAGAGTGCTGCTAGTAAGACCGGGGAAGGGTTGCCTCTAGAAAATGGACAGGCCTGTGCGAATGGAGCAGAGAATTAAGCAAGCTCCAAGCAATAGACAATAAAGAGTGGAGGAGGTGCTGTTCATCATGGAAGATCAGGAGTTGTATTTTCTTGATAGAACCACAATGCTTTCCTCTCAACAAGTCATCTTTGTGAGGGGCGCTCCAGGAATGGTGAAGGAGAAATAACAGGGTAGAAAGCCAGGGCTCATAAATAAACTTTACCCATCCTTGATAAGCCAGATAGTCAGATCATCCTCACACCTGACAACACCAGTAGAGATTTAGACTAGTGACAGAGTTAGGGAGAGGCAGAGATCCAGCCACAGCTACAGGAGTTTAGGTATGGGATTTCTAGACTCTGGAAAGAATGGGGAGAGTGATGAGTGTTGGAGGTGTGGGTATATCCAGGGTGCACAAATTCTGTGACTCTAGCGATGGAAGACCTGGAGTACAAGGCAATGGATCCAAGTCAGGACAAGACACAGTTCCTGCAGCTGGGCTCTGGGGTCAGGAGGATTCATGGCAGGACCCCTGTTCTGGATCAAGGGATATGAGCAGTCAGGGTTAAGACTGATTTGATACTGACCCCAGTGTACTGCTATGTTCCTTCCTCTTGAGTTTGGAGAGGATTTGCACACAGGAGTGCATATTCAGTTAGGGCCAACAAGCCACATAGACAACTGCCCCAAAGTGGGAATTTTAGGAGATATTATTGGAAGGGGGGTCATGCCCTTTGCCTCTCAGAGCATGATATGTGGGCTTATGCTTACTTAGCTTAATTATAAAGTCCCTTTGCATTAGAACTTAGGGATTAAAGAGACCAGAACACCCCTTCTTCAACTTTTACATTTACCATCAGTCTCATATCATTGTTCTCTCATTTTTTTATGTATTCATTTTTAGCTCTGTCTTTTCAGATGATGTCTTTTAAGTTTCTTAAATGCAGTACTGCTTTTCACATCTTCTGCATTTCCCTGAGTACTTAATTTTCTACCCAGGTTATTCTAAATGACAGAGCTCTTAGGGGTGGTTTTTGTTTTTTGGTTTTTTTTAGGGTTTTTTTTTGTTTTGTTTTGTTTTGTTTCCAGTGATGATCTACAGAGCTGCAACAATCCACATAATGGTGGGGGAGGGAAGGGAGCTTTGATTTTACCTATTTGGCTTTTGTATAGTATTTCTCATGAACAAAGAATTGCATTAAGAATTTTCAGAAAACTGTGAGGGTGTTCTGCTGATGATCAAATTCATACTTAGAAGCAACTGAATGTAGGGAACTTTTCATTGAAAGCTTACATTTTGGGGCACCTGGGTGGCTCAGTCCTTAAGCATCTGCCTTTGGCTCAGGTCATGATCTCCGGGTCCGGGGATCAAGCCCTGCATCGGGCTCCCTACTCATCAGGAAGCCTGCTTCTCCCTCTCTCACTCCCCTGCTTGTGTTCCCTCTCTAGCTGTCTCTCTCTCTGTCAAAGAAATAAAATCTTTAAAAAAAAAAGAAGCTTACATTTCTAAGATGGGTTCTTTATGAATTGATATCTTTATGAATAAATTCTTTATGAATTTTTGGTCCTATATAAATCAACTTCAATGTGTTTCTTTTTCTTGTTTTGTTCACAAAAGCTATTTTTTAAAGTTTATTTAAGTAATCTCTACCCCCAGTGCAGGGCTCGAACTCATGACCCTGAGATCCAGAGTTGCATGCTCTTCTGACTGAGCCAGCCAGGTACCCCCACAAAAGCTATTTTTAAGATTATGTTTCTTATTGTTAGAAAAATTATTAGTCAAAAAGTTTGCTCATAAGCCTCACAGTTTAAGAGATGTAGTTAGCAAAGAGAGGACTTCCTCTGTATTCCCAGGAGTTCCACACGGAATAGATTCTATATTTAGATGGATGCACGTTTTCCCCATCTTTGGACCACAACAAATCTGACACTAAGCAAGGCATTAATCTAAATCAGGTTAGAAAAGCACATAAGGGCTGGTGGATTTGTTTCAGGTCCTCCTTAATCAAAGCTACCTTTTAGCTTTATTTATATTATCTGAGAAAAAAAAATGGATCAGGAATCTTCTTCTCTGTTTCCATCTTCTTCTGGTCAAAAGGACAGGAATCCTTTAGGGATACACTGTCAACAGCAGTCCTTAGCCATACGTGGCTACTGAGCACTTGAAATGTGCTAACGTACAACCAGATTTCAAAGACGTAGTACAAAACAGGTGAAATATCTCATTTATATTTTTTATATTGACTATGTGTTTAAATGACGATAGTTGGGTTAAATAAAACATTGTTAAAATTAATTTAACCTGTTTCTTTTTACTTTTTCATTACTCAAAAATGTTTTACATAAAATGGCTCATATTTCTTTTGGAGAGAACTCCCCTGGACCAAAAGTTCTTCAACTTTTTTTGATTACAAGTGGATTCCTTTGAAAATCTGATAAAAGCTCAATCGATTGTAGAGATGATAGATACTATCAGTTCTGCCGTACCTAATATATGGGCTCCTAAGACTCACCGTGCTATGCAAAATCATGCAATAGAAGCTACAGGGCTGGGATTGGGGTAAACACCCCAAAATGTCATCAGGATACATAAAAAAGATAGGAACATAATAAAAAGGGAGCACAGTTTTATCCATGGTAAGTGGCGAAGAACTATGTCAACAGCAATCAATCTGTCACTTTACCTTGAAAAAATGTCTCATGTGACTGTGAGAGTGTGCATTCCTACCGTTGCTCACGATGCACGCCAACCTGGTTCCCATGGCTACTACCCTCTGAGCCAGAGGAAAACAATAGGGAGGTAGAAAAAGAGTGAGAGAAAGGGAGATAAAGAGAGAAAAAGAGCAGAGAACAAAGGAAAAGTACAAAATAGGCTGAGAGGGAAGAGGGGAGAAGTAAAAGGAGGGAGTAGGGCCACGTGGCCAGCAGGCTGGAGTGGCAGCTTGTGAGCTATTTCAAGGAGCTTACCTGCAATCAGATGGGAAGCCTGAAGAGCAGGTGTAGAAAGCGGCAGCAGTCAATGAAACAGCAGATGGAGCACTCACGGTGAGCGAGAGGTGTGTGCGTGCTTGCGTTTTGTTGGTTCGTGCCCGGCTCGGTTCAGCCGGGTGCACTTTCTGTGTGGGCCTGGTGATGAAACTGGCAGAAGCCAATGCAAAATTAGCATTATGCTAAAATTTCTCCTAATTTATTGGTCACATTGGAATAAACAAGCATTATAGCAGAATGGACTGTAGATACACACACCACGGTAGATTGTCACGCACAGCCCGTGTTGGCGACCTCCAGACTGGAGGACTGTCAGAGCATGCCAGGCGTTAGGAATCAAAGCTGAAATGCCAGCATTAGGTTCTTTCAAGGTGTTACAGCCACAAGGGATTGTGAAATGGAGAGCCTGGTGAGCAATTTGTGGAGCCCCGAGTGGACCATAGAGAATGAATGTGTTTTGGGCTGGATCCATGAAGGTAGAGAAGGTATGTAAATATAATGATGATGCTGATGAGACTGACGGTGAGCTGTTATTTATGGGGCTCTTAGTATATGCTGGGAACTGTACTATGTGTTTTATGTGGATTGTTTTATTGATTATTCACAACATTTTGAGGTAGGTTTGTTATTATCTCTTTTTATGGATGGGAATAACTCAGCCAACATCCCACTGGTAACAAGTAGCTAAGTTGGGACTTGAATGCAGGCAGTCTAAAACCAAGGTTTGCATGGACAACACCAGACTCTTTGGCGTTATGAGGGGTATTGCTGGGTCCTTTCATTGTCTATTGTTGTATATTCTGCTATATTGAACTTTGTGTAGTTAAATTCTATTAATTTATTTTGTACAAAACATGGAGCCCAACACTGGGCTTGAACTCATGATGCTGAGATCAAGACCTGAGCTGAGTTCAAGACTGGGGCACCCAACCCACTGAGCCACCCAGGCGCCCCTACTTATATTATTTGTAAAGCAGGAGAAAAATACACACACAAAAGATTTAAAAGAGGAAGCCTACAAAAAAAAATAAATACAGTAAAAATGATTTTAAGAAGTGAAAATCAACTTCTAAATCCTATATTCAATGCTTTATATTACATGTATTTGAGTAGCATGACTTGAAAATGTTTTGATTTTATACACGTGTGAAGGAGGCTGTCAATCCATGTGTAGGCTCATCGGGGAGTTCCTTTTGCCATCAAATGCATAAGGGATTGCCAATCATAAATTATGGCAACAGTAGGAATATAATCGATTTTAAATTGCTGTTCAGCTTTACAGAAGAAATATTTGATATAAGGCTATTAAATGTTAACAAATGCCTTTCATTATTTTTCAGAAATGGGAAAATAAATCATTTTTCATACGTCTGGTTAAATTTTCTTGTAGGTCTGATAAAAGGGTGTTATGCAGCACCAAAGGTAATACGTTACTCTAAATTCTAAATTCCATATTTGTTCAAATTATTTTCTGTTTATTATCTTTGCTCTAGATTCTAACTTATAAGAAGTGTATGATGAGATGTATCATATTTAAGCTAAATCTATTTTTTTTTAAAGATTTTATTTTTAAGAAATCTCTACACCCAGCGTGGGGCTCAAACTCCCAATGTCCCACCCACTGAGCCAACCAGTCACCCTTAAGCTAGATCTACTTGTAAATGAATTTTTTTCCTGCAAGTAGCAATGGGTAATGCCTCATTTTATTCCATTTCACTGATAATATTGACTAATATTAATAAATAAATAAATAAATTAATATATTATTAATTAACACTAGTTTTATGACTCTTTTATTTTTCCAGATAACTGGTTCTTGTTAGTGGATTAGCAATGGGAGCTTTTAGAAATGAGAGTAGGAAACCGTCCCTCTTCTCTTCCTTTGTTAATCCCTAGTTTGAGATGTTGTTGCGCGACTGGGGCATATCATTTCACAACCTTCTTCTCTGTTCTCTGCTGTGTGAGAGGAAATAGGAATGTTCATTGGCAAATGAGATTTCTTTTTTTTTTTAGACTAAATGTGTGTGTTTTTTTTTAAGATTTATTCATTTATTTGACAGAGAGAGACACAGGGAGAGAGGGAACACAAGCAGGGGGAGTGGGAGAGGGAGAAGGAGGCTTCCCATGGAGCAGGGAGCCTGATGTGGGGCTCGATCCCAGGACCCTGGGATCATGACCTGAGCCGAAGGCAGACGCCCAAAGACTGAGCCACCCAGGCACCCCAAGATTTTATTTATTTATTTGACAGAGAGAGAGAGCACAAGTAGGCAGAGTGGCAGGCAGAGGGAGAGAGAGAAGCAGACTCCCCGCTGATCAGGGAGCCAAATGTGGGGCTTAATCCCAGGACCCCAGGATCATGACCTGAGCTGAAGGCAGACGCTTAACCGACTGAGCCACCCGGGCGCCCCTCTCTCCAAATGAGATTTCTTAAGGAACTCTCTTATTGTTGCTGTGTTGTTGAAGAATTCCCGTAGAAGCACATTTCCTCCTATTATTGGAGGATAAGTAACCAGAGAAGGGCCCCCTCTCTCTCCCTGGGATCCCTCCTCAGATTTCCTCAGAGAAGAGCCACGGACCTGGTGTGCGCTCCACATTGCCTCATTGCCTTACCTGGCTCCCCCCATGTTCTTGGCTGCTCTTCCCAGAAAGGTGGTGTGTCTGAGACTGCTCAGGAGAAGCTGTTTGGTGCAGCTGCTCCCCCGTTCCGGTCCTGGCCCCCTTTCAGCTCCCCTGAAGGGCATACTCATACATGGCTTCTCAAGTAGTGTAACATGCACACTTCTGCCAGCAGCCTGGGCTGGGGGCTGACGGAGAGAAAGGAGGGGGGCATCTCCTGCACCACCCCAGAGATACCTTCCTGCCCCGAGGGCCTAAAGGGAACTTAGTTCATCTTAGAGCATTATGGATGAAAAATAAAGAGTGGCAGGCAGGAGCTAATCTTTAATAAAGAGGTATGCTTTTCTGAAAAAATATGATACTAATAATTTGTGATAAAGGATTGAGTTCTGGTGAAATAAAGTTGATGCCCATGTATTGGTGATGTCAGACAAGTGAATGTTAGGCTGGCAGTTTCCCTGTGAGTCTGGGAAAGTGCTAGCATTACCTTCAGAGGCTGTCATTTTTCCAGTCTTGATTCAGAATTGAGGCATTTCTTGGCTGCCTTGGCATTAACATTTAGCTTGTCCAGGGGACCAGGAAAATGGTGCATTAGTAAACTCTTTCCTTGACAAGAGAAAACAAGCTGATAACTGTACTGGAGGACTGATTTTCATCTATGACCTCCGTCCTTATCCCCCTTCCATTATTTTTGCTTGCCTACAGTCTCCAGGCTTTGGTCACACTTAAGGTGAGTGCCCTGGGGCCACGGGCAGACAGGGAGCAACACACTGAGTGTGGCAGGGTGAAGCCCCGTGACTCCTAGCATGTGTCCTTGCAAGGCAACTTGCCCCCATAACAACCAGCTAGGGAGGGGACTGGAACTTCTGTTGGGGAAGGTCATCAAAAAGACTTGGCCACTTGTTGATCCCTGAGCAGGACCCAATCTCAGAGGCTTCCCCTCCCCTCCCCTGCCCCGAGTCAGGCTCCTCGCTCAGCTCAGCGTGGCATCTGATTGCCTTTCCTGCTCCCAGAGGCAGCTCCAAGGACATGACCTTGAGATAATGATTTGGTGTTGAGAACACCTGCACAGTGTATGTGACCTAGTTAAGGTCTCTGTACAAACTTTTGGGATTTGGTGGGCAGGTGCAGGAATCACCTTATCTTGCTGCTGCCCAAGACAAGCTTCGGATGTAAGTTCCCTTTGCTTATTAAAACTGCCACCTACCAGCCCGAGTGGCCTGTCCCTTTCTTTGGTCTCTCCCTGCCCTCTGCATTCAGGAACCAGTTTCAGATTTCACCCAGGAAGCTCCCGAGGAGCTTATAATTTCTTCAATATCTAAAAAATGAGTTGCCCATGTCATCTTTTGGAAACAAATTTTCAAAACACAATAACAATTCTTGGCACTATTCTCTTACCACCCCAGAGGATCGGAATGGATAGATGAGGGGAAAAATAGTTTTCCAGGTCAACCTCTGTGTGCATTAGGGGAAATAAAAAGCTGATGTGCTAATTCAAAGTCACCAGTCATATCAAGGCATATGACATAGAAGAAGGCAATGTGTCTTGTAGTACTGATTAAATATTTCATCCTGCATCTTAACTGTTAAACAAAGTCCGCAGATGAAGCAGAGGACCGTGAGCTTCTGAGGCTCGACATGATGAGGCTCTACACTGTGGCGAGTGCAGCCTGTAGCAGAACTCCTGGTACTTTTCCCCTGTTCCTGGATAGAGCGAGTGTATCCTGGAAAAACGCCAGGAAGCTTGCCCAGCTGTGGGTCATTCCCTTTCTAGCGGGCAGCGGGAGGCCAATGATGTTCTGAGGCCAACCCGAAATTTAGGAACTTTTTAGAGTACTGTAAAAGGAAACTTTGTTTTTTTCCTCTATTCTCAATACTTCCAATACCAGCTGTGTGAATTTTTCCCACACCAAGCAATTCTCCAACCCTCAGTGGACACCGGCTGGGTGTCCTATAAATTTAACTCAATTCTCAGACTACCCGGAGATGACCTCAGATCCCACAGGTCATGGGCTCAGTCCCACAAGACTGCCCTCACCTCAGATGCCAATTGCAAGTCTAGATTGCCACCTGTACTTCTGACCCAGTGGGATATGTGACCGCCTTTGATAATTTGTTAGAATGGCTCACAGAACCTGGGGATATACTCACATTTACTGATTTAGTAGCAAACGATATCACTCAGAAACAACCATATGGAAGAGCTGCATAGGGCAAGGTGTGGATGTGGGAAAGGTCATGGGGTTTCCATGCCATCTTAGGGCGGCTACCCTTCCAGTTCCTCCAAGATTCACCAAACCTGAAGCTTATCAAATCCTGTCATTCAAGAGTTTTGATAGAGCTAAATCTCCTCACCCTCACCTTGGGGTGTAAAGTTGAGTTCTCCCACAGAATAGGAAGGTGCAAATCACATCAGGTATGTTGTAGACATCTTTGTCACATTCATTCTAGATCTCCATCTCCAGTTCCATACATTGATGTAGTCTTCTGTGCCTAAAGAAAATATTTGGGGCACCTGGGTGGCTCAGTCAGTTAAGCATCTGACTTTGGCTCAGGTCATGATCCCAGGGTCTGAGCCCTGCATCAGGCGCCCTGCTCAGTGGAGAGCCTGCTTCTCCCCCTGCCTCTCCCCCCAATCATGCTCTCCCTCTCTCTCTCTCTCTCACTCAAATAAATATATAAAATCTTAAAAAAAAGAGAAAGAAAGAAAATATTTGAAGACCTAATAGGAACAGGACTGATTTGGTTCCTCTAGGAAGCTCCATAGAAATTGAGCCTCAAGGCTAGAAAAATAATGAATTGCATCATTCAACAATGGCTTCAAAATAACTCATCCCTCTTGAGTGGCTAGGAGACCCAGCACTTCTTACTATGC
>NC_138371.1:150814278-150835006 GCF_054177405.1 Leptonychotes weddellii
CACCTACTCCTTTTTTCACTTTGGGCTCTTTGGGCCTCAGTTTCCCCATTTGTAAAACCTGTGTACTATTTACTTGGGGATTAGATGAGATAACTTATGTAAAGTGCCTGGGGCAACAATGTAGGCAGTAAGTTTAGTTTCACTTCCGTCTCTTAAAGGATAGGTAAAGGTTTCTGTGATGTTGAAGGGGAGATATTCTCCCTTGGCTTTACTAGTGAGAATTCAATACATTTCCCCAAAGGAAAGAACATGGCAAAGGAAATAGTTGGAAGTACTGAAATACAATTTTTAAGTATACCATGGATTACATAGGCTTTTGTGGGTTGAACTTGGGGTTAATAATTATTTTGAGAACCCAGTATTTTAGGTAAATGGCATTCAGTTTGGAAATAAAAAATACAGTATCAAGAGCTAGTGTTTTGGGCAGGAGATATAAAAGTTGGGTAGGGAATTAAGGACCTAACTAAATGTTTACTGAATAAACCAGTACAGAAAACCTGTCGCTAGGATGGACCAAGCAGAGCATGGGTTTGAGGAATAACTACAGCTTAGTGGATTTCAAAGAAAACCACATTTGAGGCCATAAAACAACTCTCAACTTGAACCTATTGGTGGATTTGGAGCTTATGACACATTGCTAAGCAGGCTGTTTGCTGCAATCCCAGGTCTTTAGAATTTGTTACCAGAGAAGGCTGGGAAAGGTAGAATCTGGACAGTGGTCTGCAATTAGAGGACAATTAGGAAGCATTTTCTGAACTTACTATTGCTATGACACTTTGCCTGTTTATCTCATCATAGAAATGACACACTGGATAATGTATAATTTATAGTTTATCACCATGTTACTTTGACTCTCAGATCACTTCTAGAAAACATATCTGATGATCCTTTTAAATTTAAATTTTTTTTTTTTTTGCTATCATAATGATTTACAGCAGAGCTGCATGAAGAAAGAGTAAAGGAATAAAGTAGAGAACTCCACCACACTAACAACTGGTAATTTTCCACTACTTAAGAGAAAATGTCACTTTTCTCCCAAACAACCCAACCCTTAGTCTTATCACCAATGTACCTAACATGGTTGATATTACATATCTGCTACATAAACATTGCTTTAATATTTTTCCTTGCTTTTGCCCAAATGACCCTGAGTAAATGTAGTCTCTGGCACAAGGGGCTAGGGTCATGGCACTGATTCAAAGCCATGGCTTTGTTGCACAACATGGAACTCTGAGAACTTTGGCATAGCTAGATTTTTTTTCCTTAAAAAAAAATTTTTGGCGATTTCACCTTTATTATCCATGAAGCTCTGCTGCCTAGTAGACAGGAAAGGCTAAAGGGGACCAAACAAACAAGACCTTTTTAATTCCCTAATAGGGTGATGATAAAAAAAAAATACTTTGCATGTGAATAGTGCCCTGTGGTTGGTAAATATTTTTTTCACACAGACACACACACACACACACACAGACACACACACAGACACACACACACACGCAGACACACACAACCTTACTTTTTTGGTAGTAATAGGAATTGATTTCAGCAACAATAAAGCTTACCTTCTTGCAAAAGAGGGACATGTGATTCTCTCATCTTTCTACAAAGGTCCTCATATTCACTGATATCAGTGTTTGGAGACACGTTTTTAAACCTTCTGAATCACAGTTGTATTCTTATTCAGTGAAGGCCAGCTATCTTTGGACTGAGTCAAGAAAATTTTGAGGACATTTAGATTTCTATGTGATACCACTCGGGGCGGAAGTACACAATTTTTTTGTTACAGTAAAAAATCAAGTGGAGGAAAGAAACTGTTTTTAGGCAATCTTTAACAGTTCTATTTTTAAATAACTGTAATTTCACCCTCTCCATGTCAAAAAGACCTAAGTGTATACATCAAATGATCCTAGCTCACATGAACCAGTTGCTGGAATTTTTCTGTGCCTACAAATTTTTTTAAGAATTATTTATTTATTTATTTATTTATTTATTTATTTTTTTTTTTAAAGATTTTATTTATTTATTTGAGAGAGAGAGTGAGAGAGAGAGAGAGCACAAGAGGGGAGAGCGGGAGAGGGAGAAGCAGACTCCCTGCTGAGCAGGTAGCCCGATGCGGGACTCGATCCCGGGACTCCAGGATCATGACCTGAGCCGAAGGCAGTCGCTTAACCAACTGAGCCACCCAGGCGCCCAAGAATTAATTTTTTAAATAAAAACATTATTTAAAGACACTTCTCAAGTGTTGATCCATATTGCTCACAATGCAATCAAAAAAATTTTTAAGCCCACACTAACAGTATTTTTATGCATTTTATTTATTTTTTAATTAAAAAAAAATTTTTTTTTTAGTAAACTCTAGGCCCAATGAGAGGCTTGAGCTAAAACCCCCAGGATCAAGAGTTCCATGCCCTACGGACTAAGCCGGCCAAGCACTCCACACCACTGGTATTTTAAACAGACTGAGCACAAATCTTCATGATTAGAGAGCTAATGACAATTCTACAGACACCCTGGTAAATAATCGCTGGGTTATTTTATCTTCCTCCTCCTCATCGTCATCGTCATCGTCTTCATTTATCATTCTAGGTCCTAATGAGCAGAACTCTTCAACAGAAGCTTTCACCCTATAAAAATATCCCCCCCCATCCTCTTAAAATCCAAGTAATCAGTTTTCTTCATGTATGGAGGCAAAACTGCGGATGACAAATTTAATTAGATAAACTGAGAAAGCTGTCGAATGAGAAGCAAAGTACAGCGGATAGAGTGGAACTGAAATAGCGTGAGTGAGGAGTCCCAAAGCCTGGCTTCTCCCTCTGACTTTGCCACTTGAAAGTTGTTTGATCTTAGATAAATCATTTAACCCCACCTCCACCCTGTCTACCCACCCCCCCGCCTTGGTTTTTACATCTATAAAATGGAGGTGCAATACTTTGTTTTGCTTACTTTATAGCGTACGCACTTCTAGGATTGGATAGAGATGGTGCATGTGAAATGCTTTTGATATTCCCAAATGCTATAAATATATGAGTGGTTGTTATTATGTTTTGAACAGAGGTTAAAGCTTGGTGGACTTGATAAGGAAACCTAAGTACAAGTTCCCATTCTTACTAGAGAGGAGGGCTTGATATTAGTGGGTCTTTTCCTATGCCTCTAAGAAAGGGGTAAAAATACCTACTTCACATCTATAGTGTTTAATAAAGTCTGTGTAAAATCCAAAGTAATCCAGTTTTCTTCCTGTTTAGAAGATTGTCACAAACATCATCACAAATGTGATTAGATAAAACAAGAAAGAATTTGTGTAAGAGGTGATGTACAAGTTGAACAGTAAAAACAGTAAAAAGAAAGTATTTTTAAACTGTAAAGCTCCCTGCAGATCTTAAATCCATTTGCTGACACACCTACATTTTTCTATAGGATGAACTAGCGGTGAGATTGGGCTGAAACAGCACTGGTGTGGGACTGGACCTGAGAGTAAGCAGATGTCCATAGTCCTTAACAAGGGACAGGACACAAAGCCCTCCTAACTGGGAGCTCACCAACTCCCTTTGGTGCTGCTACTGGGACCCTCTGTTGAAAGCCTGGTGGAAAGACCTAAGATTAGAGTCAAATCCAGCTCATTAAGAGATGATTAAGAGGGACGCCTGGGTGGCTCAGTCGTTAAGCGTCTGCCTTCGGCTCAGGTCATGATCCCAGGGTCCTGGGATCGAGTCCCACATCGGGCTCCCCGCTCAGCGGGGAGTCTGCTTCTCCATCTCCCTCTGCTGCTCCCCCTGCTTGTGCTCGCTCTCTCTCTCTCTGACAAATAAATAAATAAAAATCTTTAAAAAAAAAAGATGATTAAGAAAACAAAACACATACGAATGGAAATTTTTTCTTTCTTTCTTTCTTTCTTTCTTTCTTTCTTTCTTTCCTCCTTCCTTCCTTCATCTTTTTTTTTTTTACTAAAACAAACTTGAAGAACTCGAATAACAGTAACTTACAGGAAATAGAATATGCAGTTTTTGATAATAAAAAATCAACATAGTTTCTAAATCTAACTATTAGGATGTCATTGCTAATATCTCATATTGATTTTTGATACTAGTACATCATTGATAATATTGCTTTTGATAGGGCCACATTCAAAGGGAGTGTGCGTCAGATACATTGGAGCAGCTCCCCACGTTTGCACCAGTTTCAGTTACAAAAGCTCCAGTGCTTTCCTGGCTGTTTAGTTTTCTTCAGAAAGTAGTTTTCATAGCTCTCCAGTTCTGTAATCTTCCTACTTCAGTTCTTTAAATGAACTTCGCTGCCAGCAACCAGCCTATTTGGCTTTTGGTATGTTTTAATAAATGCGCTGTTTGGCAATAGAAAGCAGGCAAAGAGTCAGAAGACCTTCAACCAGATAGCCTTTTATGGTTATGAAAATACTACTGCTATTGCCTTTTTTTCCTTTTTCTCTCTCTGTGCTTCTTCTGAGAAAAATTACTAAAGCAAGAGCAGAATTACCAAGAACCCAAAAGATCCAAAGAAATCCTGTCCCTGAAGCTCAGTGTAGGAAAGGACATGAGGTATCTGGGGAGCTAGTCATAGTAAATTTCCGTACTTGCTGCCATAGTCCAGCCAGTGCAGTGTGCAAGGTGCCCAGCAGAGGGGGACCCCAGTGAGGTTACCTCTTCTGTGTTAACCTCTTCTGGCAGATTAACATGGTGCCAGATCAGCAGTTACAATGACTGGAGAAGAACAAATATGTCATTTTCCCGTGTATTGAGCTCCGTCAAGAAGAGTGACATGAATGAATGAATAAGGATCAATGCCAGACAACATTGATACTTCTAGCAGGAGAAGATACTTGCAAATCAGTTACTAGTTAAGGACACTTTTTTTTTTTTAGCCATTAAAGTTCTTCAATAACCATTGCCCCATCTTTTGGTGATAGCACTTTAACTTTTATAATATGTGATTTATTTGGAGTAAATTTTTATATAAGGTGTGAAATTTAGGTCCAATTTCATTTTTTAACAGTTGGTGTCCAATTGTTCCAGTACTATTTGTTGAAAAGGCTACATATCCTTCATTGAGTTTCTTCATGGGTAGAAGTACAATTCAGTGTTCCACTTTAATGTACATATTTTCTTTTTTTCCTTCAACGCAGGAAATTTTTTCCTATTATGACTTCGAATGTTTTTCTTATTCTATTTGTTGATTTTAGGGAGATATAGCCTTCAGTGTGGAGGTCGCTTGATTAGTGTACTTTCACTCCTTTACTAAATGTGTCCCAGAGAGCAACCAATGATGCATCTGAGCTCTGTATTTTCGATGAATAACTTAAACCTGCTTGGCTTAGTTTCTACTCTTGTTCTTGTGGAGAATAAAAGCCCGAGGGAAGCAAGAACCAAGAAGCAGCATAACTTAACTTTCCAAGCAGTAATTCTTACTGGATCAGACCACCCACCTCCCATCAGGAAGACTACAACTCTCAGCCTATGCCTGAATAAATAAGTCTGCCTAATTTTAGGTTTCAGTTAGCAGGTACATTTGGCTATCACTCTAAATTGTATCGTCTAACTTGGCCTTTATCAACCATAATGGTGATATTTTGGTTGTCCAGGAGCTGAAATGTCTTCTTTTTCAATTTCTAAATAATCTCAGCAGGAAAGAGGGGTGCTATTTGTTAGCCCTTTGAAAGTCTTAGCATGTGGTGTACAGGTCAGAAATATTGCATGACATGACAAACAATAGAATTTGGAGATGAAAATTACACGGGAAGAAGCTTTAGGTATGGCTTTGAACATCTGCTTTTTTTTTTTTTAAGATTTATTTATTCATTTTTGAGAGAGAGAGTGCACGCAAGCGGGGGCAGGGGCAGAGGGAGAGAATCTCAAGCAGACTCCCCACTGAGTGGGGGGCTTGATGCAGGCTCAATCCCATGACCCATGAGGTCATGACCTGAGCTGAAATCATTAGTCAGATGCTCAACTCACTGAGCCACCCAGGTGCTCCAATTTTTTTTTTAAGATTTTATTTTTAAGTAATCTCTACACCCAACATGGGACTCAAACTCACAACCATGAGATCAAGAGTTGCATGCTTCACCAACTGAGTCAGCCACACACCCCTGGACATTTGATTTTAATGTGTGTGTAGGTTGTTTTGACCTTGACACTTTATATTATACTAGCTTTCTAATGCTACTGTTTTTAGGCATATGATATTTGACTGTGGTCTTTGTCTTAATAAGCTTGAGCTGTTATAACAAAATACCATAGACTTGGGCGCTCAAGCAACAGACATTTATTTTTCATGATTCTGGAGGGTGGGAAGTCCAAGAACAAGGTGTTGGCAGATTTAGTTCTTGGCGAGGTCCCTGTTCTGGCAGATGGCTGCCTTCCCACTGGCAGAGAGAGGAAGCTCTGGTGTCTTCCTTTTCTTATAACGGCACTAATCCCATCATGAACACTCCACCCTCATGAACTCATCTAAAGCTAATTACCTCCCAAAGACCCTACTTCCTAATATCATCACACTGGGGGCTAGGACTTCAACATATGAATTTTGGGGGGCACACAAACATTCAGTCCATGGCACCCTATAACTGTAGTTTATGGGGGCTTGATGCACAGGTAAGTGACAGTTTCTATGGATTCAGGGAACATTTCAGGATTAAAAAAAAAAGAAACCTGCCCATGGACAGGTTGCTTCCTTATCAAGAGTGTATAGACGTCTTAGGTGCCAAGTGTATACAGGACTATGAGAACATTAAAAAGAGCTTGTGGGAGCCAGAGTTTCTTGGCAGGAACACGGAGAGTCAAATAGGGCCAAAGGTGCACAGATCCTAGTAGGTAGGCTATGAACTGTCATCATCAAATTACAACCATGTAGGTGGCCAGAACCACATCTGTAAGCAGGTTTTAGGAAAGGTTTGTTTTTTGTTTTGTTTTGTTTATTATTGGGCACCTGTGTGGCTCACTTGGTTAAGCATCCGACTTGTGATTTCTGCTCAGGTCATGATCTCATGGGTCATGGGATCAAGCCCCACATTGGGCTCTGTGCTCAGCAGAGCATCTGCTTGGGATTCTCTCTCTCCCTCTCCCTCTCCTCTCACGTGCATGCACGCGTGCTCTCTCTCTCTCTCAAATAAATAAATAAAAATCTTTAAAATTTTTATTATTGAAGTATAGCTGACATACAATGTTATATTAGTTTAGGTGTACAACACAGTGATTTGACAATTCTGTATATTACTTAATGCTCATTACTACAGGTGTAGTCACCATCTGTCACCATACAATGTTATTATAATATTATTGACTAGATTCCCTAAGCTGTACTTTTCATCTCATGACTTCTTTTACAACTGGAAGTTTGTACTTCTTTTTTTTTTTTTTTTTAAGATTTTATTTATTTGTTTGACAGAGAGAGAGACAGCGAGAGAGGGAACACAAGCAGGGGGAGTGGGAGAGGGAGAAGCAGGCTTCCCGCTGAGCAGGTTGCCCAATGCGGGGCTCGATCCCAGGACCCTGGGATCATGACCCGAGCCGAAGGCAGACGCTTAACGACTGAGCCACCCAGGCGCCCCTGGAAGTTTGTACTTCTTAATCCCCTTTACCTATTTTGTCCTCTGCCCTTTTAGCAATCACCAGGAGAAAGGTTTTAAAATATAAACTGACATAGCTTGTTATGGAAACTTAACTTTTCCTAAGTACATTATCTGATACATTAGTTGCACTGATTAATACATTAGGATGAATAATTAGTAATACTTAACAATAATCAATTAATGCATGAAGTGCACTAATGGTCCCTCTCTCTCATGTCCTCTGTATCCATGCCCTTTGATAGTGCTCTCCCATACTGATTCTGGGCTTGCTCATATGATATTCTTTGGCCAATGGAATAATAGCAGACATGATACAAGCAGAGGTTTGAAAAAGTACTTGGGGGGCGCCTGGGTGGCTCAGATGGTTAAGCGTCTGCCTTCGGCTCAGGTCATGATCCTCGGGGTCCTGGGATCGAGTCCCGCATCGGGCTCCCTGCTCAGTGCGGAGCCTGCTTCTCCCTCTCCCTCTGCCACTCCCTCTGCTTGTGCTCTTCTGTCTATCTCTCTGTCAAATAAATAAATAAAATCTTTAAAAAAAAAAAAAAGAAAAAGTAATTGGGTATTCTACTCCTCTCCTGGCATCCTGCCATTGCTATGAAAACAAGCTTATAGAGTTTGCTAAAGGGTAAGAGACCACATGAAACAAAAATGAGTCATGAGTCTCTGACCTACTCCTTTAGATGACCACAAACATATGGAAAAACCCAAATGAGAGCAGCTAAACCTAGCCCAGGTCAACAAAACAGTTGAGCTAATATTTATATCCGTAAGAAATAATAAATAGATGATGTTGTAAGCATTGAAGTTTTTTAAAAAATTAACTTGTTTTTTTAATTCCAGTATAATTAATGTACAGTGTTATATTAGTTTCAGGTGTACAATATACTGATTTAAAAATTCTATACATTACTCAGTGCTCACCACGATAGGTGAACTCTTAATCCCCTTCACCTACTTCATTCATCCCTTATATCCCTCTCTGCTCTGGTAACCACCAGTTTGCTCTCTATAGTTAAGAGTCTGTTTTTTGGTTTGTCTCTTTTTCTCTTTGTTCATCTGTTTTGTTTTTTAAATTCCACATATGAGTGAAATCATATGGGTATTTGTCTTTCTCTGACGGACTTATTTCACACTTAGCATTATATTGTCTAGGTTCATCCATGTCGTTGTAAATGACAAGATTTTGTTCATTTTTACGGCTAATATTCCACTGTGTGTATATATATATATACACCACATCTTTATCCATTCATCTAAGATGGACAATTGGGTTGCTTCCATCTTTTGCCTATTGCAAATAATGCTGCTATATATATATATATATATATATATATATATATATGCATTTATATATATTTATACATATATCTTTTTGAATTATTGTTTTTGTTTTCATTGGGTAAATACCCGGTAGTGAAATTACTGGATCATATGGCAATTGTATTTTTAATTATTTGAGGAAACTCTATACTGTTTTCCAAAGTGACTGCACCCGTTTGCATTCCCACCAACAGTGCATGAGAGTTCCTTTTTCTCCACATCCTCACCAACACTTGTTTCTTGTGTTTTTGATTTTAGCCCTTCGAATAGGTGTGAGGTGTTATCTCATTGTGGATTTGATTTGCATTTATTTCTCTGATGATGAGTGATGTTGAGCATTTTTTCATGTGTCTGTTGGCCATCTGGATGTCTTCTTTGGAGACATGTCTGTTCATGTCTTCTGCCATGATTATTTGTTTTTTTTGGTTTGAGTTGTATCAGTTCTTTACATATTTTGGGTAGGAACCCCTTATTAGGTATATCCTTTGCAAACATCTTCTCCCATTCAGTAGGTCATCTTTTTGTTTTGTTGATTGTTTCCTTTATTGTGCAGAAGCTTTCTATTTTGATGTTGTCCCAGTAGTTGGTTGTTGTTGTTTGCTTTTGTTTCCCTTGCCACAGGAGACATATCTAGAAAAATGTTGCTACAGTGTTGTCAGAGAAATTACTGCCTGTGTTCTCTTTTAGGATTTTTATGGTTTCAAGTCTCACATTTTGAGTTTATTTTTGTGTATGGTGTAAGAAAGTTCAAGCCTTGAAGTTTTAAGATGATTGGTTTTACAGCAATAGCTAACTGATTCCGGAATCAAAGTTCCAAAAATAGAGAAAAGAGATTCTTTAGAGGACTTTTAAGCATTTTTGGCCATCTCTCTCTACCCTGCATTTGTTTCATTTGAACTGCAAGGCAGCTGAGATTTTGGTTTTATATTCTTACTCTCAGGCTCAAGTAGTCAATACCAGATAGACTGACACAAATTCAGCTGAATCTTCCTGACAGGAGTAGAAGGGGGGTGGAAAACATAATTGAGAAAAAGACATTGAAGAAAGAAATGCCTTGCAGAATCTGGAACATTGCATGGATACTGTCCTTGGCTGGGTTCAGTCTTAAATGTTAACAGCTGCTTTAGATTGGGAATGTGTTAAGGATGATTTTTCCAGTTAAATGTGGAGACAAGAAGAAAACTTAATTAGGAAACTTTTTTAAAAAAATGCCTAAGCCATTCTATACCAAGAGACAATACCCATTGAGGTATAGCGCTGAAAATGTCCAGTCGTAAGAATTTGTGGATGCTATATTACCAGGTAGAATCCATACTAAGTTCAACAGTGGAGTGAATAAAAAAGAGATTTTTAGTGTACTTGAAGGGAAAAAGAGGGGGCCCCTTGAATAAGAACAGGTGACTAGAGCTGCCTCCGCTGCAAAGTTCTCACCTTTGCAAGAAAGCAGCATACACATCAGGATGTACTAGATGATGCTAAAGCAGCAAACAACTCCCAAATCTCAGTGGCTTTGAATACAACACAACATAACCTTCTTTCTAATTTATTTGTTATTTTTTGGATATTTTTAATGACCGAAACAAAACAGATCTAAGACCACAGTTTCTGGAAGAACCATTGTTTTTGCCGGGTCCTGTACCTCTCCTCGTATTGGACTTCGGTTTTTCATCGGGCCTTGCCTTTAAGAGCAGGATCTCTGCAAACCATAAGAGACTGTTAATCTCAGGAAACAAACTGAGGGTTGCTGGAGTGGTGGGGGGTCGGGGGATGGGGTGGCTGGGTGATAGACATTGAGGAGGGTATGTGCTATGGTGAGCGCTGTGAATTGTGTAAGACTGATGAATCACAGACCTGTCCTCTGAAACAAATAATACATTATATGTTAAAAAAAAAGAAGAAGATAGGAAGGGAAAAATGAAGGGGGGTAATCAGAGGGAAGGATGAACCATGAGAGACTATGGACTCTGAGAAACAAACTGAGGGTTTTGCGGTGGGGTGGGGATGGGTTAGCGTGGTGATGGATATTAAGGAGGGCACCTATTGCATGGAGCACTGGGTGTTATATGCAAACAATGAATCATGGAACACTACATCAAAAACTAATGATGTAATGTATGGTGACTAACATAACATAATAAAATAAAATTCAAAAAAAAAAAAAAGAGCAGGGTCTCCGGAGATATCCTTGTTGACGACAGTTTTGTCCACAGGGATATCCACAGAATACCTTGTGGGTATGAGGTGATTGTAGTTATAAACTTACACAAAAGACTTGATCTTTGACCTCTTGGCAATTTTTTTCTTGCCCATGGCAGCTATCACTTTGTGGGAATTACGGTCAATTCCAGCCACCAGAGAGTGGCTGTAGGGAGGGACTTGGGTGCCATCATCAATGTTCTTCGTGATGACTGCTTTGTGTCTGGAGTAGCGTCCAGCTAGGACCAGCACCACCCTCCCATGTTTCGTGAACTTGCCCATCTTGACACCAGCCACTTGAGCCTACAGCAGAAAGCCACAACATAACTTTATAATTTTCACTTGCCACATGTCCTACATTGGTTGGAGGGCCTCTGTTCATTGCAATCTTTCAGGGACACAGGCTGATAGATGCTCCATCTCAACACATGCTTCCATAATCACCAAGGCAAAAAAACGAAAGGAGGAATGTGGTGACTTGCATCCTGGCTCTTAACACTACTGCATGGAAGAAACATATGGCATTTCCATTTGCATTTTACTGGTCTAAGCAAGTCGCACAGGAGAGGGAAATGCAATCCATCTGTTTGCCTGGAAGGAGAGAGAAGCAGAACATACCCTAATATCTTCTACAGTCTTTCTGTGCAACAAAATATTTAATTTCAGACTCCTTTTTATGTGCAAATATACTTGCTCCCACCCCAAGAGAAAAAAAAAACAACAAAAAGTCCCATAGAGTAATGACACCAAAAACAGTGTTGAGGGTATCAAGTGATGTGCTGTAGTCTCTATAGCAGGTCTAGACATGGTGCTTTTTGGTCCAGAGACTTTAGGGCTAATGTGGTAAGTTTTCTCTCCTTTACAATGATGGTATTGGGTAGAGTAACTGCATCAAACTTTCCCGCTGAGAAAGATGACAATTGGGAGACAGAGTGGAGCAATTCTAAAATCCCATTAGCCAGACATTTTGAGAGCCCTTTCACTGAGAGCAAACACTGGCCCTCTTATAATGTGTGTTCCATTAGTGTAAGCCTCTGTCCACTTCTTTACGTGTTCTATCCCCAGATAGAATGACTGATCGTTGATAATTTTGGAAAATAAATTGGGGATGCTTACGTCAGTTCTGCCTCTCTTCCTCCTAAGAGTGGGCACCCGTTTGGGGAGCAGTCATTCACCTATGCTTGGCCATGCTCCACCTGATTAACTACCCTATCCTCCTACCTCTCAGGAGAAATGGTCTGTTCTGATTCAGCATGCCTAGCAGATAAGGTAAACATGTCAAATACTGTGATTCAGAGAGCAGGTCTATTTGGGTGCCCAGCTAAGCTACATACTTAGCTTTTATAACTGATGGTGGTGATATTTTGATTCTTTATCACTGACTTACTTTACTTCTCAATTTTTTCAGTTGGGCACGATTAAGCAGGTTTTTCTCAGAGAATTCAACAGTTGAGTTTTCTATTTCAGAAATTCCAGTTAGCATTATGTTGGAATGTCTTCATCATCTGTATTTATGTTCTTTTCTCTAATTGCTTTGATCTGTTTTATTCTTTTCATTCATGATTATTTTTTTTAGGATTTTCCTTAATGTTGGAAATGATATTTTTAGCACACTTCTCTTTCTGTTTCTAATTTTTTTAGGTCTGTAATCTTGTTATTTTAGCACTAAATTAATTTTTTCTGCAGACTCCTTTTATGTTGTTTTGCTGATATTTGAGTATAGATATATACTCTCAGTCTATCTCTGTGTGTGTGTGTATATATATATATATATATATATACCTGTCAGATATAGAAGAGAGATTAGTTAATTCTGTAGATCTTGATCAATTAAATAAGGAAGATGAGGGAAATAGAAGAGTAAAGATAATTCCTAGATGTCTGGCTTGAATAATTGGGTGGTGCTGTTCATTGGTATAGAGATTTCAGCAGGAGGAAAATATTGACTCCAGAAATAAATTTCTTTTGCACAGTGGACCTGATTGTTTTCCCTGGTAACACTTCAGACCTGAAGAATTAGGAATTTTCACAGGACAGACCTAACTGGGTAACCTTAGTGGGAGGGGGACTTAGTGGGAGGGAGACACGTAAGCAGAGTTTCTAAAGAGACGGTATCCAGAATGAGAGGAAGGAGTGTTAAAAAATGATTGGAAAAGTGACAAAGACAAACTTAAAAAGTTTCAGAAACTTACCTCAGTTTTTAGAATCCTGAATTTCAGTGAAAAGGAATCTCTCTCTCTCCTTCTTATGGCTTCTAATTTGTATATAGGATGACTCCAAGCTCCCAGAATCCAGTACTCTCTATAATACTGTAATTTACTCACCTGTTAGACTTGTGGGCAAATATTAGATTCTAGGAGCTATTTATAAAATAGGGAAAATAAGTTGCAATTTCCAAAAAGAAGACAATGGATAAGAAAGTGCTAGTTAAACTAAATGGAAAGATGATAGAGGAATTCAGAAAAAGGTCACACCAAGGTCAGAAGGAAAAATAAGGTGAAGGCAAACAGAGAGGAGAGAAGAGGATATTCCGAGGGTGGAAAGGACAGAATAAAAATTGACTGTGAATGTGTGTGTGTGTCTGTCTGTCTGTCTGTGTGCACGTGTATGTATGAAGAGAATGAGAGAGAGAGAGGGAGACCACCAGGAGCAGAAGTAAAATGCAGTAAGAAGACAAGCCTAACTAGAGAAAAGTTTTCATGGGCAGGCTTGGAAAACAATGATGGGTCTTATGAACGTTGGTCTTCTACGGAAAGACTTGGCAGGGGTTCAGATTAATTTAGCAGGTAAATGGGAGACGTTTTGGAGAGTTCTATCAGGAAAGTCATAATACAGAATTGTTTTTGAACAGTGGGACTGGCGGTAGAGCTCTGTGCAGAGCAGACTGACGTTGGGGAATGATGGAAGATGTGGAGATGGGTGTAGAGGCCACTGGAATTGTTCAGAGGGAAAGAAATAAGGGCGTAGGAAAAGTATAGCCATGGGAAAAAGGATGAAGACAAGAGGCATTATAAATAAAGAATCATGAACCTGGCATTTAGGGTAGTAACGCTCATAGAAATCAATGGCTCGGGGGCAAAGCACAGGAAGGCACTTAAAGAAAAATATCTACACTTTACTGGCCTTCCCCCACCCCCCCCAACCCCAAACCCTGGGGAGAATGGTACTGAAACTGTCCTTGGGAAGAGTTTGAACAAGGGACAATTCTCTGTCTCTCACTTCCACATCCTGGACTGAGTCCATCTCCATAAGCTAGAGAACCTGGCCACCACCATCTAGGGGGATGGTTTTTCACTCCGTATTATAAAGAATCATGTAACAATATTATTGAAAAAGTAAAGGGAAAAGAAAACAATCAGCAATAATCCTATAACCTTAGTGCAGTTATTGGAATTTTTTACTCCTTTCCTTATCATTGTTTGTAGATTTATATATATATATATATATATTTTAAAAGATTATTTATTTATTTATTTATTTGACAGAGAGAGAGAGTGCGAGAGCAGGAACACAAGCAGTGAGCCCCATGTGGGGCTCGATCCCAGGACCCCGGGATCATGACCTGAGCCAAAGGCAGATGCTTAAAGACTGAGCCACCCAGGCGCCCCTGTAGATTTATATTTTTATGTGGCTACAATTTTAAATTGGTTGTTTTCCACTTCATCAGCAACACACGCATTTTTTTTTTATATTGCAACATAGTTCCCATACTTATCTTTTTTTTTTTTAAAGATTTTATTCATTTATCTGTCAGAGAGAGAGAGATAGAGAGAGCAAGCACAAGCAGGGGGAGTGGCAGAGGCAGAGGGAGAAGCAGGCTCCCCACTGAGCAAGGAGACCGATGTGGGACTCCATCCGAGGACCCCGGATCCTGACCCGAGCCAGAGGCAGAAGCCTACCTGGCTGAGCCACCCAGGCGTCCCCCATACTTATCTTTATAAAATGGCTTTTAGATATTCTTTTGAAAGGATAAATGGTTGGGCACTAAGTGGTTTTTAATATTTAGCCACTTAAAAATACTGTTATGAGTATATAAATATAGATAGGTCCTTTTTCTCTTGGATTTTTACATAGGATAAAATTCCCACAAGGAGAGGCTACTTGGTAGAATAATGAATCTAATTTTTATTTATTTATTTTTTTTTGCTGTGTATTGGCAAATTGCTCTCCAAAGGATTGTATAATGTATGTTGCCAGCAACACTGTGTGTATTTTGTCAGCTTAGCATTGCCTAATTTTAAAGGCAATAACTAATAATTATTACTAGTCAAAAACTATTATATAATTTTTAAAGCAATAATTATTATCAGGCATAAAATTATACCTCATTGTTTTAAAATATTGCATATTTTTTGTTACTGGTGAGGACTTAAATATTTTATTTATGTACTCATTGTATTAACTTTTATGTTAATTGCTCATCCATAGTTTTGGTCAATTAACTGTCTGCCTTATCACTAAGTTTTTGTGTAGTTTAATCTATTAATTTTTTCTTTTGTTGTTTCTATTATATATATATATTTTAAAGATTTTATTTATTTATTTGACACAGAGAGAGAAAGCACAAGTAGGCAGAGAGGCAGGCAGAGAGAGGGAGAAGCAGACTCCCCACTGAGCAGGGAGCCCGATGCGGGGCTCGATCCCAGGACCCAGGGATCATGACCTGAGCCGAAGGCAGCCGCTTAACCGACTGAGCCACCCAGATGCCCCCGTTTCTATTATATTTTAACCGTAAAAGGTCAACACCTTTCTGAAGAACTGATAAATATGAGTTTCTCTTTTAGTTTTCCATGATTTTAGTGGATTTATAAAAGGCAATGTACTCATTGATCCCACAGAAAATATTTTCCTGCATAATGTGAAGGATATCTCCACATTTTATTTTTTTGCCAAATTTTTAACCATTAAAGCTATGAAAGGTTTTTATAATAATCAGAACTGTCTAGAAGTGGGGTGCTTTGCTATTTCTAGAGCAGGGACCATATATTGAATACTGGCCCTATTGTAGATGTCAAGTTTCAAATGGGTTGAATTTGGAAGATGTTTTAAGAACTCTTTTGGGGTACCTAGCCAGCTCAGGTGGTAGAGCATGTGACTCTTGATCTCAAGGTCATGAGTTTGAGCCCCACGTTCGACAGAGAGATTACTTAAAAAAAAAAAAAGAAAGAAAACAATTAAAAAAAGATCTTAAAAGAACTCTTTCTAACTTCAAGTTCAGGAAAAAAATGAGTTTAGAAGGGAAATTAAATGTGTCTACTTTTTATTTATGGGAGATTTCCTAAGAAGAATAAACTCTTCATTGCTATTCAAATGAGTAATAGCAGAGAATTGTGATGGTAGGTAATTTGAAAAAAAAATACTAAGCTAATGATTTTTTTGTTAGAAAGCAATTTTCTTTCAAAGAGAAACAATCTACCTACAGTCACAAATCAAACTTTTTACACTTGATTTAATGTTAGTCTTTATAAGAGATTCTCTTTGAAATGCTCATCATTATCCCCTAGTGCTTGATTTGCCAGAGAGAAGAGGTTAATAATGTTGTCTTCTGGGCATTTAGAGAGAAAGTTTCTTTGGCCCTCTAATGGATGCTTTCTCTCAGTCAGATACAAACCTCTCTTCAGTGGCAAATGGTACTCAACTGTCCACAATCTGAAGCAGTTCCTGATAGAATTTTGTTGCAACCACTTGAAATTCCGTGTTTCCAGCTAGAAGGGACCAGAGAATCCCCATGCTTTCTACTACAGGCAACTGAAGGACCACACCAACTCTATTCTCCTCAGTGCACTTGTTCACAAATGATATGAGGGCAAGGTTAACCCCTGGAGAAGCAAGAGAGTTTAAGAAGAGTTCTTAACAGCACAGGATTTAACAGACTATGCAAGAGGGTTCAGGTAATCAGCACAATGATTTTTGCCACTTCTACTTTAATCTGGATTCAGTTCTGCAACTGCAAATTGTCAACTAGCTTTGCTATGACTGTCTCTAAGGGAGTAGCTTTGCTACAGCTATCTCTCATGAGCTTATGAATATTATCTTCGATTTCTATTCTTTGGATTCCTCACTTCCTTCTTAACTGGAGTGCAACTCTTAAAGCGTTATGCCAGAATGTAGCATCAGTTCAGGTTTTTTTGAAATGTCTAATTCTTATTTTTTTCTGATATAAATAATAGAAGAAAACAGAATACGACTTAACATGTCAGTGTGTATACTGTTTGGAGGTATCAGCGTTGTTATCCGTACCCCCTCTTCTCACAGTAAAAAGACTTGCTTTTCTGCGTAATGAACTCAAGCTCTGCTTTCACCAGAACTTTGAACTGCTCACTTAGGAGAACAGCAACATATGGTTTTCCTCTTCCAGTTTTTAATATTTGGGTCTCCGGTGAATCCACATACAAAAGCTTCCTTCCTTTAGCTGGAGTCCACAAATGAAAGGCTTTTCTTTTTCTGATTGTAGATTAGCCTGCCAAGAAACAAACATGAGCTGGAGAACATCACTTTAATTTATTG
The DNA here is from genome assembly GCF_054177405.1 of Leptonychotes weddellii. NCBI lineage: Eukaryota > Metazoa > Chordata > Mammalia > Carnivora > Phocidae > Leptonychotes > Leptonychotes weddellii. The sequence continues at coordinate 150,831,881 of NC_138371.1, forward strand.
ATGGGATACAGATGACAAGGAAGTCTGTCCTCTTGTAGGCTTTTGGGAACGCTTCGAGCTGACCCAGCACAGCCAAGTTCATACGGCAAAGACAGACTTTGCCAAAAACCAAAGCCAATAGTCATTGCAAACCTCTGAACCCAAACATTCCTTTAGCGCTTGAATTTCCCTATAATTTGTGTAGATTCCCTTTTTGTCAATGAAGCTAGCAGTGGGTAACTAGCTTAGTGCAATCAGACAAAACAACTGTGCCATTCATTCAGTAATTAGATGAGAGCCCGACTGCATGCTTTATGGTTTCCGCTCTTCATTCTTTCCTTTCTTTTCAAGTCCTTGGAGACAAACTCTGGGATGTTTGGCAGAGCGAGACCCTTGTGGAAAATATCCTGTCTTTTTTACTTCGGGGTTGCTAATAAGTTCTATTCTCAGAGGCAAAACATGAGATGCACAAGCAGGGAGGTTCAGCCAAGCTAAAAAAAAAAAATCTTGGTTCTTACGTGTGTTACCTTTTGCCTCACTTTACAGTTTTGCCTTCCTCAAGACTGAAGAAGACTTGATTCTTTCTTATATCTAAGGGCACATGAAGGAATTTGATACTCCAGCTAAATGCTTATAGCAGATCTTACATATATTACTTATTAAGCTTTCAGACCTAAAACTGTAGGAGAAGTGAAGCAGAGATAGAGAGTTAGGAAAAATAAAAGGACCGCAGGGCTGGGCGTTTAGTTTATGTACTTTGAGGAGAGCATAGCAAATCCAATTTTTGCGAGGCACCTAGGGCTAATTGCTATGCCAATACCTTTCCTTCTTTTAAAAAAAATTTTTTTTAAATTTCCTAAACCACTAAAAGGGAAGAGAGGGAAAGCTTGTACAAGAAAATAGGAAAGGCACTTCAGGTTTTGTGCCTTTGAAGGAGTAGGGCTGTCAACATCGGCACAGTAAGTGCCCACAACTGTCTGTGCTGAAGGTCCTCTGGTCTTGGCAGTCAAGAGGCTTGGTTGCAAGAAATACTGCTTGAGCTGCGTAAAAAGAGGGATATTTTTTGGCTGTTGTGTATAAACTATAGGCAGGACAGGAGTGGGTGTCTTTATGGTGACTGGAATCAGGGACCCAGGGCCTATCTTTTTCGTGCCCCCTCTCTTCTCTGCTGCACCTTTGACTTGATCTTTTTTTTTTTCTCCCTTTTTTTCTGGGCCACCTGGAGCCACAGCGAGGGGTTACAAATAAACTGAGGCATCTTAAAAATGTTGAGTTTATTTGAGCAAAAGTTGATTTGCATTGGACAGTGCCAAACTAGAAGTGGTTAGAAGTGTTCCTCCAACAGGACTTGGTAGAGAGACTTTTATAGGGAGAAGGTGGAAGCAAGGTAGGGAAATCAGTGATCGGTGATAGCTTAAAGCCTAATTGGCTATTTGTGATTGGTTTTCGTTAGGCTTTGTTTGGTACCTTGAAGCATTTAGAGATTTAGATTATTGTTTGCTTGTATAGGCTTCTGTAACTTTAGTATCACCTCAGTCTCATGGCCTTGAAGGGAGCAGAATATGACACCCAAAATATGCCATTTTGGCTTAAGAATTATCTTGATCTGATTCCTTGGGAATGTCATGGGTTGAGATTCTCCCCTGAAAATATAGTAGAAGTGAATTTAACAAGTAGAAACATACCAAGTATATCTTTTTTTAAAAAATTCAATTTAGTTAATGTGTAGTGTATTATTGGTTTCAGAGGCAGAATTCAGTGATTCATCATTTATATATAACACCCAGTGTTCATCACCCATGCCCTCCTTAATGCCCATACCCCCACCTCTCTTCCATCAACCCTCAGTTTGTTCTCTATAGTTACTCAGCCATCAAAAGGAATGAAATCTTGCCATTTGCAGTGACATGGATGGAACTAGAGTGTATTATGCTAAGCGAGATATACCAAGTATATCTTAGTTGTAACATTAGGGAATGGGAAGAGGACAATCAACTGGATTGCAAAGGAAATGGTGTTTGTAGACCTTGGTCTGACATAGAAGCACAGGGAATTTTATAATCACATTGAGTTTAAACTCCCCTTCTACTCTAAGAAACATTTGAGGATTTTTTTCTAAGTATTACAAAATAGTACATTACTATTAAACAAAAATCTAAGTTTTCTCATTATGAAAGTGGAAAACAAGTTGGCCTAAAGGTGGGCTGTAGGGTGTACGGTGCAAAGGGCGGAATGAAACTGTCACCTTGCTCTAGAGCGGGGCTCAGCAAACTTTTTCTGTAAACAGCTATATAATAAATATTTTTGGCTTGCAGGGCATAGTTTCTACTTTAACTGGGCAACTCTGGTAACACTGAGGTGGAAAAGCAGCTAACGGAGATATGTAAATGAATGAGCATGGCCATGTTCTAATACATTTTTTTCAGATTTATTTATTTCTTTTAGAGAGTGAGAACTTGGGGGGAGGGGCAGGAAGGAGAGAGGGAATCTCCCGCAGACTGCCCACTGAGTGAGGAGCCTGACGCTGGGCTGGATCCTACCACCCTGAGATCATGACCTGAGCTGAAATCAGCAGTCAGATGCCTAACCAGCTGAGCCACTCAGGCGCCCTGGGCATACCTAATTTTTAAATTTTTTATTATTTATTTAAAGATTTTATTTATTTATTTGAGAGAGAATGAGAGAGAGCACATGGGGGGGGAGGGTCAGAGGGAGAAGCAGACTCCCTGCTGAGCAGGGAGCCCGAGGCGGGACTCGATCCTGGGACTCCAGGATCATGACCTGAGCCGAAGGCAGTTGCTTAACCAACTGAGCCACCCAGGCGCCCGCATACCTAATTTTTTATCTGTTCTACTTCTGGGACAAAATGGTTCCTGGCAATATATGTTGTGAGCAAATTTTTTTTTTTTATTCTTATGTTAATCCCCTACATTACATCATTAGTTTTAGATGTAGTGTTCCATGATTCATTGTGCATAACACCCAGTGCTCCATGCAGAATGTGCCCTCCTTAATACCCACCACCAGACTAACCCATCCTCCCACCCCCCGCCCCTCTAGAACCCTCAGTTTGTTTTTCAGAGTCCATCCTCTCTCATGGTTCGTCTACCCCTCCGATTTCCCCTGCTTCATTCTTCCCCTCCTGCT
>NC_138371.1:150835506-150948075 GCF_054177405.1 Leptonychotes weddellii
AACATCGGGGTGCATGTACCCTTTCGGATCCCTACTTTTGTATCTTTGGGGTAAATACCCAGTAGTGCAATTGCTGGATCATATGGTAGCTCTATTTTCAACTTTTTGAGGAACCTCCATACTGTTTTCCAGAGTGGCTTATTTGTAATGCTTGCACTCATATGGGCATGCCATTATTACTTGACATTTGAAATATGTTTCAATTGAAACATGAAGCCTTTTATGGACTGAAAAAGTTGGAAATCCTTCAGGCAGAGGATTATATTTATGATATAACTTTCAATATTTCTATTATATCCCTTTATTTTTAAGCATTTATTAGGTAGCTATAAAAAATCACTTTGGGACCAATCTTGATGTGTTTCCTGAATGTGATGTATTTTCCATATTTCATCAATTCCAAGACAACAATTTTTTTTAAAAACATTTTAACATCTCTGAAGTCAGTGTCCTTCTAATGATGGAAAACATCTTAGAAATTGCTATACTCATGAAACAGTTGTAATTACCTGCATGAAATTGATCCCAAACTCCTTTCTTGGAATCTTATGGTAAGATACAGAAAGCATGAAAATTTACAGTATGAAGGTCAGTGTCATGGGAGAAAATTTTTGAGGCAATGGTGGAGTGCTCTTTTAAGGAATGTGCATGATGCCCATTTTCCCATCACAAAGGAGTCTTCTGTGGAAAGATTCCTATTATCAACGAAGCTCAATCGAAATGATTTAGAAGAGCATCTAAAGTAGTTTGAAATAACTTTACTGATGTATTTTGGTGATACATTCCTTTTTATATATGCACAAGAGTAATGTACAATAAAAATCTGTATCTGAGTCTAAAGGAGCTCTTCCAGTAAGGATATAAGTTCTATAGGACAAAAAAGCATTGTGTCATAGATTAATTGGAAGTACTTTTTTTCCTTAGTGGTATATAATATAATGGTGCTACTTACAATCAGTTATGTGTTAGATGCAATGATATAAAGTAATATGTATATTTAAATTACCAAATGACATATTTATTTCTTATATTTGAAGTGATATTTAAAAAAGCCCTTTACTGTTCCTATTAAAGAAAATCCAACTGTCCACTGAAAAAGCACGGTGACCTCATCATCCATTTACTCACTGAACTCTCATGAAGTCTTCCAAAACACAACTTGAAAAGATCCATCATGAATCCTTAATTTTAGCACATTGAATTCAAAACCAAATACACATTTTACAAGGATCACGTCTAGGTCATGATTATCATCAGCATTGTCAGTCTCAACGTCATCTTCAGGTTTTCAATATTTTTTTAGAAGTATTTTGTAATAAATACCACTTCAGTGGCAGTAAGGATAATTCAAGGCCCAATTAATGATGGATTACTGGGAAGATTTTGAGCGGCAGGTGTGACAACATTGATGATTTTATAGTTGAAAGCTACCGTCTTACTTGTGTTCAGAAGGATATATTTTAGAAATTACTTATTGTCAGTATTTACTACTTTAGTTGAAACAGACGTGCCTTATGGAATTGGTGTACTTGGGCTGGAAGTATTAGATTGGCTAGAAACCAAACCTATAGTTAATAGAGGAATATTCTTCAGAAGTAGCTGAGTTTTGAGAAGGACTTAAATCTACAGTTCAGTGCAGCTGAACACCATCTGTCACATGGCAATCTAGGTCATGAATATGGCTTAATTAATGCCAAATGAGTTTGATATTTTTGCCCTGAAATATATAATAAATAATAATTTGAGAGGAGAGATTAAAGTTTGGTCTAAGTAACAACTTTGATTTGCCAGTTTGATTTGATTGCCAATCACACATTATCAACATTAGCAGTAGTTTCCTTAGTGATGCTTGGCTACCATATGAGATGTGGTCATGTATTGAAAGAAACATTCCAACATCTAATTTATAATTGTTGGCTTCTATTCTCTGATTACCATATGCTTCAGGATTTATGCTATCATCTGCAAGTTTTGGCAAGCTTTTGGGAGATGCCATTTTACCAGAATCCATGATAGCAAGTGATCATACTTCTTTCACTAACATTAATGTGTTTTGTTACTATTGCAATGTGACTTCTCCTACCTATAGTGTATTGATGAGCAAGATGTTGGCCAGCAACATGGTTCTCACAGTGATTAGTAATATATTTTTTTGTCCAAAATATAAACAGCTATTCTCTTGTTGTGATTGAATTCTCATTTTACTTTTAGGATATAACATCCAACCTCTCTTGGAGTCACACTACTTTAATAAATTAAGGAATTTGCTTCTGCTTTGACAACTCTGAAAACTAGCTTTAACTTTCTACATTGTAAATGAATTATACATTTCCAATTTTTGTATGTAGATAAGTAGATTTGATGTAATTGGCACCTAGAAATGGAGTTTTACTGTACAAGTAACTGAAACGGACCAGAAAGTGGGTGGAGGCTGGCAGAATTTTGAGGAGCATGGTAGAGAAAGACTAAATTTCTTTCAATTGACCATTAGTTAACAATCTGGATTTGATGACACTGCTCAGTAGGCTCAGAAGGAAGTGAGGAACATGTTACTGGAAACTGGAAGAAGGGGATCTTTGCTATTTAGTGCTAGAGAGCTTTGCAAAGTTGTTTCTTCAATTATGTGTAAAATAGAACTTGTAAGTGAGGACATTTCTAAGTAAAGTATTGAAGGAGCCACTTGTTCTCTTCTTCCTGTTTACAGTAAAAGGTGAGAAGAGAGAGATAAATTGAGGGAAGGGCTGTGAAACAAAGGAAGCAGGACTTGATAATCTTGAAAATTCTTAGCCTCCCCCATGGCAAATTACTAAATTAAGGTATGGTGCCCGAGCCCATGTCAAGAAAGCATGCTTTAGAGAAAAGGCTGAAGGTGTGATATTACAACCTTTTGCTAAAACTCAGAAAGATCAAAAGCACAGAGTATTCAGTCACACAAAGGGCCCTTTCAAGAGATTAAGGCTGTGCTTCACAGATTCTCTCATTCAAACCAAGGAGCCTGTAGGAGGTTTTAGGGTGTTGTCCCTCAACCATTATCAGCAGGAGATTAAGGGAGAGAAGGGTTTATCTCATAAAGATCTGTGGGTGTAGCTTTTTTCTAAAAGAGTGAACCCCATTAAAATCCACAGGAGACCTACAAAGTTCTTGAGAAAATTATTGCAACAGAACACTGCCAACTTGGATTACACTGGACCCAGAGAATGCAAAATGAAAACAGACTGTCAGATCCTCAAAATGCCACAGCAGGAGGCAGGCTAATAGATGATTACTCAGATGTAGATACATGTTACTTTTCTTAAAAAGGAAGAGGAACCAAAAGCGAGAGGGTGGAGTCATATTATACTATACACTAAATAGTAACCATGGGAAAGAGAGAGAGAGAGAGGTACTGCATACTGAAGTTATGTCTAGGCTTTGAAACATAATAAATGAACTGCCAACATTTGCCCAGGTGGATTTCAGAACTGCTATGGATCAGTGACCCCTTTTTTCTTCCATTTTCCCCCTTTTGAATATGAATATCTAGCTGTTATCCTATGTATATCACACCATTGCATTTTGGGTATGTTGGGGGCAGTTGACTTGCCTCTTGAGTTTCACAGGTTCAAAAATGGAAAGAAATTTTGCTCCAAAAGGATTATATTTGTACCCAAAAGATTATACCCAGGAGCCTTACCTGTACCTTGATCTAATTTAAATGATAAGATTTTGGACACTTAACTGAGTTTATAATGTGATGAGATTCCTATAAACCCTGGAAGGGAGTAGATATGTTTTTTTATATGGGTCAGGTTTGAAACATTAGGGGTCACAGGGCAGACTGTGGTGACAAGATTTAAGGTACCCCTCCCCCCCACACACGATTTCCACAACCTGGTATTTATATTTTTGGCTAAGCCCCCTCTGCTTGAGTGTGGACAAGACTTGAGATTTGCTTCTAACCAGGGGAAAGCAGCAAAAGTGATGGGGTGGACAGGGTTATTTGAACATAATGACATAGAGTGTATCACCTGTTTTACTGGAGTTTCTCTCTCTCCCTTTATTGGCTCTGAGGAAGAAAGCTTCCATGAGTCTTATAGCCACAACCTGCCAACAACCTGAGGGAGATTGGAAGTAAATCCTTTCTCAGTTGAGCCTTTATTGGAACTTAGCCTTGGCCACGAAAATTTCAAGGTCCTTAGTTTGCTACAGTTGAAATAGTTTATGTATGTATGTATGTATGAATGAATGAATTGGTCTGCTTGTCTATCCATCCAACCAACCGTCCATCCATCCATCCATCTATCCATCTAACCGTCCATCTATCCATCCACCCATCTATCTTTCTAGCTATTTCCAGAGCTGAAAAGAAAGTGATTTGTTTGTTCTTGCTGAATTTTTGTGACAGTCAATTTATAATTGGGCATCATTCAATCTTCATAGGAGTTACTGACATTTTTGGCTATGCTGATGGCTAGGAAAAGAATATGTGTGTGTGTTTGTGTGAGTGTGTGTGACTTTCAGCTGTTTGAGTTAATTCACTGTGTACAAAGAAGGAAGCACTTCTCTACAGGGACCTATGAGGACATTGCTTCCTGGGTTTGTGGTAGTTTACTCATTACCTTGCAAGTGGATGGTTAGGCTTACTGATAGTATGTTAGGAACCCATTTATTTTCTTCAGTCCTATAAGTGAGCACTAGTATTGTCTATTTCAGAAGAGGTATGCCCTCTGTCTGCTTGGATTCTTCATGTCCTGGGATTCTATACATACTATAGCTCTGAATGTTTAGCTACCAGGAAAATGGAAGGAGATCAACACACTTTAAAGTTACATCAATTTATACAGAGGAAACAGATAATTGAGTTTATTATAGATTTTTTGTGTGGATGTTCCCCTGGAAAGACACTAAGAATTGGGTAACTGTCATCATGTTGGCATGTTGGCCTGTTTCTGCTCTTCCCTAGTCCAAGTCCTCCTGGGATCACCCATGTCCAACCTAATGTACATGTTGCTGACATGGTCTCATTTAAACCTGCATCTCCACAGACTAGACTTATGATTTTTTCCCCTCATTAGCCTTCAACAAGCTTTTTTTTTTTTTTTTTTGAAAAGGTGCTTATACTTTTCTTTAATTTCACTCCTTCTTACCCTCTGAGAAGGTTTGCTGACAAGATCTATTACCAAACAGAACCTGAGGTGATATGAACATAGCCTGGATTTGAGCAATGTCTGCATGTGGATTGCTTAATGCTTTCCCTTCTACTGTCCCTTTCTTCACCCATCTCATTTCAGAGTTTAAGAAGCCCTCAAGCAGAAAGAAGTCAGATATATTGCACAAGTCCATCTAATAAATCAGTAGGTAAAGATGTCATTTGAAGCCTCCTCCTTGGGTCTCTGACAAATTCTTTACTGTCTCTCATAGCAAATCTATTAGATTAAGAAAAATAAGCAGCTCTATGCCAGAAATCTTGCATTCTCCAAAAGTGTGAGGAAAGTTACCTCAGATCAAGAGTCAGAATTGAGCCTGTGCTTGCCTCCAGCACTAAGTAGCTAGTCTCTGCCAAGGACCTGATTCCAAAATTTTCTCAGCTATTTCTCTACATACTCAAAACAGTAGCACAGTCACTAGGAATAGTGTGACAACTCCTATGATACAAGAGGAATGAGGCCAGAGCTGCTAAAACCAGGGACACACAGTCACAGCTCTCCTTGAGACATGGCTGTGTAGAGCTGGTTACCTCGGGTCTCACCCTTTTTAAAATATTCATTTAATTAAAAAAAGTTAGCCAGCTATAATTATTCTCTGGTTATGAAAGTTCTATGTGCCTGTTGAAAGAAGGTTGGGGGAAAAATAATGAAAACAAAACATCCATAGTTTTACTACTTGCTATTTCACATGTAATACATTTCTTTCTGTGATTTTTCTCTAGCCTTTTAAAAGATACTTGAAACCAGAGTACTTTTACAGTGTTACATGAAGCTCTGTTCACCTTAACATCCTATCACAAGGTTTTCCAATGTCCTTAAGAAATACTTATACATTGGGCGCCTGGGTGGCTCATTTGGTTAAGCGACTGCCTTCGGCTCAGGTCATGATCCTGGAGTCCCGGGATCGAGTCCCGCATCGGGCTCCCTGCTCGGCAGGCAGTCTGCTTCTCCCTCTGACCCTCCTCCCTCTCATGCTCTCTGTCTCTCATTCTCTCTCTCTCAAATAAATAAATAAAATCTTTAAAAAAAAAAAAGAAATATTTATACACATATTTTTAATATCTATATTATAGCCCAGCATCCAGAAGGAATATTAACTCTTCCTTAATATACTGTTCAATTCACTTGAAGAGTTTCTTATAACCAAATTTGTAATTATGATTCCAAGTCCTAATGATGGCTCATGAGGCCCTTTATGATATGGTGTCCAGATACCTCTCTGAGTTCATCTTCTCCCATTCTGCCTCTCTTCATTTTACTCCAGCTCTACTGGACTCTTCCCTGTTTGTTGAACCTGACAATCTCACTGTACCTCCAGCCCTCCCAGCATGTCCTCTAACAGGAATGGTCTTCCTGGAAAGCTTACTGGCTGGTTCCCTTACCTCCTCAGGCCTTTACTTGAACTTTGCCTTCTCACCTCTTTTTTTTTTTTTTAAGACTTTATTTATTTATTTGAGAGAGAGAGAGGGGGAGAGCAGGAGTCGGGGATAGGGGCAGAGAGAGAGGGAGAAGCAGACTCCCCGCTGAGCGGGGAGCCTGATGCAGGGCTCGATCCCAGGACCCTGGGGTCATGACCTGAGCCGAAGGCAGATGCTTAACCAACTGGGGCACCCAGGCACCCCCTTACTTCTTTTTTCAATTAACACTGAAACTTCACTCAACTCAGAGAATCTCCCTACACCTTCCCAGCTTTATTTATTTATTTCCTTCTATTCTTCTCCATAGTATTTGTCACCATCTAACACACTTTTAAATTTTTTTTGTTTCTTTATATCTATGTCTCCCACTCTCAACTAGAATGGAATTCCACGAGGAGAAAATTTTTGTTTATTGCTATATCCCTGATGGGTAGAACAACAGTCCCAGGTGTTTAGTCTTTGGTTAATATGTGTTTAAATGAATAAATGAAAAAAATAAACACTGTTGTAAATGTGTTTATAAATTGATCTACCAGCATTATAGGATACTTCCTTAAGATAGACTCTTAGGAGTGGAAGTATTAGATTTATGAATTATTTTTCATGATTATTAAACTATTGAGGGTACTTTTGAAAAATACTCAAAATTGAGATATTCCCATTTAATGATTTTCTTTTTCCTCCTTTTTAAAAATATTTTAATATTATATATATAATATACAATAATAATACTTTTATTTAAGTAATCTCTACACTCAGCATGGGGCCTTAACCCACAACCCCGAGATCTAGAGTTGCATGTTCCACTGACTGAGCCAGCCAGGTGCCCCAATGCTTTTATTTTTCAACTGGCTCAAGGAAAATTAATTGAGCCTTTATGTATTTATTTATTTTGCTTTTGAAGGACCTAGATAATTCAGGTAACAAAATTAATCCCTCCCTTTACCTGATAGAGCAGGTTTATAAAACCATCTATATATTTTCTTCTCCAATTCTCTTACTATGAGTAACAATTCTCTAGAATATTCATGTGAAACTTTATTGTTAGCATGTCCTGATTCACTATTATATACATGTTTTTATTAAAAAGCGTGGGGGCACCTGGGTGCCTCAGTCAGTTAAGCATCGGCCTTTGGCTCCGGTCATGATCCCGGAGTCCTGGGATCGAGCCCCATGTCGGGCTCCCTGCTCAGTGGGGAACCTGCTTCTCCCTCTTCATCTGCCTCTCCCCCAGCTCCCTTTTTCTCTCTCTCTCACTCACTCTCTCTCTCAAATAAATAAATAAAATATTTTTTAAAAAGGGTGTTAGCATTATGGCAGTACCAGTATTTAAGATCAAATTTAGAGCTTTTGAAATACTGGAACCTAAGAGAAACTGGAACAACTTCTCCTGTAAAAATATATTTTTAAAGTGATGAGAACATTATTAGTGTTCTTTCAAAAGCAGAAGGTAATATCAGAAATCATATATTTTAATACAACACAATTTATTCCAACTTGGGTTAATTTTGTCTTGGTGCTTTGATTCATATAATCTAAATAAAAAATAAATATTTGAAACAAGGACAGGTTTCAAACTATTTGGTAGTATATTATTGGAATGCATGCTAACACATATCTAGCAACTCATACCCATCAGTATTCTTTTGCATCTATCTGAAAATTTCTGGAAAATTTCTTAGAGCCTGACCTTTTTAAAAAAATTTTTTTAAAGGAATTTACTTAACCAGCAAATATGTGACCAACCCTGCTGTAGGTTGGAGGTAATGTGGTTATTTATGTGAAACCATAATCCATTAATTCTTTTATGTTCTCAGATTAACTTGTATGGACTATCACCCAGTTTCATATTCTTATTTCCTAATACTTCTGGAAGTATTCAAAATACAGTTCCAGGTTTTCTTGTCACTGAGCAAGTTAAAAGAGTTGACTCCGTCTTTCTTTCTCCTCCTTCTCCTCTTCCCCCTTTTTCCTCTCTACACACATACACATGCACACACACGCTTGATATATATAATAAATATATATTTGTGTATATAATATATTGGATGTACACTTGGGTATATAATAAATATATTATATTTGGGTAGATACCATATCAACACTGGAAACTTCTCAAGTAACTTTGATAGTAAAAACTTTTCATCTTACTTGATATCACTGATATGTTAAAATTATTGTTCCTAAGTAAGCATGTGAATCCTTGAGGTGAATTTTCCTTTCTGACGAGCATATTACACTGTGCTCTTCTTTCCTTGGATCTTCAATATGGCGAAGAGTTCTTATTCACCTCTACTGTAGTTGTGCATATAAGTTGACCCTCTCAAAATCCATTCCAAACTCCTTTTCTACTGACTTTTTCTCCTATAAAATCTAAGGAAAAAAAACAAGGCTCACAATCCCACCTCCTATAAGCCAGAGTGATGATGTAACGTGATTGTGGGCAAGGAGATGGTGAGGGAAACTCTGAGGGAGGCCTTCCCTCCTTTTCTTGTCAGAGAAAAAGGCAAAGCCATGTGAGGAAGGAGACTTTACCCTTCCGCTTGCACCCTTCTTTTTCTTTGTCTGCAATGCTGAGAGACTTAGCAGCTGTCTTGTGACCATGAGGATGAAAGTTGTATGCTAAAAAATGACAGAAGACAACAAGAGCAACATCCTGATTCTGAGGGCAGCGGGATTCTTATTATCTGAGAGACACTCACCCCTCCTTTTAGGCATTGTTTGTTGGGTTGTCTGTTATTTGTAGCCAAGCCCAGCGCTAACTTAACCACGAGCCTTGCTAGCACCCCTCCTCTGTACTGCATTCATTCTCTTCTGCCACGGCAGCGTGTGGCTGTGATCTCCTCACCTCCCACACTGGGAGGGACTGCCAGCCAGAATGACTGATGCTTTTCTAGTCCTACTTCCCACTTGAGGCACACAGTGTCCAAAAAACAGTGGAGTGGCAGGGATCATGGTGAAGGCAAATTTCAACTTATTTTACTGTCCCCTGATGTCTTTCGTTTGTTTCTTTTGAAGTCTCTTCACCGGAGAGAAATGTCCACTCTCCACTGCCTCTGCCTCAATTAGCCAATGGGCATATTTTCACCTGTTTCACCTAGAAGTATAATCAAGCAACTGGTTCATGTTAACTACAGATCTCTCTCTCTCTCTCAAAATACCCATGATGTAATAGTGGAGGGGCAAATTTGCTGTTTAGGGCCATGATCATATTTTAGAGGAGCAGGATTATGTAGGATCTGATAAATTTGCATGATGCAAAGGTCGGCCTATAACTGAGTTTGGACAGGAGGCTAAAGAGAGTGAGAAACATCAGGGGTTACACAGAGGGATGGATAAAGAAAAGAAAAGGCCAGTTTAGGAAGGGAAGACCAGAGAGATGGTTTAGGCTGGAGTCCTACATTGAATAAAATGGTCTGTGAGGGAAAAAAAAAAATCACAGCCATTAGGTTGGCTAAAGGGCTTTAAAATGTGAATGCAGTATTTAGTTTGAATGGATGCTTTGCTTGAATGTAAAACTTTTTATAGGTCTTCCTCTTTTTGTATGTCAGTTAAATCTGTTATTTTCCTAAATGATTTTGGGAGAGAAACTACAGGAAAAGCCTGACTGTCAACTTTGGTTCAACAACATGCCAAATAGATGTTGGAAAAGCAGAGGGACTCCAGGATTCAACTGAAACTGCTTTTTAGAAAGGTCGCTGTTCTAAGGCTTCCTGAAAAATCACCAGAATCTCATGGAGTGGGCTTCGAGGCAATGATAGATGCTTTATTTTTAAAAATTTGTTTAAGGATTTTATTTATTTAGTTGTCAGAGAGAGAGAGTGCGCAAGCAGGCGTAGCGGCAGGCAGAGGGAGAAGCAGGCTCCCCGCAGAGCAGGGAGCCCGATGCGGGACTTGATCCCAGGACCCTGAGATCATGACCTGAGCTGAAGGCAGAGATTTAACTGACTGAGCCACCCAGGCATCCCTATATGTGCTTTAAAGAGCCTTGTGAATTCTGGTGGCAGGGAGCTCCATTCAGAAGAACAGTTAAATAATAGTAACAGAAGGGTCTCTCCTAATAGGTATAAAGTTTTGCTCAGATATTCTTTCATACTTGAGAAATTTTGGAGAGAAAATTTTTATTTTTCCCTAAAACTTTTGCTTTTTTTCCTACATGTAAGCCAATTATCAGAAGTACTATGTTGGTTTTGTTTTCCAGTAGATTCCCAGAATCCAGGCAGAGCTATAGAACAGGTCTTAATTGGTCATATCTAGTCATAAAATAGGTCTGGATAAATACTTTTGATTGAATAGAATTAATTTAGAAATAGATTTAAAAGATACAAAATTGGGAGAGTATAAAATTAATAAGAGGTTAGGACTCCTTTTGTTTCAAGTACTGTTAAATGATAATATTTTATTTAAAAATTCTACTGAAGCCCTAGACTGACCATTTCTATAGATGCATTCACATCCTTTAATGAAGCAACATAAAACTTTCTGCAGAATCTTATTGCTACATTGGATGAAAAATGTCATTTGTCACATTTTTTTTTAAAAGATTGTTTTGCCAAACCTCATTCATAGTAGAGTTTTTGTTTCACTCTTTGCATTTATTTTTGCGCTAAAATACAATGGTATTTTTAATGAATTTGGACTACATGAATAAAGAAATTTTAAGCAAGGCAAAGTAATTATAAGTAATTTAATGAAAACTTGGAAATAATCTGTTTTAATCACCTTGAGTTAGAGCTAGCCCATTCTGAAATGCTATTATAATTGCTTTTATCACATTTTCTCAGGCTTATTACTAGAAAAGCTATGTGTATACATATATATATATATATATATATATAATATATTACTAGAAAGGCTTTATATATATATATACTTTATGTATATATATATACTTTATATATATATACTTTATATATATATACACTTTATGTATATATACTTTATGTATATATATATATACTTTATGTATATATATATATACTTTATGCATATATATATATATATACTATACACACACTCTCTTTATATATATAAATCTTTAGTGTCTTAATATGGACTACTATGTATGCAAATATTTTCCTGAAAAATACTAATTTTTTTCAGTATGACTCACCACAATCTCCTTCTTCCCCATTTTTCCCAATATACTTATTATCTAAAGACCATCTTTCCTCAAAAGCAATAAAGGCTGTCAGACAAAAACTTCCTCAAGTGAACTATATGCTCTCCACTTCTGAAGTAGGAATCAGTTACAGTGTCAAATTGGTTTCAAAATCCAAGAGAGGTGGCGGGTTATATCAATGTGAATATCTTGTCTACTATACTCTACTATAGTTTTTATAAAAATGTCACTGTTGGGGAAACAGGGTAAAGTGTACACCACATCTCTTTGTGATTTATTTATTTATTTATTGATATTTTATTTATTTATCTTACAACTGCATGTGCATCTACAAGTGTCTTGAAAATTTCAGTTGAACTAAAATCCAAGATGAGTGTGTTTCCAGGCAAGACAGGTTGGCTTTGGAAATGCAGGTAGTAGGGATGCTTCATGTAAAATACAATCAAGATTATTAATTAACTAACATGTTGCAGTATGAGGTGCCTTTCTCCTACCTAAAGATAATCCTTCCCACTTAACTTTTGATTTATGTCTTCTTTCAATGACAGGATCTTCCTCCTTTGAGTAAATCCTATTTTACTATGTGTTCAGTTTTTCCTTTTTGAAAAAAAGGCATTACTTAATTGTTCCCCAAATTTGTAGTTTTATTACATCTTCCAGCTTCTTTATTTATTTATTTATTTATTTATTTATTTATTTGAGAGAGAGAATGAGAGAGAGAGAGCACATGAGAGGGGGGAGGATCAGAGGGAGAAGCAGACCCCCTGCTAAGCAAGGAGCCCGATATGGGACTCGATCCCAGGACTCCAGGATCATGACCTGAGCCGAAGGCAGTCGCTTAACCAACTGAGCCACCCAGGTGCCCACATCTTCCAGCTTCTAATTTCTGATTTTGAGGGTCTATGCAACTTTGAGTGGAAGAACTCAGTTCTGGAGAATGTTGTCAAGGTTTGATTATTCAGCTCATGTTGTCCTCCTGGGACTAGAGATCAGTTCAGTGGCAGATTCGTGACAATCACAGATCTAATTGAATTCCAGAGAATGTTGTAGGAATTCAAGGTCTCTGTGATATGCAGATGTGAAACCTACATATCTTTCATTACTATGACCAGCCAGCCAGGGATGGACTTTCTGCACAGAGATGAGTAGACTCAAGAGAGAGGCAGAAGAATGGAGACCTGATCAAAAATTACCTAAAGACCCTATTGTCTTTGGGCTTTTTCAAATGCATGAGATAACCATACAAAAACCAACCAACCAACAAGACAAGAAAAAACCCAAACCCTTTATTGTTGCAACATAATGAATCTTACTGAACTTGACTAATCTTGACCTCTGCAATAGAAAATTGGGTGTTATGAGTAAAAATGTGGAACTGGCTGAACCAAGGAAGGACTAAAGAGAGAACTGCTCTGTCTTGTGCTGGACAGTTGGCTTTCTATCTATAGTTACAAAGGAGTTTTCCAAATCATGACCTTCTGGGCTTTGGGATGAAGATCTGTAAGAAAGGTCAGAATGCTGAAGTGTGTTGAAGTCTTTTAATGTTCAGTAATGTCCTATGACAACGAGATCTGCTTCTGAAATTAGGCTGCTGAAGGTTGAGAGGAGAGAAAATAGGTTTTGTTAAGGAGGGTCTTCTGCCTGTAGACTGTTATCAACAATGACTTCGAATCTAGTTATCTGGTTTCTCATAGGGTTGGAATGCTTAATTTCTGTCCCCAAGCTGAGGTTAATATAAACAAAAAAAGGGAGAGGACTTAGCAAGAGATAAATTTGAGGTACAGAAGGGGACTGATTTTCCAATCTTCTTCCTAGTTCCTCTGTTGAGGCTTCACTGTCTGTCAAAAGGTAAAAGTCACTCCTGTTTTGGTGAAATACCTGGGATGCAGCCATGGGAGGCAAGGAACACATTATATTTGCCTTGTCAGTCATATGATTTGGGGTGGAAACTATTATACTGAGGACTAGTAGTATGGTAGAAACCAATGCTGGCATAGTAGGAAACAGAAATTTCTAAGCCCAGGTCTGGGTTTAGCAGTTCTTCCTAGAAAACATCTATGGCTTTAACTAGTAGTCCCTGGTATGTGCTAGAAACAAACAGATAAGAATATTTCTTAATTTTCTGTGACAGCCATATTTCCGCATAAAACCTAACCAAACCTGGCTAAAAATAGCCCATTATTTTCTCAACTCTAGACCCCAAATTCACACTATCAGAAAACAGGTCAGACATAGCAGCCATACCATTGTCTGTCTGATGTTGCAGTGGGATGGGGAATGGACAAGGAAATTCCCCCAGAAAGTTGTCCTAGTAACTGTTCCATTTAGGAATGGCTAGAGAGCACAGTTGATTTCAATTCTTCTTTTTCTCAAGTGGGAGGTTTTATTGTATTTATCATGTTTTCCCTTCACTAATAAATGCTAGATATTGTGTGGTGGATAACTTCTCAATTTTAGCCACTAGTGGTGTTCTTGGAGAAGACTGTATCTGGGCTTGTCCTAGATACAGTATCTGGAAAGGATTTTGAGTTCACTCCATTTGGGGAGGGAGGGAGTATACTTCACATAGGCACACGCAGTTTTGGAAGTGTGTATCTGGGATGAAAGGTATGTCTGGATGTTGGATATTGTAAGCAAAGGTGTACACTAGAGTGGAATCACCTTTTGGTTTTCTCCCTGCATCTAATGCCGGCTTCCCCCTCGTCTCACTAACAATCTCTAATTGGGCAAATCATGAGGCTCCAGGGAAGTTCCTACTACTGACTCCAGTGACTTATTCTTACCAGAGAAGCAGAAACTTTTATCAAACCATTTCTGAAGCTAACTCTACTTCTGGATCATTTTGCTTAAAGGGACAGTGAATTCCCTTTGTTGTTTAAGCAATTCAAGATGGATATCATATTTGTCATGTAACAGAAAACATATTCAAAGTTCAAATCCCTTTCTGGAAAGAAAAGAAAAGAAACAAACCTCCCTTCATGTCTGTCTTTTTCTAGCTATCATTTCATTATTTTTCTTTTTATCACTACAGTAGTTGAAAATGTAGTGTTTGCTTGGTCTCTGCAATTCCTCTTCTCTCTTTTACTTGACAACCGATTTCTGCTTTCCATCCTCATCATTGTACAGAAACAGCTATTCACAAGGACATATGTGGTTTGCAATAGTCAAATCAGTGGTCCTACTTCAGTTCTTAACTTACTTGGTCTCTCTCCATTGGTGTCAGTTGATACAAACTTCCTTTCTTCTCTTTCTTTTCTTTATTGGCCTTCTTAAAGTCTCTCTCTCATTACTTAAGTTATTTATGTAACTTTCAAAGATCTTCTGCTCAATCCTTTTGCTTCCTCTTCTTCTGTCTATATTTTCCAGAGTTTCACTGATGCTATTTCCCATTCTCTTGACTTTTAAGCAAGTCAAATTTTACTGTATATCCTTATATAAATTATAAACATTTTCCTAGGTTTGTGACAATCCCCAGGATTGTCTTCTCTCCTCCAATCTTCTTGTTTCTAACCTAAACTCTTGCCTCTGTGACTTGAAATTTGATATTAATCTCTGAGTACTCTGAACTCAATATTCTTGCATGTGTTTGCTTTATCTGAATCTCAGCACAGTCATATGAATTTCTGCTTGGGTTGTTACATGTTAGGAATTCTGTCCTATCTGGGACCTTGTATTGGTCAAGGTTCTCCAGAGAAACAGAACCAAGAGGATATATACAGATATGTAGAAAGAGACTTGTTATGAAGGATTGGCTCGCATGAGCCAGTGAGCCAATTATGGAGGCTAAGAAGTCCTACAATCTGCCATCTGCAAACTGGAGACCCTGGAAAGCCAGTGGTATAGTCCCAGTCCAAACCTAAAGGCTTGAGAACCATGGGCGGGGGGGGGGGGGCAATGGTGAGAGTCACAGTCTGAGTCCAAAGGCCTGACAACCAGGAGTGAAAATATATATCCCAGATCAAGCAGAAAGCAAATTTGTCCTACCTCTGCTTTTTTGTTCTATTCAGGCCCTTAACAGATTGGATGATGTCCATCTGCACTGGAGAGGGTGATCTTTACTCAGTCCACTGATTCAATTGCTAATCTCTTCTGGAAACACCCTGATAGATACACCCAGAAATAATGTTTTATTTGCTATCTGAGTATCTCTTAGTCCAGTCAATTGGACACATAAAACTAATCATCACAGGTCTGTAGAACACAACCCCTACTTCATCCTCCCTCCACACCAAGACAAGGGAAAGAGGGAGGAACTGAACTTAGATTAAAATTTTTTCTTACCACCTCCTGTACATCAGTGAAAGCTGGTTGAGTTGCAGCATCAGTTAAATACTAGAAGGCTACTGGAAACCAAAGGAAAGACAGAAAGGAGGCTACATAACTGTAGGTAATTTTTTATGTCATCATTGTCTGCATCTTTAACCAATGATATTGGTTTGATATGAGGTAACAAAGATAAAAAATAAAGTTAAAAACTGAGGGAGGAGGTGGTAGAATCCCTTGTTGGTCAAGAAGAACCTAATTAGATGGATGGAATAGGGCTCTGCTACTTTAGAACGGGTATTACTTTGGGTGGGCCTGGGGGAAAATGGAGAACCCCTGTATCTATAAGAGATCTATGTGGGAGTGTTAGTGACAGATAGCTGGTCCCTTCGTTGTGTTTCTTTTCGAGATTTGCCCTCTGAAAGTATTGTCTAAAATGTAGAGGGTTTTGTTACTGCTCAGACTTTGCAGGTAGAGGTTGCCAGCCAAGAATGTAGGGCTTGGATCTTAGGGTAGAAACTTGAGGCAGGTAATAATTATTTGAAATCATTGCTCATTGAGAAGGAGCTGCCAAAGACAAGAAAATTGTTTTCAAGGGGCTCTATGTGTCCAAGGAAACTAGAAAGAGTAATTTAAGTCATACCATCTCATCAGGAAAGGAACTGTGGTCCAGAATGATGTGATTTATTTTCTAGTCTTTTCTTCCTAAGCTCATCTCTTAAATTATGGCATTCTCCAGATGTCTATCCTCGACCCACTGTTCTTCTGCTGTGAACTCTTCCAGAGTGATCTCATTTCCTCTCATGATTTCAGTTCCTGGTGACTTCAGTCCTCTATCTTTATCCTTGACATTTTCCCACAGATTCATACTTCTAGCCATCTGTCTACTCTATGTCTCCCATAATGTCATCTTAAAGTCTCAAACTCAACTTTTATGAAACGGTAATTACTCCCACCACCACAAATCTGCTCTTCTCCCATCTGCCTAACTCCTTTATTATTATTATTTCTCCATTCTTTGTTGTGTTTGGAAGTACTGACAACACCTCTTTACCCAGGCTAAAAACCATCCTCAGTGACACTTTCTTGTCCTTATCCCAATATCCAATAAATTCCTATGAATTTTAACTCCCATTTGTCTACCCTCCCCCCCACTTTCCATCACCCTTTACCCTTGCTTTAATTCAGGCCACTATCCTCTTTTATCCTAAATTATCACAGTAACTTCTTAACTGGCCTGTGATGGTCAGAATTTTCATTGTAAGCAGTAGAAAATGATGGTGGCTAGTCAAGCAGAGGAGAATATTTCATATAGGTTTGGGAATATTTATAGAATCAACAGAATAGTTGGAGAACCAGATTCAGAAAATGTGTGGAAACCAATGGAGTCTAGTCAGTTGGGGCCACAGCCAATGTGATGTGTTATAACAATCTGCTTAGGATGTTACTGCTAGCATTGGCCTTGCTGCAAAAACCACCATTCTCACCTCCAGCCCCTGAACAGTGCTATTTTTGAATGCCATAGCTAACTGTCCCTTCACATTATTCACTCCATATTCAAAGTCCTGAGTGCAAGTGTCACATTGGCCAACCATAAACATGCCAGTGCTTTAGGTACTGGAAGATGGGGAGAGAAAAAAATCTGTCCTCATTCAGTTGCTATGTCAGGAAGTGAGTCCTGCTGTCCTCAAGCTTCATGCAATAGGGCAATTCTTTTAAGCTGGAAATACTGAAAAATTGGGTGGCAAGAATAATAACAACAAAAAGAAACATCCAATAAGCAGACCTCTCTAATCAATCTTCCTCATGGAAACCAGGGGAAGAGAGGAGACAGGTACTCATAAGAAAGTTGCTGCAGAGACCCAGGCAAGAAATGATGGGCTCCTGAAATAAAGTTGTGACAAAAAAGTGTGGAGAAATGGACAGATCTGAGGGATATATAGGATTTGTGATTTACGGACATGTGGGATGAGAGAGATAGAGAAATTAAGGTTGGCATTGAGATTTCTTTCTCAAGCAATTAGGAAGAAAGAAGTGATTCCTTTAATTTTGGGTGTATTTAATTTCAGAGCTTGTGGGAGAATCAGTGAAGATGTCATTTAAGCGGATGGTTCTGTGAGTCTGGGGTTTAGAGGACAGAGCCACATTGGAGATATGTTTTTTGAGCCATTTGTGAGTCTGGGGTTTAGAGGACAGAGCCACATTAGGGATATGTTTTTTGAGCCATTTACATAAAATTGATAATTAAGGGGATGGGAGCTACATGATCGCCCATGTGTGGTATACAGAATAAGAATGCCCAACTTCATGGAAGCTGACACAAATAGGTTCTCCGGCCCAGCATGCCTCTTTGTGGCAGCCATCCAGAGACATTTGGGCCACATCACCTTAATTCCTCCAGATTTAGCACTTGGCTCATTGCTTCTCTTTTGTTAACATTAATCCTGCCAAACTCTTGGTGATTTCAATATGCCTCTACTGAGTGTATTTCCATCACTCTGGTCTCTCAAATCCTTGACCTCATTTTCAAAGATTTTTGTCTTTCATCCTGCATCAGCTACTCACTTTTTATTGTCAGACCCTGGGTTGGTGTTTTTCAATCATGACCTTTTAGCAGATTATGAAATCAATGAAATTGTCCTAGGGAGCATTTTATTTTTAAGATTTTATTTATTTATTTGGGAGAGAAAGGGAGCAGAAGCAGTTAGAGGGTCAGAGAGAGAGGGAGAAGCCGACTCCCCACTGAGCAGGGAGCCCAATGCGGGGCTTGATCCCAGGACTCCAGGATCATGACCTGAGCCGAGGCAGATGCTTAACGCACTGAGCCACCCAGGCACCCATAAGGAGTATTCTTTTAAATTAAAGTTTCTTTTAAAATTTCTTCTAAATTGAAAATGTCAGCACACTTAGTATATGCTTAGTGTCTGAAGCTGGTTATACATTGATCTAATCTAATTGTATACAAGATTTACAATTGTTTACAAACTGTAAAAAGAGAAAAGGCAGACAAAAGCAAGATGGTAAGTTTGGGTGGGGTTATTTTGAATTATTTAGTGAATTAAAAATTATGTGTTTAGACAAGGACAAGGGTAAGAATGATGTCTTTGAGTAGGCAAGGGAAAATGGAATCCAATACTCAAAATACTATTTTTACTATTCCCTCTTTTTTATTGCATAATTAATTTTCTTTGTTTACAAGATTATTCTGACCTGCAGACAAAGATGCAATAAAATTTGCATAAAAAAAGAAAAATGCCCCCACGTGACCATATATCCTACTCCAACTCCTTCGATTGTTTCGTTTTACAGAAAATTTTCTGTACTCATTATTTCCTTTCTCTCTTTCCTTGAAGCTTATTATGACGACTGCAGTCAGATTCTTATTCTTACTGCTTCACCAAAACTGCTCTTTTAAAGTTACAAAAATCTCTGTTTTCTAAACCCAATGAACATTTGATGTAACTTAATTCATAAACAAAGTTTGACAGGGTTGATCACTGTCTCCTTTTTGAAACCCTTTTTTTGCTTCTCCCTGATTCTTTAATAGTCTCTCTCCAGTCTTCTCACACTGCACTAGTATCTCACCTGTAGCATTTTCAAGTGTTCACCACTTCCTCCAGCTGGGCACAGTCACTTCCTGTGGCTTCAGCGAGGCCACTGAACTCTTCTGACTTATTTTTCCCCTCTTTGGAGACTACTCAGTTTTCTTTACAAGCTTCTCTTATTATTATTCCCCAAATCCTCAAGTATGAATATTCCTTCAGGGATCCCTTCTTAGATCTCCATTCTTTATTTATTCAATAAATAAATAGATAGATGAAATAAATAGAGTAGGGGCTTATAATGGATAGACATTCTCATAGGTGTTAGGATGTAGCAGTGAACCAAATAAGCAGAACTTGTTTACATGAAGTAAGACCTGGTGGGAGACAGCAGAAAATAAACACATAAGCAAAAACATGGAGATAAGCGGGATGAAAGAAAATAGAGCATAATGAGGCTTACAAAGTTACTCAAAGGAGAGGTAATTTTATGTACGGGCCAGGAGTGCTGGCTTTGGCAGCACATATACTAAAAATGTAGGGGTCAGGAAAGGTCCTGAAAGAAGTAAGGGTTATACAGGTGCAGGTTATAATTTAGAGATGGACACTTCAGGAAGATGAAACAGCAATACACAAAGAATGTCAGGTAGGAGGATGCCCGGTATGTACAAGAAAAAGCAAGAAGGCCAGTGTGTCTGGAGTGGGAAGAAGGAGAGAGGGGAATGGGAGGGTGTGGGGTGAGTGAGGAAAGTAGAGACCATAACAAGGAAAGCTTTGCCAACCATGAGAAAAACTTCAGATTTTATTCTGAGTGAGATGAAAAACCACAAGAGAGTTTTGATTAGCAAGAACCTACATCTTGAGGTTTAACTTTGCTAAGGGAAGACTGAATGATTTTAGTGAAGGTTGCTGGGGGTGCAAATTGAATCATAAAGACCAACTAAGAAGTTATTTAAATGAGTCCTCTGAGAAGTGATGACAGTTTGCACTAGGGTGGTGGTGGGAGAGATGATGAGCACTGGTAAAATTTTGGATCTAGTTCGATGACAGAATTGACAGGATTTCTTGAAGGTTTGGATGTGAAGCTTGAGAATAAGAAAGAAGTCAAGGATAACTAAATTTTTGGTCTGAGCAACCGGCAGAGTGGAGCTGCCATTAAAATGAGGTGGAGAAACAGATTGGGGGAAGGTGTTGGGGTAATCAAGCTTTGGTTTTGTTCATTTTAAGCTTGTCCTACCTGTTAGAACTGAAGTGTATATGTCAAATAAGCAGGTGGGCATAAGATTCTAGAATGGAAGGGTGAAATCCATGCTTGAAATATATATTTGGTGTTGTCAGATCATAGTTGAAGTCATGGAACTAGAGAATCAGAAATCACCTATAATGAGAGGGTTAGATATAGAATTAAAAAGTCAGAGCCCCTATTCTTGTAAACATTTCTTCCAGCAGGGTGGCCCCACTTAGCCAAGAGTCTTTGCTGTCAATTCATTCCTGTAGCTGTCTTGAGCCCCAGCAATGCCAAGGCCATTAACCGTGACATCAGAGTGGAGTCTTCAAATGGCTCTGACACTGAGTAGACATTGGAGCTAAAACTAATGGAATTATCAGGAGCTTTTTGTAGTTCAGAAGAAAATGAAATAAATTTGGCTGCAAAGAATAAGAGGTTGCCTTTTAAAATAGAGAGCTGAACTTTGTCATGGATCTTTGCCAAATCCATTCGGAGGTTGCTCTGCTAAGAAGGGAGAGGAGGATGGGTATTATCAACAAGGCAAGGTCATGTTGGAGGAGTCACTGGGACATCGACCCCTTTTGTGGTGATGGTTGCAGGATTATCAGTCTCGGCTAGACTTCTGGTGGAGGGGCATGTCCAGTTGCCTGGTGGATTTTTCATTATACCAAAAGAGAATCACTTGAGGAATGTGTGGGAATTGGAGCCTGGAATTATGTACTTTTGGTCATCTCCATTTTGGCTTGTGGTAACATTCAATCTTTTCCCCTCATTGCTGCTCCTATGTTGCCTTTGGCTAACACCCCTTCTGAAGTCATGTGCCTTCGGGGTTCTGGCAGGCGGTGCGAGGGGCCAGTTTCCATGTCAGCAGTGTGAGTGCAAGCATGTCTGTTGGCATGAGTGTCAAGGGGATGCCAGCTAAAAGAGTCACATTTATTGCCTTGGAGTTTGAAGTCAAGTCTCTACCCATCATCTTCTGAAATGTCGGTGATGGCACATGTGTATTTGGGGGAAAGGATCTGTTTTTATAAATTTAAAGAAGTGACAAAACACAGCAGACAATAAAAACTGAGACTCTTGAATGAAGACACAGATCACATAAAGAAACGGATCATCTGAAATCTATAATGGGCCACTAAGTCAACCATCCACATTTGGAGAATGTTCTTCAGGTTGTTAAACAGTCCAGTGAGTGTGTTGTGAAGTATTATTGTATTCCCTAAGGGTTTTAGTTTGAAGGCCAGATACAAATGGAGCAAAGGAATTAATTGAAAGGATATTAAGAGTCTCGGAATCACTGGGAAGGCAGAACAAAGAGGTTTGAGTTCGATGCAAGAGCCTCAGCCTAAGACACGTTAGGAGAAAACACAATTGTACCTACTGCCAAGAACTATAACTTGATGTGCACCCCACCTACGTTGCTCCTGGGGATCCCCTGTTTCTGCCCTCCCCGAGAAACAGATCCTGATGCTGCCACTGATGCCAGCATCAGAGCATACTTTCAGCTGTTCCTTCTTTTCATTGTTAATTCCTGATTTATAATACATGGTGGGCACATCTGATTGGCTCAGCATAGGAAATGTGCCCATCACTAGCTGCAAAAACATCTGGGTTGGTTGTGTATCTGGCATCATCTGCTTCTACGGTAGGATATGCCTCCAATCAAGATTCATAAGATAGGGGCGCCTGGGTGGCTCAGCCGTTGAGCGTCTGCCTTCGGCTCAGGTCATGATCCCAGGGTCCGGGGATCGAGCCCCGCATCGGGCTCCCTGCTCGGCGGGAGGCCTGCTTCTCCCTCTCCCACTCCCCCTGCTTCTGTTCCTGCTCTCGCTAACTCTCTCTCTGTCAAATAAATAAATAAAATCTTTAAAAAAGGGAAAAAAAAGATTCATAAGATATAAAATTTCCTGAATGTACAGAAGAAGGTCAGATGCTGGGCAACCAAAAAAGTGACATACGTCTATATTAGTATATACCCTTTGGCTGCTTAAAATCAACACGTACTTCCTTCTAAACTTACACTTCTAAAAGAGAAAATTGCTTGCGTGTAACAGAATAAATTATTCCGTATATAACCAAGGATGTACCTACTGCCTTCCAAAATGGAAACAACCCACATCTTATCTGTTACTACATCCAGCTCAGGCCACACTCCCTGGGCAGTATTCATTCCTCCCTTTGCTTTTCCATGACCCCAACCAGAGATTGTACCACTTCACATAAAATAGTGGGGGAAAGGGAACAAAAAAGGGTGGGAAACCTAGTAGAAGTATGTAAGTATATACGTGATACAGAGAGGAAGTCTTTTTTTAATGTTTTTTTTTTTAAGTTTATTTATTCATTTAATTTTAAGTAATTTCTACACGGGGCTTGAACTCATGACCCTGAGATCAAGAGTCATGTGCTCTTCTGACTGAACCAGCCAGGTGCCCCGGAAGTCTCCTTTATAATTCACAGAGGAGGGTTCACAGACCCCAACTCTCCTCTTTTTTCTCTCTCATCCAGCTCTGTATGGCATGAAGACAGTCACTATCTCATTGATAAAAGCTTCACAATTTATCACAACGTTTTCTCCATTTCCTATCTCCACAACCATCATCTCGGATCAAGATGTTGGCATACAATTGCTTCTAAACATTTTTCTCTTTTCCCTCCTTATCTCCCTACCACATTGTTTCCATGAAAGCTAGTTATCTTCAAAACTGCACATCTGATTGTGTCACTCCCCTGCTTCCAGTAACTTGTAATTATTCTTTGGAAAGAGTCCACAGCCCTCAGCATGACCTGGCAGGTTTTCTGCATGCGACCTCTGTTCTCCAGCCTCATGCTCTATTTCTCCCTTTTCATGTTCTCGTTAACACTCCTCTCTCAGTTTCTCAGAAACCCCATCCCTTCCAGCCACTGGGACTGACAATGATATTCTCTTTGTTCTTGCCAACACCTTCTCATCCTTCAGCTCCTGGGATTTCAGCTCGATCTCAAATCTTCATGTCTCTATCACATATTCCACCCCGCCCAAGCCCAGACAGTCATACCACTGACTGTCACAAATATTATTCCTATTATGATCTGCTAAATACCTTGACCTGGGAAACCTAAGGTCCATGAGGAAATGGGCAGCATCAGCCTGTGCATTGCTATGTCCTCAGTGCCCGGGATACTTACAACCTGGCACGTAGCAGGTGCCCAACAGGTAACTGCTGACTAAGTGGGTAGGTGAAAAGGTCCTGCGCTGGTAATTACTAGGCGAAGTATTATATATGGCTGCTTCCTGGTTTCTATTTTCTCATGATAAAACTCAAGTATTTAATCCTCTGATTTCCCAGGTACTTAGATTTGGCTGGGAAGGCATCAAAAGAAGAATTCTGTTCGCATATCAAGCTCATTTTTTGCCATGGAGAGGTGCGACAACTTTATAACAGACCACGTCTCATTTGTTTCCCACCCTCAACTTTGGCAAGAATATTTCTCTGCTAGTTCAAGTGACCAAGAATTTATGCAATCTCCCCCCCCAAAAATTATCCTTTTAAGAACATGAAGCGCTATTTTGATTCTCTTCACCTAAACTTAATCGTTTTACCAGGCTCCATTTCTTCTTGCACCTAACTTTCTTTTTTCTTACAGAACCAATCCTGTTTCCTTTGTACCTCTCATATTAAAAAATTTGCCTTTCAAATGCACGATGTCCTAGGATGTGTATATTGAACGACCAGAAATAACTCAGTGACATATTCTTCTTGCTTCTTTCATACATATTTCCAACTTATGACTCATTGGTTTAAAGAGGACAAATGTGAGCTCAGAGCGAAACAGAGGCCTTGATGTACTTGTGCCTGAGAGGAAGATGAGTCACTGTGAGGCTACAGAGTGTCCCGGTCAGGGCTGCCTGTCTTGTGGGCTTGAATGACCCCCACTGTTCCCTGTCCTGGCCTCACTCACAAACTCACATGCAACCTCACACAAACACACATCCCCAACACCACACACGTCTTACTTTAGAAGCCCCGTGGGACTATTTTGGGCTGGAAGGCATGCATATGATGAAGAAAGTGACTGTCTTGGAGGCTATAACTTGATATATGAACACGTCAGAGGGACCCAAAGTGTTAGCAGTGGCATTTTCATTCTCGGTTTTCAAAGAATTTTATTTTCCTCTCTCCTTCCACCATCTGTTTTTCTTACTGCAGCAAATGTCATTTCCTATGGAGTTTAATAGGATTTGAAATGGGATTGTTTTACAGTGAATTTTTATGTAGTTTCATGATTTTCCTGAGAGTGGTTTTACTACCTCCCTTCCTCCCCTCCCCTCCCCCTCCCTCTCCGCACCCTCCCTCTTCCTTTCTTCTTACTTTCCCCCTCTTTAACCCTCCCTCCCTCCTTCTTTATTTCTCTTTCCTTCATTTTACTCAGAAAAATTAAGCTAGTTTTGACATTATATCAATCATATCAACTTGAAAATAACTGCTCTAAGTTTGCTTCTAAGTTCTGGACTGAACTCTGTGATAAAGATGACGTTCTTAACTATGTCAATTTTTATTTTGTTTCTGTGACAAACACAAATTCTCAAAATGGCATTAAACCGTTAAGTAGTAAATTTCCATTGAAGTGACGAGCTAGGGATTTTAACTTCGGTTGGTGTGTGTAGAAGGCGTCAGTGCTGAGTGCAGAGTAGAGAGAGCAGTGACCAGGAGATTGAGGGAAGCCATGGAGAGAGGCTGCCCTGAGAGACCACTTCTATGTGACAAGCAGTGTTGAAACTTGACATAAATGGATTCATTTAATTGTCAGCATAACTACATGCTGGAGGTATTACTGCTCTCTCCAATTTACATATGAGAAAAACAGAGGCATGGGGATATTAAGGACACACAGCTATTAACGTGCAGAGGGAAAGGGTCCACACGCAAAAGGATCCCACTATATGCTGTTTTCTCTCAATGGAGGCCAAAGTGTAAATTTGCAGCAGAACGGAGGAGAGAGTCTTTTGTGAAACATTAGGACAGTCGTTTGCTGCTTTCCTTTAGGGGAAAAAAACCCCAATGCGTTTTAGAAAGCTCCTCTTACCGTAGCAAGGGAGGTTATCCTGAAGGCAGGACTGTGGCCAACCTGAAAAGGTGGTTGTGTGGCACAGGGGAGGGTGGAGGAGAGAGGCCAGAAGAGAAGCGGCTTGTTGGGCGAGCCAGATGCAGGCATGGGGCTGTACCGACCGGGGACACTGCTGTTGAGGAGAAACACCATGAAGGCTGTGCCGGAAAAATTCCACTGCCTCAACTCTTTGCTTTCCTTGACTGATTCGATGAAGAGCCTCTCTCTCAGGGAGAATGAAGATTAAGAAGTGCAGACATGACTCCATCTATTGAGACTGGCTCAGGTTTGTGGAGTTGCTAGGAAGAGACGTGCCACAGGAAAGAACTTCCAACTCATGAACCTGTGCTTCTCAGGGAAAGCTGAGATAGAGATAAACTGATTCGTATCTTGGAGACATGTGTTCAGGTCAACTGCTACGCTTTAAAAAAAAAAAACCCAACAAACTTTTCTCCTTAGAGTAGGCTTTCTTTTCCAACAAGGGCTTCCATGCTTAGATGTAGCTGAATGGTGGAGTCAATTTCTTGGGCTTAGGGCCCCATTGCTCTCCACTGCTTCTCTTGTATTTATTCAGGGAGTCTGATTTTGCTCCCAGACTCTGTTAGACCACCTTGTTTAAAAAGGAAATAGTCTTAAATTTTGCAGCCACTGCAAGCATAGCAATTTGGGGAATCCTTGTTTACTCTGAGTTTATGGCTTCCATCAGGAAGACTCAGAAAAATGGACAAGTCTATTTTCTAGATTGTCTTAAAGGATAAATTTGTTGGGTTCTATGCAACTTTGGGTAGGACTCTACCCTTGCACGTTTTTTTGGCAGACAAGTATATTGACATGTCAACTGCTATGGGTCGCATACAGGCAAAACTGTGCACCTAGAGTACCTGGAAGAGGAAAAGGACGATAACTTTTCATCTCTTGGCTTTGAAATCCAATACGAAAGAAAGAATCAGAAAAAATATTATTTCTTTGTTATGTATTTTAAAGATATTCTAGTTTTATTTGTCTCAACTAGAAGATAATATACCCATAAAACTGGGTACTTACTACCCTATAGAAAATAACTAGAGAGGATGGCCATATAAACACACAGTGCTGTGCTTCCGAATGGAATGCGGCAGATGAAAAAATAGCAATTTAATAAACAAACAGCCCCCACCCAAAATAATGAACTGAACGTGTCCTATATGGATGTGATATATTAATAATATCTCTTTGATTTAAACTAGATTAACCAAAATAAGGGAGTTCATTGTATTTTAAGTTTGCAAAGGATGCTGGGGGTAGTTCACATGTGATCAAAAGATGAGTTTCAGGGATTAGGACCTTACTGGTTGGGACTAAAGCTCAGGGCTGGCAAATCTCTCTTCTCCTCTCTGCTCACCTCCCAACCTATACTGTTATTTTCCTTCCCGTTCTTTCTTCCTCTTCTCTGCCTCACATGAGCACACACATTTGCGTTCAGACACTCTTTCTAAGTGGCAGGAACTATTGGGCTACTGTAAAGCCCAGATTCACATTCTCTCAGATTAGCAAACCTGGTAAAAATAGAACTTCTCAAGTTCATATGTCAATTCCAGGTAAGGTCTTTGATTAGCTTGCTTGAATGACATGTCCACTCATGGATTAAGTAACATGGAATTCAAGTTAGCTGGGGGTTGAAGAAGGTCTGTTACAAAACTAACAGATGGTGCTTACAACTTTATGGTCTATTAAAAGATGCAATAGTACACATGGAAAAAATTAGTTCCCATTACTTGAAAATGCTTACTCTATCAAATTTGTATAATTTTCTACGGTATAAAAACTGAGCTATAGTTACAGAAGACCTACTGAAATGCCAAAATCATCTTCCATAAGATAAAAGCTTTCTTTGGTGCCCCAGAGTTCAGATGATTCTATTATTATTATTATTATTATTATTATTTTGAAAAGCACTTGTTAGCATTTAATGAACCTCTCTCCACGTGGCTTCAAGCTACTAGGATGCAGGCCTCCCCCCGCCGATACCCTTACTCTTCTCAGCTCTTCTACTGAAGAATTTGGCCTTCATGATGACAGGCTCTTTTGGGAGCTTTCCCTTTCCCAAAACTGTGTAGTAGCCTGATTGCACCACATCAATGATAGGAACAGCTTCAGTCTTGTTTTTGGCAGCATTTCCCCATGTCTGCTCACTGACTAAGGTCCACAGTTTATCAAGGTTGACAGTTGGGTGGAAGCTCTGGGTTCTATTCAAGTGGTAGTGTCTCATATCAGCTTCTCCAAAGTAAGCTGGGTGATATCTGTCCAGGTTGATCCTGTGGTGATGCATGTCACCAGCATCACCCAGGCCTCCTGGGAGCTTCTGGTGCTTGTCATGGGGCTGTGGCCATGGCTCCCGTGGCCCACAAATTTCCGGGTCTTCCTCAGTCTGGACGGCATGTTGGCAGCCCAGGTGAAAGAGCAGAGGATTCAAACTTTTATCATGAATACGAACTCAATAAAAACACTGAAACTATATATTTAATAATTTTGTATTTGAAACCACATGCAGATTTGATGACTTTTACTTTCCATCACTTTTGTAGCCAGTGTAATTGAGAGCTGTTCCTGTGCTATGTCAAAGATTGTTCTACTGGATGATTGATCTCTGTCAATACTCCATTTAGGAAACAAAGTAGAAATCATGGACCTCTTAAAACAAAAGAGTGCTTTAAATAAAAGTATATAACTCTATAACATTGGCCCTATGGGATTTTTTGAAGAGCATAATTTTAGTTTTCCCAGTGATGCAGGGATTTAAAGAGGCAAGAGGTGCCATTTGCTAAAGGGTGTTGGACTCCGGGTAGTGGAACAAATGGAGAGAATCCAGCTCATGGATCATTACAGGTGGGAGGGCAGTGACTGAGCAAAAGCAAATAAATGCTTGATCCCCAGGACAGAAGGACAGTATTCAAAGTTTGGTCATGTTATTTGTCATAGTATTTGGGTTTTATGTAGCTTATAAATATGTTGGACAATTGTTTCAGAAGTTTCAATTGTTAATATTGGGCTTTCTTTCTTTCCTTCTTTCCTCCCTTACTTCCATAGGATAAGGATAATTTTATGGCTTATATGTACACAGTTATCAATCAATCATGCACTACTATGTAACATTTGAAGAGAACTTAAAGTTTGCCCTGTCCTTAACTTGATTCAATCGGATATGAGATATTTTACTGTATGTAGTTCTCTTTTCTGATCCTTCAAATAAGCCCTTGCCAGAGCCAGTGTTTCCATGACCAAAGAGGGCAGTTGTCTAAATGTTTGTTTTTCAAAATGTAGTCTGTACCACTAGCCACAATGTCGCTGCCATATCCCAGGCTCCGCTTCAGACCTACTGTATTGGAACTGATAAGAGCCACCAGTGATTCAAAATGTTTCTAGGATTTGGATAAGCAAGTATTAATGGTAAAGGGTGTTTTGGAAGGGAGGCTCAGAGGCAGTTAGGTGTGTAGGATTTAAAGATCGCTGATGATCAGTCTGGATGTGGCTGAGATTTTTTAACTGGAGAATAAGGTAAATGAAATGGCGTTTAAGGAAGAGCAATGTGACTCCAATTTGCAGGTGGACATGGGGAGAGAGAGAGCGAGAGAGAGAGAGAGGGCGAGAGAGGGGAAGCACTGAGAACAATTAGGGCAATACAACCCAACCCTGAAGCAAAGGGATATTGGTCTAATATGGGCTCTTGGACATGGGGATGGCAAGGAAGGGACTCTGTAAAACACTCTGACTTGGTAATTTCAGTGACTGGTTGGGATGAGTTAACATTACCCTGGGAAGATGAAAGAAGTAGGTATTCTTTGAGTTAGGAGGTAGCAAGGTAGAATGCAGAGGATAGAAGTGTAGAGATGAGATATAGAGAAAGAATGTAGCAGTGAAGTCTAGCTCTCTGTGTCTCAGGTTTAGACCCCATTCATGGCCTGGCTCTGCCATGGTAACTAAAAATTCATTAAAAAAATGAGGGTGGGGAGGACATCCATATAGCTTCCGAGAAATTAACTTTACTCATACGTGATTATATGATTTGCATAAGACAAGTTTCAGCTTTTACTCCTTTGATATGAGGGACAACTTAGTTATCTATTTTCTAAATATTAGCCAGAAACATTTAATGGCCACTGACTATATTATAGTGCAACTTTTCAGTATTTCAAAAATTAATGTTCTGAAATAATTCAGGGCCATTATCTTCAAATAGAATAGTTTTGAGGAAATTCATGTTTGACAATTACTGGTTTCTTTGTTTGTTTGAAGATTTTATTTTTTAAGTAATCTCTACAACATGGGGCTCAAGCTTATCGCCCTGAGGTGAAGAAGAGTTGCACGCTCACTCACCGACTGAGCCAGCCAGGCGCCCTGACAATTACTGTTTCTTTATTCATCTTTTTGCTCCATGAAAGCCATAAAAAATATGCGTCAAATTCATTTTATGATTACAGTGAATCCAAGAGATTAAGAGCAATGGATAGTGATAGCACATGTATCTTTTACATTTTCTTAAGACAAAGTATAAAACAAAGTACATATTGCTCTTATACCATTGCACTCAAGGAATTCAAAGGAAACTAGAATATTCTTGACAGAATGCTCTGAGAGTCCTATAGTAATGGTGCTTTACTTAGAATGATGTTTCTGACATTCACTGTTGAATTGTGTTGTTGCACTCTGCAACGGACATGGCAAACTCTAATTACAAGAGCAAAACCAAAACCAAACAACTCCCACCACCGCCCCCCCACCCTTCCACAGCATATCCCACCTCATTGTTCCTTCCCAGATTGTTCCCATTCAATCCAAATAAGCTCGAGTTCCTGCCTTGCAGGGATAACTAAAAACTGCAGTCAGATGTAGGAGCTGCTTAATCAGGTCTGGGAACCAGGCCTTAATTAGAATGCTTGGAAAAGAAGAGCAAATGAAAATTATTAAGCTTCATTCTCGATTCCTGTTTCTAATTTTAAAGAGGAAATCATGCATTAATCAAGCCCCATGCTAGAGCTCAGAGGCACGTTTTTGAAATATCCCAAAATAACAAGGGGAAAATTTTTGCTCTGTTTCAGTAACACCACCGTTGACTACTTGCTATGTATAGTACAATCTATTCCAATATGTGGTGTGCTAGGTTGCAACATACTAAGCTTTGGCTACATTAAAATTTTTTTCTGGACTCAAGGTATATAGCATGATAATCAAGGTTAGGTATGTATTCCCTGAAAATAAAACAAAAATTTGCAGAACCCATTTTCAGAGGTGAATGGAAGTGAATCAAATGGTTTAAGAGAGGAACACAACTCTATAAAGAGCCACATGGCAGATAATTTCTGGCGAGCAGAAACTTGCATTTATAGCAACATTTTTTTTTTTGTGATACAGATTCATAATCAGTGATGATACTATACTTTGTGTTGTTCAAACTTATACGTAAAAAGGGGATAGTGATTGTTTTATGTGAGGGGGGAAATTATTCCTGTTTTCTGTAATACAATAAAGTATGAATACCATATTCTTAAAAATTGCTTAGCAATAATTCTGCAACTTTGTATCCTGAGCCACATTATGAAAACAAAGAAACACAGGTGGATCTCTGCCCCATAAGTTTCTTTATGGCTCTAAAGTAATAATTTAAGTTTTTGCTCCTGATGTTAGTAACTTCCTTTCAAAGGAGATTCTGCGGTCGTGAGGATGATGACTCAGGATGATTCCTTGTGAAGCAGTATTTACTCACCACACAGGAACTGTCTTTCTGCATCTCTGCTATTCTCTCAGTATCCAGAGGCCGACATTTAGAGACTTGCTTAGCCTCTGCTGTCTGTTTATAACTAATTCTGAAAGTCTTCATGATAAAGATGGTCTAATTTTTAAAAATTTTTTTAAAAATTTATTTTTTAAATGTTTTTTAGAATCAGGTTTTCTGGAACTTAAAAGTTGTATGAGGACAGAGACTGAGTCCATCAGGTGTATGTGTGTGTGTGTGCACGCAAAT
The DNA here is from genome assembly GCF_054177405.1 of Leptonychotes weddellii. Taxonomy (NCBI): domain Eukaryota; kingdom Metazoa; phylum Chordata; class Mammalia; order Carnivora; family Phocidae; genus Leptonychotes; species Leptonychotes weddellii. Next base: position 150,867,349 of record NC_138371.1, read on the forward strand.
GTGTGTTTCTTCAATCAGTATGAGTTTAAGTAGAGTATGCATGCAGAAAATACTTGTCAAGTGACTGAAGCTACAGGTGGGGGGATCATTGGGATTAGGGGAACATGCCTGGGGATTCAGAGATATGATTTGTTAAGAAAATGGTAAAATAGTAAGAGAATTATGGGTGTATAACTCTTCCAGGAAATTTTAATAGGCAGGGTTTCAAATAGTTTCATTAAGTAGGCAAATTCATATTCTTTCCTTACATTTAAAAAGAAGGAGGAGTCTTCTGTAATTTTTGTTCTTAAGACTGGGCTGCTTTGCTAACAGGTTTGTTTGTTGGTTTGTTTTCCAGGCACTTCATTTCAGGCACTTTCTCATTTCTGACTTTTTTCTGAGTCTCTTGCATTCTGGAATAAAAGATCGTAGCATTTTCCTCCAGCCAATTCTGGCTTTTCATCTTCCCTGCCCACCACAATAATATTGATATTAATAACAATATGAATACCCCACCAAAACCAAACCAAAAACAAACAAACAAACAAAAAACCTACAAGCAAACAAAGCCATCTTCCCCCATAGCCCATTGGGATCCAATGACCAAGACCCTGTTTTACTAAAGATTGTTTCCGGAGCTAGGCCTTGGCACATTTAGTGTCACAGTGTTCTTCCTCCTCCTCCTCCTTGTCCTCTTCCTCCTCCTCCTCTTCCTTCTTCCTCCTCCTCCTCTTCCTTCTTCCTCCTCCTCCTCCTTCTTCTTCTTCTTCCTCTTCCTCAGCTTCTTCTTTTGAGTGCTTTTGTTCCTTGAACTTACTTGTAATTATGTCTGCTAAAGAAAGGGCAGAACAAGCAGCAACAGGACTTAGGATACTATATCATGGCAAAGATAGCTAGCTTTTGGCCTCCTGATAAAGAATTAGCTGTTTAATGAATAACAAATTATAAACAGACCATGAGGTTAAAGGATAACAGGCACAGTCTTGGTCTCCACCTTATTAAGTAGACATACTCTGCAGACATTGGGCCAATTACCTCAATGGGAAACACTGGGGCTAATTCGAACATTTCTGTTGTAGTTTCCATCCTGTTTACTTACCTAGACTGCAGGTCTGAACAGGGTCAACTTTCATGTTGATGTTTTCTATTTTAATATTGTTTAAAAAGTAAGAAACCCCTGTCTGGAAAATTTGGTATGTTTTTGTCACAGTGTGGTAAGTGCTAGGGGGCTGTGGGTAGCAAGCTTAGCATGTGTAGGCTGATGGAGAGGAGCATGGTCAGACTGAGGAACAGAGGTGTGAAAAAAGTGTTAGTAAGAATAAGGCTATAAAAACATGTGCCTCTTCTTACCAAGCAAAACACTGTTCACATTTCTAAAAATAACTGAAAGGTTCTGGTAAATGGTGATAAGGTTTACATCCTCATTGATTCAAGTTAATCTTTTTCAGAGAAGTAGGTCTGATACTAGGTGTTAGATAAGTATTTTTGGCTTATGGACTATTTGCATTCAACAAAGTGTTTATTATGCTCCTGTTATGTGCCAGGCATTTTGCTCAAAGCCAGTGATACCCAAATGAATAGAGCATGTTTTTGCCCTTTGGGCAATTGGGAGACTGGGAAAAACAATGGAGTTATAAACAAATACTGTATAACATTCTGGTTTGGGAGGTTTGATTAAAATAATTATAAAGAGTAATGGACATAGACAAAGAACATTAACACTGTCAGTGATTAGGGGGGTATTGGGAATGGAAAAGAAAAATTAGGAGACTAGGGAGTTTGATTTGAAGCAAGATGTTGCTGGGCATTCACAGGAACAATTCTGAGGTGCCATGCTAGGGGGACAAACAGATGCATTCAGAGGAGTGGTTTGCAAAGCATAGTCTCTGGACTAGCAGCATCTCCATTACCTGGAACTTCACAGCAGAAGCACCTGGGAGTTAAAAAGTATGGCACCTGGGCCCCACCCCCAAGAATATGATTTAATTGTTCTGAGGAAACTGAGACTCTGAGAGATTGACTAATTTCCCTAAAGCCATAGAGCTAATAGGCAGGAATTAATGCTTAGATCAGGCTGAAACCAAGACCACGTGTGTCCATTTTGTTGCATACATCTGTCAAGCCGTGTGAGGGCAGAAGTTGAACAGCCTTTCTCATGGGCACCGGGGCTCACGATAAAAGGCCTCCTATTGTTTATTTCTGTTTCCTTAAAAGAAAGAGTCCTTGAACAATAATGATACATGTAGATATGATTTTGCATGTCAAGAATAAGGTGTGAATATATCTTAGCGATGTTTGTTTTATATTACTTTAAAAAATGCATTTGTTCATAAGTCCATGAACCATCCAGGCTTACCATAATATACCCCTATTTTCAGCAAGTCCAATATACAGAAATTCTATATAGAATTGAAAAATAGAACCACCCTCAAGCAGGACAGTATTTTCACATTTTGAAAGGATTCAAGGCAAGGTTTCGAGGTTCTCATGTGCAGGGTTTTCCCAAATACATGTGTATATACTGTGGCCCTTGAGATTTTTAGTGGTATGCAAAGGGATATTCAAATGATTAATAGTTAAGCATGATTTAATGGCTGTTTCTAAACAATTATATTATCTGATCTCTTTGCGTGATTCTTTACATGGATTATGGCATTTAATTTTAGGATCGCTATGTGATGGCGTAATACTAATCTACTTATTTTACAGATAAGGAAACTGAGGCATAGGCAGATCAAATCCCTTCCGTGGGCTGTGTGGGCTTGGATGTTGTAAATTCAGGATTTAATGCAGACAATCTGAAAACAGAGCCCGGCTTTAAACTGCTTTGGATTCCACATCACTCTGAGTATTTGAGTATCCAGAGCCCCTTTCTGGACCGTGGCTACTACAAGCTTGTTCCTTATTAATTGCCAAATGGCAGCTAGCCACAGGCTGGGCACCTGGGAACTTGGTGATCTAGAAGGTGGCCTGGATTGAGAACTCTGTCTTTTAGGGCTACTCTTCAATGAGCTCTGCCTGACTGACCCCAATTGGATCATTTCTTTCAAAGAACTTTGAAATACATTAATCAGAGAGTAGATTGCTTAGAAACTTGAAGAGACCCAGAGAAGCAGGAGTCCATCTGACTGTTGCCGAGATGGTTTTCTTTGCTTACCTACTTCTGGGTCTTTTTTTACAAAAACTCACATCAGTCAGAGTAAACTTGCCATATCTCTGTCCCTTGTCATCTCGAAGAGCCTGACTAATAGAATCTCAGGGGAATCCAATGAGACTTATGCATGATAGGTGTGGAAAATTAAAAATTTAGCTCTGAACTTCTATATGAGTCAGAGGTGATTTTATCAGCCTGAAGACACGAATACAAGATTCCGCCCACCATCCTCGAGTTATTTGTTTTGATCCCTGAAGTAGTGAAAGGGAGGGTGTGAGTTCTTGACCCAGTTCTACTACAGGGCTGCAAAAGGTCTCTTAGGGCGCATTTAGTTTTCCTTTCTGCTGAAGCTTTAAGTGACCCTGGCATTCAGAAACTCGTCTCCACAGCATATATGAGAAATTGTGGGATGAACAGGATCGCAGAAGAGCAGGAGTTCATACCTGACAAGCCTTTATTAGAAAGAGATAATTTACATATATGCTTCTATTGTGTAGGTATTCTAGGATAAGTTACAATTCGATGTATACCTTGATAGAATTACGATTTTTTTCAAGCTAGCCTATATAATTTTCTTTTCCATTTGAGATTTCTATTTCAAACCTAGGTAACAGCTCACCTATTGTGCCTAATGTGTAAACAGCTGAACCTCTTTTCTGCTCACATACCTGGAATCATAATTACCTTCTTTAAGGCTTGGCCATAGGCAAAAACTTTGAATAATATGTTCTCATTCAGCATGCCAAATCAGGATCTGAGACTAAAAGACAGAGTCTTTGTTAGATTAGCACAGTATTACATGAAAGTGCAATATAACTTCAAACTACTTTTAAAAGTCAAATGTTTTTTCTTGGTATGTTATTAACCTAACCATCCAAGTCATTCAATTTTTATTATAATAGTACTTAGAATAATTGGCGGGACATCTGCATCTCTCTCCCATCCCTGCAATTTGCTTTGACACCCACTATGTTAACAGCTGAATTCTTTATGTGATAATTATACGAACAAATCTAAGTATTGTTTTCATAATGTATGTCCATAGAGAACATTATCCAAAACAATTCAGCCTAAGCCCACAATTATATAACATTCCTATTCATGAAGATGATGTCACAGAGTCCAGAGAAGGTCAAAGAAACTTGAGAAATAGCCTTTTAAAAAGTTCTTAGACTATAAGTGTTTATTGGAAGGAGCTCAAATAGTTGTATTATTTCATAAACCTCAAGATAAACCTGACAAGAATGTTTTGATCAAGATTCAACCAATTGCTTTTCTGAACAATTTTCGGTTACTGTTAGATTAGAACTTCCATAGGAGAAGATAGAAGTGTTTGTTTTTATTGGTGGTTTTGTTTTGAAGACAGATCTACTACATGGAAATGGGCTCACTTTGGCACAAGAGGCCTCTGTCCATGCCTGTAACCTAGTTAAGCAGTCTCCGGGCTGTGCAAGAGAGATTGATGCTCCTGTTAGAATAATTTGCTTTGGCAAGAGATCTTATTCTGTATTTACTTTTCTTCTTGTTGTGGGTCATTTAAACATCTGTTCTTGTGACATGAGAGTTTTCCAGATGGATTAGTGTTTGTCCCTCTGTCAGAAAAATCTAATTTTATAAATAAAGGAAGTAGCCTAATGTCTAAAGTGTTCTTTATTCCCCCTGATATTAATGAGAAAAAATCCTTTGGAATGAATGACATCTCCACATTAAAGCTAACAAACATCAGTCCTCCCTTTTTATAACATGACCTTATTACAGTTAGGCTGATTGTTCTTAGCCTTTCTCAGCACACACTGATTGTTCCTCCAGCTAGGAATGTACTTCTTTTCCTCGCAATACATTTAGAGTCCATTCATTACAGGCCCAGCCCAAGGCTTCTTTAGCCATTCTATCAAGATATTTTACTGAGTGAGGGTAGTGCATTTATAATAGAAAGAACAAGGACTTTGGCACCCGATGATTCCCTGTGTGATTCCTGGGTCCGCTACTGACGAACCAAGAGCCATTGGGCAGGTTACTTAATCTTTTTGAGTCCCAATTTTCTCATCTGTAACACAGAAGTAATTTCTATCTCATGTAGTTTTTTTTTTTTTAAGATTTTTTTTTTAATATTTATTTATTTGAGACAGAGAGAACGAGAGAGAGAGAGAGCACATGAGAGAGGGGAGGGTCAGAGGCAGAAGCAGGCTCCCTGCCGAGCAGGGAGCCTGATGCGGGACTCGATCCCGGGACTCCAGGATCATGACCTGAGCCGAAGGCAGTCGCTTAACCAACTGAGCCACCCAGGCGCCCCTATCTCATGTAGTTTTTGTCAAGATTAGATGTGATTAAATTTGCCTGGCACTCAATAAATTATTTTAGATACCTGTATTATACCTATTTATGATAATTTTCCCCTTAAGCACAGGAGAATTTACTTGTATCAAGTTTATTCAGGCCCATGATTGAAATATCCAAATTATTCTGCAAGGTTTGCTTGTGGCATACACTGGTCCTCTACTGTTCTTGCTTATCCTCCTGTTCTTTCCCAGTCCCTTGAAAATTCTTATTTTGCAACCTATTGACCTTGTGATTTTCAGTATTAACTATTGATATGGAAAAGAATGAAGCTTGCCTTTCTAGTTCCTCATTATCCTCAATTCTCTCTCTCTCTCTTTCCCTGTGTTGCATTTCTATTATTATAGTTACAACACAATTTTACTTAGATCAGTATTCAGGATTTAGATTATAATGACCATGGAATCATGGTGATGAGACTTAAGATATACTGTAGCTGTTTTTATTTCCCAGAAGGAGTTGTTAAATGTCTTACTAACTTCTTTTTATTTTGTTTTATGTATACGTATTCCTAATTCAAGCCCCAAATATCCATTAAATGGGTCTAAGTGACATGTTTGTATTTTTGAAGAAATCTCTCCTGGAGCTTGCTGACCTGCTTAAATCCAGGCAAGCTGCCCTCTGTGCTTGGTGCACAACTCTTCTCCTCTGACCTCCGCCTCCAGCATTATTGTACATATTTTCTCTGCCTCTTTCTTATGTTGATCTTCTGTTTTCTGTACCACATGTCTTTGTATTTTCTTTTGGTAGAGCATATTTTCCAGTAATTTTCTAAGCATGAGTTCATGGAGGTAAACTGTTGATACTTACCTAGCTAATGAATTTTTTTTTTTTAAAGATTTTATTTATTTATTTGAGACAGAATGAGAGAGAGAGAGAGCACATGAGAGGGGTGAGGGTCAGAGGGAGAAGCAGACTCCCTGCCGAGCAGGAAGCCTGATGTGGGACTCGATCCAGGGACTCCAGGATCATGACCTGAGCCGAAGGCAGTCGCTTAACCGACTGAGCCACCCAGGCGCCCCATAGCTAATGAATTTTATATTCCACCCTTACACTAGTCGATAATTTTGCAGGATAGGAATTTTGTATCAGAAAAAAATTCTCTTTAGGAAATGGACTTAGTGCTAGGCTATGCTAAATAAAGTTGAGATGACAGAAATTTGTCTGCATAACGTAGGAGGAGGAATCCAAAATCATACAGAGATAAGAATGTGGGAGTAATTTATGTTCACTTGTCCCAAGAGAGCCAGGAGACATTACCTTCATTCAACTTTAGATATAAATTAGTGAGAAGAAAACAAGAATCTTTGAAGAGCACTGTGGATGATATTCTCTGGTGATATATAGCTGGGGGTGTGCAATCCTCAATTCTCTCTCTCTTTCCCTGTGTTGCATTTCTGTTATTATAGTTATAACACAATTTTACTTAGATCAGTATTCAGGATTTAGATTATAATGACCATGGAATCATGGTGATGAGACTTAAGATATACTGTAGCTGTTTTTATTTCCCAGAAGGAGTTGTTAAATGTCTTACTAACTTCTTTTTATAATGTCCGTTTGACATTATCAATGGAATGGGCTTCCCTGATTTTAGTGCAGATGTTGAGATTCCATCAGAATCGAGGCCAAACAGAATTACTTATATGACAGAGGCAAGGTGAATATAGTTACTCTATTAGCTGGTCAGGCCGACAGTGATCTTTGGTGTTGACTAAGTGATCATGTAGTCCTGAGATCAAAATAGATCATCATGGCACTGAAATCCTACTTAATTTCTATTAAAACAATATAAAACCCTAGGTTTGCTGAGTAGAAGCAAGGCTTTCAGCCTTGAGTCAAGTCATGGTCAGGTGGATGTTAGGGATAAGTAAAATGCTTTTCAAAGATCATTTCATTTTTGATTCAATGAGTCCCCAAACCTATACTATGATTAATTCCTTAGTTCCTGTGTGGATAATTTGATGAGATAGATTCATAAAGTGGCAGATTCCCTAATCTTTCCCTGACACACACTGTTAAGACTACTATAATGGCAATGGCATGGTGGAGTCTGTAGAGGCTGCCCCTAACAAAATGCTAAGGCAAAAGCAATGCCACATCACTGGGGGATTTTCAGAAATGAGAGCCACCATCAAGAACTAAGCCACACAGTGATGATTTCTAAGGCATCTTCATTAAACTTCCCTGTTTGGTCTGTGTAGAAGACAGGTAGGTGGATTTTAGGAATAAAAATGAATTATAGTACTTATAAGTATCTCATGACTCCATTCAGTGGCTGTTTCATATGGTTCTCTTTAGTGGGGCAAATCAATACACACCTAGAAGCTGACTTTCTCTGTAGCTATTGATATAACATTTTTTTGGGTGGCACTGGACGAGAGAGAGGTCTCTATTCCAATAAGCAGAGCTCACCAGAGTAAATCTGCTTTGATTTGGTGGAGATAAATGTAAACCTTCACCTTTATCTTTGGTAATTCTCTAGCTCCATGCCATAATTTAGTCCTCAGGGATTTTTATTACCTTATCATCCCTTAAGGTATCACCAGATCTTTTTTTTTTTATTATCCCATCATCTTTTAGGATATAATGCTTGTAGATTATCTCAATCATGCTACTAGGGCCATGTAGTAGTAAAATAAATGTTTTAGTAATACCTGCACTTGAAAGAGAATGAAGGATAGATCGCACAAAGTTCAAAGATCTGCAACTTAAAATTTCTGGGGGTCCAATGGTCTGGAGTTTGTTTAGATATCGCCTCCAAAGTGAAAGCTTACTAGGGGCCCTCTTTATCCTAAACTAATAAGGAAGAGATGCAATAGTTTGTGGACTTGTTTAGATTTTGGATTAATATATAACACATGTGGATATGTAGCTCTGACATGTTTATCAAGCGAACTGCTTACAAAACTGTTTACAAATAGTGGGGCCAGAGCAAGAGAAGGCATTCCAGCAGATGTAGGCTGTAGTACAAGAAGTTCTTCGCCTTGACCCTTATGAAGCAACAGATCCAGCGTTTGTGATATCTTTGGTAGACTGATGTGTTATATAAAGCACATACAAGTCCAAATAAGAAAACTACAATAAAAGCCACTAAGGTTTTATTGCTACATCTTCTTCAGCTAACTGTTATTAGCTTGTTACTGGTCTAAGGTAGATACTGCAGGCAGGTAACTGCAACCTGAGCTACTAAAATGAGCTATTCCTATGTTGTTCTCCAAGCACTAAGGTGGGTATGCTGAAGAGTTCTCCACCAACAAACAGAAATGATAAATACAAACTCAAGATTTATCAGGTTCCGAAAACACAGGAAAGTTGCATGATCCCTGATGCTCTTATGGCTCGGCTTATGACCCTCTAGAATGGCCTTGCAGGGGTGTTCCAATGAACAGTTGACTTAGGGGGAAGGTAAATTTGAGTATGCTCTAAAGATGATAAATAAATTGCTGGCCCCAAATGGCAGAGGACTAGTTTACTGTACGGCCCATCTGAGGGGCAGCTTTGAGGGGAAAACAAAAGTCTCTTGGTGAGAGAACAGTCAGTCACCACCAGGTCACACAGAGTAGCTGATGACTACATTGACCAGTCAGGGATTTAGAAAGAAAAAGCAAGAAGACTGGTGACAGATTGGCTTGGGGAAGAGAAATATAGATGGGCCTCTTGCTGTGGGTCCAAAATATGAGAACACTTGTGTCCTGGGTGAAAACTCACCAGAAGGACCCTTCTGTGGAGGAGCCTCTCAATTATCAGTTAGATAAGATTACCCTGTTGATGTCAATCACATCTTTCCTCACCGAATCCAGTGCTTGCTTTATGGGCTCATTATGAAGTGGCTATAATAACAGATACTGAGGTCAAGCATGGACTCAACAATATGGAATTTCCCTCGCTGCCGCTGATCTGACTGCACTGCAACTGGGAGTCCAGCCTGTCAGAAAAGCAACAGAGCTTGATCCTTACTATGTTTTCGTCTTCTGGAGAGACTAACCTATCTTTGGCAAATTGATTAACTGTTTTAAGGAGTATTCAAAAACATCATCATGAAAAAAGGACTTGGGAAAATATTAAGCCAAGTCAGAATTGAAAGCTTAGCTTTGCCTTAATAGGGATTTCATAATTACATTAATTTCTTCCCTACTAGGTATAGTTTTTTTTTCTTCTAAGTGATTAAAAAACACACAGGTGTAGAAAATACTGTTAATAGTGTTATGAGACCAATTAGAAGAAAAAATGATCTAAATTTAGAGATGATACTTTATAACCTGAATTATCCAGAAAAAAAAAGAATATTTATTTGAAATCATTTGGCTTTTTTCTTCTTTCATTATACCCAGATTGCTTTTAATGTTGATTAATTTGACATTATCATTGAACAAAAAGTCCATTTACTGATGCTATTATTTTTGTTTCCCTTTCTATGGCAATAATTGTGGTTTTTAAAGGGTGATACATAACTTCAACATCTTATCACTGATGATGAGATTTGGTCTAGGAAATTTCCTTGCAAAAGAACGCTTCTCTCATTTTAAGTTAGAGAAAAACTGCTAGCTTTTTGGCCATTAGAAACACATGTTGAATCATTTTTCTGTAGCTAAACTTTCAGTTAATAAACAGCAGGAGCTCATGGAGATTAAATTTCAGAAATAATTATTGCATAGTAATTTAGAAATTATTTGTTATTAACGTTTGTTAGCAATTTTGAAGTAAAATTTATTCAAACCGAAGGAGATTTACACTAAGAACTTGTTAAAAACAATTTAATGAAAAAGGCATGAACAATAAATTTAGGAAAAAATTTAATTTTAAAATGAAAAGAGCTGTGATGGTTTATAATTCTTACATCCCTGAAGAGTCTTCCTATTGTCTTTTTTCTGGCACTTACTCCATAAATAAAAAGGGAAGAATTAAGTTTATTTTTAATGATATAATATATAAGCACTATTTTAGTTACATACAGAAAAAATTCTTAGATGTGTTTTTAAAAACAGTGAAGCCAGCCAATATTGATAATTTGTTTACTAGGTGAATGTCTCCCTATGGGGCTAACATTAAAATAATCATAGTTTCTGCTGTTTAAAAAATTCTTGAGGTAATTAAGTAAATGAGATTTAAATACATGTAGCTAAATAAAATTTAAATAAGTTTCAGAGAGGTATAGAGAAGATATCAAAGATAGTCAATATATAAGTCAAACACATTTTTTATATAATAATTGCTGTAGGAATTCAGAGAAGGGACAGATCACTTCAGATCGGCTTGGTCCAGAACGGTGCACTTTTCAATAGGAAATCTATTTCATTCTGAATGTGTTTTCCTGGTCTAGAATGGGTAAAGAGGCAGATAGCAACAGGCTGTTTTAAAACTTCTTGGAAACTTCATTTTTAAAATATCAATGTTAACTAGAAATGTAAAATGGGCACTCAGACATTAAAAGTACTAAGATTTCAGTTGCCATCAATTCAAAGAAAGAGGTGAGATCTGAACTGTGTAGAAAGCAAAAGAAGATTTAGATCAATAGAGAGGAACATCTCTCCCTATCATGCATTTGGGGCATGTGTAACAACAACAACAACAACAAAAATACCCTCTTATATCATGGGGGCAAATATGTTGGTTGAAGCAGTGACATCATATAAGGAAAGAGTTGACAATGAGCTCATGGGAACTTGGGATGTTTGTTGGGGTCAACAACAAAACATCTTGAACACCCAGAATAAGGGTGTTCAGAATAGTATCAGGTATGAAGGACCATGGATCAGATTTGGAAGAAATCAATGACATGGAAGAAAAACAAAAAAGCAAGATAATAAAGAATGGTAATTTCTCATGCCTTCCTGACAAATGAGCGTCACTCTTCAAGATGCATCTCGTGTGGCAGGTCCATCCTAAATAAACTCACAAAGGCCTGTCATTGTAATAGGACCATTCAAAGCCAGGTTTTTTTTGGGGGGGAGGGGTGATGGGTAAATAAAATGAAATGGTAAATTGTTATGTGTGTGAATTTTGTATACTCTAATGTTTCATGGATATCTGAAATGCCAAAATCAGAGGTTCCACTTATAAAATGAAAATGCAAAGGTATTCAAGAAGGGTTATCCATTCAGACATATCTGTCACTTATACCTCAGCATGAATGCTCTCTCTAAAACTTTCCCTAAAGAGTAAGAGTAGACAGTATGGAAGAGAAGTCATGAAACAAACACAGCTAGATGTAGCACATAAAAGTCTGCTCAATCTTCTACCAATTCCATGTGGGTACACGAGAAGGGATGCTAGTGTGGGAGATGAAATATAAAAGACTGTCTTCTGGTTCCAGCCATACTACCTCAATATCGTCTAGAGCCAGCCAATTACCAGTCTGTTTCCCCAAAATTGCCTTGTTGGACAAAATTGCTTTTCTTATTTTAACAAATATGTAATGGGATAATCAGTTGAGTGATTTCAGTATTAAACTAATCAGCTACCTGCTCTCTGAAATGGAGGTCTTGGAGAATTGCCAGAAAGAAGAACAATTTTCATTTTATTACCATATTTTCTCTTTCATTTAGTCATCTTTATATGGGGAGGGCTGCCAATTCTTTCCAGTTTCCTGGTCTAAATGTCACTATCAGGGTATAGTATAGCATATTTTGAATATAGTCTTGAATTCTATTTAAAGATTTAACTCACTTTTCATTGGGAAAGCTAGGCATCTTGTTTTAAATGTGCTTTCCTTGGATAGAATAAATAGGCAGAAAATTATGTGTGAGTTCTGAAACTTCTTGAGTAAAGATATTTGAAATATTCATTTTTGAAATGTCATTGTTATCTGAAAACAAAAAATGGTCACTAAGGTGTTAAAGTACAAGGATTTCAATTATTAATTCAAAAATACAGCTCTTAGTCAAGGTCTGGAATGATTTATGTAACTATTTTAAAAAATTACACATGGTTTTATTTTGTTAGTTCCTGCTTGTTATGAATTTGATTTTGCCCATGTTTGGTCAAGTTGATAAGTTTCTAAGAATTCTTCGACATTCCAGGCTTATTGTTTGTTAGGGGTCTGCCAAGTCACTGAGCACATAAGGCTGCTCATGGCAAAGTGTCTGCTTCAATATTTAGCATCAGATTCTCAAATGGACCAGAAGGACCAGCTGGAGAACACAAGATACTTGGCAGATAGTTCAACCAGAATTGTAAGGTATATGTGAAAACAAGTATAAAAACTTGACCGGGTGTAAGATGATCAGCAATGAGGTCATTAACTGATACAGGTATGATTTAAGTAAGGCCTGAGTGAAAACCTGTATCAGATTTTTATGGCCACAAGAGTGCACCATAAAAATAATAACTATTTTTTTTTAGCTTACGGGCCTGTGGGTCAATGATTTAGTCTGCAAGGGCAGGCCCCCTACTCTGGTGGGCCTGTAGGACAGAGCATTGAGTCAAAGAGCATAGTTCTTGAGCCTAAGGTCTACTGGAACTTCCCCTGTCAGATTTGGGATTTGCTCAATAACATCACTCCTTTCTTATTTTCTAATTCTCCCTTTTGGAATGGAAATGTCTGTCTTATCACCTGCTCTATCATTTGTTATGGTTGTTTGATTTCACAGTTTACTGCTAAAGAGCAGTTTGCCCCAGGATAAATTATATCTTAAATCTTAAGCTGTCTCTTATTTAGATGATATTTAGATGGGACTTGGGACTTAAACTTTAGAGTTGATGCTGGCATGAGTTATGGCTTTGGGGACTATTCCAATGGAATGAATGTATTATGCATTCAAGAGGGACATGAATTTGAGGGGGGGGCAGGGGCAGAATGCCATGCATGAATATTTATGTCCTCCCCAATTTATATGTTGAAATCTAACCCCCAATGTCATGGTGTAAGGACGTGGGGCTTTGGGAAAGTGATTAAGTCATGGTGGGTGGGTGGAATTGTCATGAGTAGGATTAGTGCCTTTATAAAAGACACCTCTCAGAGAGCTCTCTTCTGTCTTGAGTACCATGTGAGGGCAAACAAAAAGATGGCCATCTGTGAATCAAGAAGCTGGCTCTCACTAGACACTGAATCTGCTGGCATCTTGATCTTGGATTCCTAACCTCCAGAACCATGAAAAATGAAAGTTTGTTGTTTATGAGCCACCCAGTCTATGGTATTTTGTTAAAGCAGCCCAAGCTAATAAGAATAATAAGGTATTTATAAAGAATGTTAAAAAATCAAGTTAATAAAAATACGTTGATCATTACAAATGGTCTTGTTTAAAGGGAAAAAGAATAAAAAATTGAACTTTCAGGAAAAGTCACCAACCACAGTGGTCAGAAATGCCTTATATCCTTTATTGTATTGGTAAAGATGACCAATAACAATCATTTTCAAAAAATTTTTATTGGGATTGTAATGGCAGTATATTTGAGAGATTAATTTTTCAAAAAATGTTTATTGTACTTTGAATAATATTGTAGCTTTTATGTACTAAGCAGTGCTAGGCACGGAGTTTATGAAGTCGAATGAGGTGACAGGGAAGGGACCTGTCAGTGACACGAATTAACGAAGTGTTAGTTATTTCCAGGGGATATGCTGTTTCCCCCTCCTCTTCACTTCTACTAACATGTAATTTCTCCCTACTAGCACACAGCCTCCCTCACTATGGTGTTTTGGAGGGCAGAAGGTATTTCTGACCAGTGCGGTGATCATAAAGCACTACCTGAAACAAATAAAATTATATATCCCAGAAGATCTTTTCCCCTAAAAGCCCACATATATTTCTTTCCATTTCAAGTAAGGAAGTCTATAGAGCAAAGAAAGCAACCTGGAAGTGAATCCATCAACCAGCTATTTATTTATCTGATCTTGCTAGTTGCTATTCCTCTTACTGACTCATCTATGTTCCTAACTAGATTTATGTAGTTAAAGGATCAAGAATCTATGTGGATGGCTTATTTTAGCCATTGCAATTTTTCAGTTCTTTAGCTTCTATTATTTTATGCTGATTTATATCAGTTTATGAAGTTATTTGGTGAATTCTAACACTGCAGGCCTCTTTGAACACAGAAAGCTGTTGTCTTTAGTAGATATTTCATTTCTAATATAATATGTAAAGAAAATCTTTATTTTTGGCTTTTTAAGCAGTGCTATTACAAATTGCAGCTTGTATTTCTGATGCTTTTCCCCAAATAAATCTTTGAAAATAAATCAGTGTGCTATTTCCCTAGCTTACATCATACAACCCTGACATTTGAATCATTGCAAAAATGTGTCTTGGAAATATTTCCAGTGTCTTTTTAGTCAAAGTTTCATAACCTAATCCCTACATGGGCAATTGCTAACTTCTTTGCATCTTTTCCTGTTTATAATTCTATAAATATATTTTAAGAGTCTATGGTCTGCTCTCATATCAAATGAGAGAAAGAAGTAAACATGCTTGAACACATAAAGATGCAGGGTTGTAAATATGCTACAGAATACTTTGATTATTGTGTGCCTGAGGATCTTTCTTTTCCTCTTTGGGGTCTTTTGGGAAATTAGTGGACACCAGATAGCACCAAACAGAGCTTTTTCTTCCCCTTTTTCATACTACATTTTCCCTCTTTTCCCTTTTAAGCATTAAATTTTCTACCTAGGAGCTTCTATTTTTTTAAATACTTCAAGTTTTTATTTAAATTTTAGTTAGTTAACGTGTGGTGTAATATTAGTTTCAGGAGTAGAATTTAGTGATTCATCACTTACATATAACACCCAGTGCCCACTCCAACAAGTGCCCTCCTTGATACCCATCACCCATTTCGCCCATCCCCTGCCCACTTCCCTTCCAGCAACCCTCAGTTTGTTCTCTATTGTTAAGAGTCTCTTATGGTTTTCCTCCCTCTCTCTTTTTCCCCCTTTCTCCTATATTCATCTGTTTTATTACTTAAATTCCACATATGAGTGAGATAATATGGTATTTGTCTTTCTCTGACTGACTTATTTTGCCTAGCATAGTACACTCTAGCTCCATCCATGTCATTGAAAACAGCAAGATTTCATTTCTTTTTTGATGGCTGAGTAATATTCCATTGCATATATATATATATTTATGCATAATATTTATATTTATATATTTATATATATATAAATACACTACCTCTTCTTTATCCATTCATCAGTTGATGGATATTTGGGCTCTTTCCATAATTTGGCTATTGTTGATAATGCTGCTATAAACATCAGGGTGCATGTACCCCTTCAAATCAGTATTTTTGTACCATTTGGGTAAATAACTAGCAGTGCAATTGCTGGGTCTAATGTAGTTCTAGTTTTAACTTTTTAAGGAGACTTCATAGGAAACAGGAAAACCTCCTGTTTTCCAGAGTGGCTGCACCAGTTTGCATTCCCACCAACAGTGTAAGAGGGCTCCCCGGCTTCTAATTCTCCTTCTCACCAATCTATAGCTAGTATAATTTGGGAATCCTGTTTTTTGCTCTTTTGACTCTATTCCATATTTTGCTCATCTTACCTTTCTTCATCAAGGTCTTTAGTGTCAACGTTTTATTCTGATTTGTCTTCTCATGTCCAGTCTTTTTCCATTGTCACTGCAAGTGTTTTCTCATCTATTCTCTTCCTTGGTATTTCTCTATAGAATCATCATAGCATAAATTTGAAATACAAAGTAATTATTATTCTCATATTAGGTGTTACATATAAAAAGGACTTAAGGACAATGACTTGGGTGGTGTCACAGTCCATGACAGGCCCGGGGCAGGGTTTAGAGTTCAAGTCCAACACTTAGTCTATGGCTGTCTTACCTAGCCTGTAGTTTCCTTTTCTATGAAAGAGTGAGCCGTGACATTTTGACCCCCAACTTTAATTTATTTTACCTTTGTATATATATATTCATAATAGTAACCTCCAACCATATATTTAGTAAAATGTTAAAAAAAATTTTTAGGGTTTCCCATTTTAAATAGTATTTTACCACATGACACTTCTCCAAAGAGAGCAAAAGAAGCCAAAGTATACTGGGGCAGGCCTGCTTGCCTCTGCAAATTTCTGCAAATTAGACAGATGATGTACATAACCTCAGAGTATCTTTTTTAAGAAGTAGCGTATCACAACTGATTATTAGTCTTCAGACATACAGTCTTCCTAGGAATCAAATTGCTCCCAATTTGTTGGATTTTATTCTTTCAGTAATCAAGAATGTTCTCCGTTTTTTGTCCCCCAGAATCATCTGATGCTGAGTAAATCTTGAAGGGTTATCATTGGATTTTGATGGAATTAGAAGCTCACTGATTTATTCATAAAGCCTCAGACAAGTTTAAAAATAGTACATACTTGGTTAGTGAAACTGTATCAAGGGAAGGGCATATGGTTATATCAGTTAGTGTGTTTTATGAACAGCATTCATGTATAAATAGTTTTCATTTAACAAGGGGTTATAATCTCTATACATGCAGATAATCCTGAACCAGGCACATTTTGAGCATTATGTTTCCCCTCTTGGAGAATATAATGTCACATGAAACCATGGGAACAAAATAGAATTGACTTATTTTAGGCAGCTAATTCCTTAATATATTCCTGATGTTTGATTTCCAGAAAGTCATTAAGCTGTCTGGACAGAATCTGATTACTGATCACCTGTATTTTGGGGGGTTGACTTCTTTATTTTAACCAAAAAAAAGGTGATTCTCCCTTTTCTCTTGAGACATTGTAAGAAAGATACCATTGCAAGTATAAGGGAGGATGATTTTCAAACTAAGTTTTGCTCTTTTTTTGACTACAATCAAACTGACAAATGATTTATTTGAGGTGGTGGAGTTTGTGGCCATTGAAAAAAACTGTCCTGCATTACTGCCAGCAATCCAGGCGGCTGGCTTTTCCCTGTCCCACAGAGCCTTTGGCACTACTGGTCCTTTTTTCCTTTTCTAAGGCATTCTGGGTCCACCACACCTAATTTGTTTCAGGTACAAAAATTAAATGTATTTACAAATCTAGCTAATGTTCTGAAATTGTTGTGTACGTGTGTGTATTGTTATGCATGCATATGTGTGTGTGTATATCACTCATTGACTAATTTTTCTGTGGTCTTGGCACAGATCTTCTAAGTAACAAAGTCATACATTCTAGGTAATTCTGTGGATCCATGTTTCTGGCACAGATGAATAGCTGTTGGCTTTTGAAGAGGACAAACCTGGGCTTAAATCCCATCTCCAGCACTTACAAATTAGGTATCTTTAGGTAAATGATGGTTAATTTTCTGTGTCAACTTCACTGGGTCATAAGGCACCCATATATTTGATCAAATACTATTCTGGATGTTTCTGTGAGAGTATTTTTGGATGAGTTTGACATTTAAATCAATAGACTGAGTAAAGCAGATTGCCATCTTGAATCTGGGTGGGCCTCATCAAATCAGCTGAAGGCCTGAATAAACAAAAAGCTGACTTTCCCCTGAAGAAGGAATTTCTTCTGCTTGACTGCCTTAGGGCCAGGACATTGGTTTTCTTCTGCCTTCAGTCTTGACCTGAAACATTGGTTCTTCTTGGGTCTCAACCTGCAGGCCTTCGGAACAGAATTATGTTATAGGCTGACTTGGGTCTCCAAGTGGCTGACTGCAGATCTTGGGACTTGTCAACTTCCATAATCATGTGAAGTAATTCTTTATAATAAACCTCTTTCCATACATATTCTTTTATATAGGATATATATGTATGTATATATGTATCCTGGAGAACTCTGACTCATGTGGCAGGTTACCCAATCTTTTGCAACCTTGATTTTGTTACATATCAAAGAGGGATAATATTACCCACTTTAGGGGCACCTGGGTGGCTCAGTCTTTAAGTGTCTGCCTTCAGCTCAGGTCATGATCACGGAGTCCTGGGATCGAGCCCCGCATCGGGCTCCCTGCTCGGCGGGAAGACTGCTTCTCCCTCTCTCACTCCCCCTGCTTGTGTTCCTTCTCTCACTGTGTCTCTCTCTATCAAATAAATAAAATCTTAAAAAAAAATATTACCCACTTTATGAGGTTGTTGTAAGGTTAATGAGATCAGGATGGCAAAGTAGCTTGCACAAAGTAGGTATTTATTAAACAGTAATTGTGTTATTGTAATGATTATTTTTCACAGCACAGAACCTTTCTTAAGGCCCCAATCTTGAAGGAAACAGTTCTAGCTCGTCCCCATTTTTTTTCTTCCTTCAATTTTTCCTTCCAACTGCAGGAAGATAAAGCTTCCTGCAGTTAACTTCCTTTTGAATTCTGGCAGAATATTGTTTATATTCTGCTGTCACCTCCTTCAAAATTCCTGGTCCCCCCAAAAAAATTCCTGGCTGAAATTTTTTCTTACAAAATTCTCTAATTCAGCAAAGCAGCTAATGATCCATTGGTAATACTCTTGATTCCCATTTTCTGTCCCTAGTCTCCAACTTGTTTTGACCCTACCACTCAGGATTAAGGTACCTGGACTTACCTGTATGTAGCAGACATTCCTTGGGTATGGACAGCAGAAGAAGTTGCCATGAAAATTTGGGCCTTTCTGGTTTGAGGTCAGGATCTAGGAATGTTGTTGGAAGATGTAGGTTGGGTAAGAGATTTTGGGTCAGATGTGTCATGTCCAATACTCAAAGTAGAGGGCTATGCTCTTTAAGTCCCTCTGAGGTATGCTCTTTTTCTTCTTAAGTTTTACTTCTCTCCCCTCCCTGATCACCCCTTCCTCATCCCTCTAGATACATGCTATTATGTGATTCAGATAGAATAGGCTATGAATAATCACAGTGAGGAGACAGAGGGGAGATTAAGCCAGAGAGATACAGGGCAATGCAAACTTGTCAAATTAATGTGGGCAAAAACTATAGCTGAAGTAGAGGATACTTTCATCCATCAAAAAAGTGTGTATTGCTATCTCTATATCTATATATCAATTTGAAGAGCAAACCAACATTAGAGATTGGGCTCTGTGGCCAAATAGAGGCAGTAGGCAAGAAGTACTAAAGATTGTTTGTAGGAATCCAGAATGGCTAAGAGGAAGCAGTGAGAACCATAGTCCAGCTATGGCAAGATTGGGTTAAACCATGGGCAAAGCCCTGAAGGATGATAGGCTGGCAAGCTTGCAAATTATCACAGCCAGGTGAGGAGATACCTCATTGTGGTTTTGATTTGCATTTCCCTGATGATTAGTGATGTTGAGCACCTTTTTATGTACCTGTCAGCCATTTGTGTGTCTTCTTTGGAAAAATGTCAGTTCCTTTGCCCATTTTTAATAAGATGATGATGATGATGATGATGATGATGATTATTTTGCTTTGGGGTTGTATGAATTCCTTATATATTTTGGATATTAGCCCTCTATCAGATATATGCTTGTAATTATTTTCTCCCATTCCATAGGTTCTTTTTTTATTTGGTGATTGTTTCTTATGCTGTGAAGAGGCTTTTAGTTTGGTGTAGTCCCATTTGTTGATTTTTGCTTTTCTTGCTTGTGCTTTTGGTATCATAAAAAAAAAAAAACATTGCCAAGACCAATGTCAAGGAGCATTTTCACTATGGCTTCTTCAAGGATTTTTTTGCTTTCAGGCCTTATGCTTAAGTTTTGAATCCATTTTGAGTTAATTTTGTGAGTGGTGAGAGATAGAGGTCTAATTTCATTTTTATGCATGGGTTTATCCATTTTTTCCAACATCATGTATTGATGAGACCATCCTTTCCCCATGGAGTATTCTTGGCTCCCTTGTCAAATATCAGCTTTTGACATGCAGTGTTTATTTCTGGACTCTCCATTCTTTTCCTTTGGTCTCTGTGTTTCTGTTTTTATGCCAGTACTATACAGTTTTGATTACTATGGCTTTGAAATTAGGAAGTGTTTTTTTGGGGGGGAGGTCTAATTTATTTATTTATTTATTTATTATTATGTCATGTTAATCACCATACATTACATCATTAGTTTTTGATGTAGTGTTCCATCATTCATTGTTTGTGTATAACACCCAGTGCTCCATTCCATACGTGCCCTCTTTAATACCCATCACCAGGCTAACCCATCCCCCCACACCCCTCCCCTTTAGAACCCTCAGTTTGTTTCTCAGAGTCCATAGTCTTTCATGGTTCATCTCCCCCTCTATTTCCCCCCCCTTCATTTTTCCCTTCCTACTATCTTCTTCTTCTTCTTCTTCTTTTTTTTTTTAACATATAATGTATTATTTGTTTCAGAGGTACAGGAAATTAGGAAGTGTGATGTTTCCAGCTTTGTTCTTCTTTCTCAGAATTGTAGGAAGATGTTAGTCAAAAGGTACAAACTTGCAGTTAGAAGATGAATAAATTCTGGATTGTGATTATAGTTAACAACACTATATTGCATACTTCAAAGTTACTAAGAGACTAGATTCTAAATGTTCTTACCACAAAAAAGAAATGAAAATTATATGAAATGATGGTGTTAGCAATGTTACAATGTTAATTATATATATTGCAATATATGTGTTTGAAATCAACATGTTATACACCTTAAGCTACTCAATGCTCTATGCCAATTATATCTCAATAAAAAGAAAAATTGTCACAGCCAGAGTATGATGGACCATGGGTACTCAGGCATCAACTACTTGTCCCCTTCCTTGGTGGAAGCACCTACTTAGTGAGGTTGGAGATGGTTGACTGTTATGTATGGGGACCAACCAGTTTTTCTGGATCACACAGCTAGCCAGAAAATTAGAATTTGATCCCAGCACTTTAAAATGCCAGCTGCTCCGCAGAGCAAGCTTTTCACCACATCCCACATTCCTATAGCACACACTTTCTGAGGAATCTTCAGGAAAGAGGAGATACTTGAGCTAACTTTTGAATGGCATTCTCAGCAAAGGGCTCTAAATAGGAGAGCACAGGAGGTTTAGAGAAGTTAGAGCATAAGGTGTCTGAGTGTAGGCACAAAGTGGTCATGATCATGGAAAAGGAGCTTTGAAAAGAGTGCAAATTCAAGCTAATAAATAGAAGTATTACCCTGGAGTCCTGGAGTTATCCAGGAGATCATTAGAATATGTTAAGCAGAATGACATGAGGAGATTTGTAGATTTGTGTTTGAATGAGTAGCAAGTGAAATTGAAGGAAATTAAGCTGGAAACTAGTAGATCAATTAGGAAATATTTCAATAAATGGTAAGAAATGGTAACAAATCCAATTTAGGAAATGTTTGTGATGGAGAATGGGAACAGGGGGTAGCTTTGACAGATATTAAGGACGTTCACTGTAGGGCCAGTAAATGAGAGGGAAGAGTCATTAAATGAGATAATTAATACAGGAAGAGAAGTAGCTTCTGCTACCAAAGATTCTTCAGTTGGCCTGAGACACTGCTGTATCAGGAGAGTTTTGGCAGATACTGTGCACCTTAGAACTTAGCCTGCTTCATAGATTTCTAGAAGAAATTCAGTTCTTGGCCTTCCTAATCTGTGAAGTAGAGGGATACCATCAGATCATATTGAATAAGGGTGTATTTGCCTTTGTAATCCTCTTGCACTTGAATTATAGTCTCTGAGTCAATGCCAGATACAGAGAGAGTTGAACTCTACAGCTATATTTGGTTCAAATTCATTGTTTTACAATGGGTCATTTTTTTTCTGATATCGAAGATGAGAGCTTCATTTAAAAATATTTAGCTAATCAAATACACAGACCATTCCAGCATATTGTGGTATACCTGTTCTATTTACATGTTCTATACAAATTCTTTAAGAAAACAGTTCCATCTGCCATGATACACCCAGGAAAACTAATTATTTTTGTAGGTGTTGAAATGAATATATATTTAGTTTTATCTTTGTATGTGTTTACAATTAAATGTTATTGAGCATTAAGAAATAAAACCCTTTATGACCCTTTTTCTAAAATATAATGCAGCATGATATCAAACTTAATACCCTAATTGCAAACTAACAAGAGATGCTTTTACAATTACTTCAATGTTTGCAAGGTTATGACTCACAAACAAATTACTTTCACAGTTGGGTTGCATTTATACAAGACAAAGTGTGAATTTTAAAAATGGATCAACAAGATGGGACAGATTTAGGTGTGGACATATTTGTGTAACATATTTAAATATGGGAGAAGAGAAGCAGAAAAACAAATACCTCTTTTGGCATGTTCAATACTTAAAGAAGAATTTGTGCACTATTGTATTAATAAATATTTATGAAGATTGAATGAAAATTGGCATCAGGAAGGATCCTGGTAAAAAATCCTTTAGTTAGAGTAAATTGAAGGCTAGTGACACCTTAAAGCCTTAAGATAATATGGAATAATGCCACTTGCAAATCCTTCATTTGCAACACATGGAATGTAAACTCATTCCAAATGGCAGGCCACTCAAAAGTGGCAAATGAAATTAAACCAGTAATGGTAGTATGAATCTTTTAAAAAAAAAAAAGAAATAGACAATCCAAGAAATTAAAATGGAATATTATTGTTACACACCTAGTAATACACCACGCTCACAGGTGATGCTCTAGCTCATTCTGCTAATTGGCAGTCATGCTTTTCATCTTATGATATTTCCTCTTTGCATATGTAACCCTGCTATTGTTATGCATTTTACCCACATCTGACTTCTGTATCCCTCAGATAGATTGTAAGGGTAGATACGATGTCTAATGCACTTCTTACATACAATAGGCTCTCTAAAAGGTTGACAAGGTCTTAAATAACTCTTCTCAGAACACTTAACAAGGGTCAAAAACCTGAGTCTTCTCTATGGTTCTGAAACCATACCAGTGTCTTTTAATCAACTCTGCCCATGGGTAAGGCCAGTCTGCTCATATGCAATCTTTGAGCAAGTTCAGAATTGTACAGTGACTAGAATGCTATGCATTATCATTTGTATTACAGCTAAATTGGTCTTATTAAGAGATTAACTGTAGGACAAAAGATAACTCCTAGAAGCTTAAGAATTCTCTTTTAAAATGTATCTCAAAGGAGGAGCCTAGGGAAAAAAATTATCATCCACTAATAAGATATTTAAGTGGGGTGTTATATAAAAAGGAACCAATACATACTATATGGATGTGTATCTTAGTAAACATTTCTAACTCTGTGTGTGTATGCATTTCTTATGCAGTATATATTATTATTATGCCTATGTTTTATTCTAGTATTTTACATGGGCAAAATCAGTAGATGCTTACATCATATTTCACTTTTTTTAAAAATAAAGATTTATCTATTTATTTGAGAAAGAGAGAGAGAGCACGAGTGCACAAGTGTGGGGAGGGGTAGAGGGAGAGAATATTTCAAGAAGACTCCCGGTTAAGTGCAGAGCCCATCTCGGGGCTTGAGCCCATGACCCATGAGATCATGACCTGAGCCAAAACCAGAGTCAGACGTCCAACCAACTGAGCACCAAGATGCCCCACATCATATTTCACTTTCTTGAGATTTTCTGTTACTAGTAATTAGTGAATGATATCAAACTGTCACAGGTTCAAGTCTTGATCCAGAATTCCTGGAATTCCAACTCTATTAGTAGGTAATCAGTGGCATCTTTTAGGGAGCTTTTATAGAAAACAACTTCTGGGGCACCTGGGTGGCTCAGTCGTTAAGCATCTGCTTTCGGCTCGGGTCATGGTCCTGGGGTCCTGGGATCGAGCCCCGCATTGGGCTCCCTGCTTAGCAGGAAGCCCGCTTCTCCCTTTCCCATTCCTGCTTATGTTCCCTCTTTTGCTGTGTCTCTCTCTGTCAAATAAATAAATAAAATCTTAAAAAAAAAAAAAAAAAGAAAACAACTTCTTCCCTAGAAATACTTAGCAAAGGGTTGTGATACAAATACTCTACCCCTGGGCTTACTGGCATCCTCTGAGTTCCCTGTCATTCTTGTGGGGTTCCCAGAGACAATGATTCTTCCTTCCTCCTTTGACTTAGAACTGCTTCTCTCAGCATTTCTAGAGCACACAGCTAATATCAGTGCTCTCAGGTGCAGAAGTCCAAGCTTCTTTCAAGGACTAATTCCACAGAAAAGTTTCTAGGAATCCTTGGAGATTGTATACAGGGTCTAAATTTTCCTGATGACTGCAGAATATTTTCCAAATGATCTCTCAAATGATCTACACAGGTACTGCACTGCAAAGCTATGCAAACCAGACGTGTCCAAACTCTGTATCCATACTTAGTAAGAATCCTGATAGATTTTTCATATGTCCCTGACCAAAATCTGTGAGACATTATGAACATCACCTTCTTTATCTCCTATTTCCACATACTCAATCCTATTCATTCCACCCACATAGCAGTCTCTTGAATCTCTGCATCCCAACCATCTTCACCATAGCTGAGCCACCTCTCACGTGGATACTGTAAAAACCTTCTCTTTGATTTTCCCACGTGTACCACTGATCAACTCTGATCAGTCTTCATACAACAGTCAAGATCTCTTTATAATAGTACACATTTATTATATTCTTTTTCTAATTAAAACCCTTTCAATGACTCCTAATTGTTCCTTAGATCCAAAATCCTTAATGTGTTCTATAAAGCCCTATCTGATCTGAGACCTGCCTACCTCAATAGCTTCATCTCTTGCAATGCTCTCTTTTGAGTTGTGATCTCTTGTCATCTTCCAATATTGTCCTCTTGTCTGCCTCAGGACCTTCAAACGTGCTTTTCCCTCTTTGGGAAATACTTTTCTGCAATCCTCCATCCACTTCTTTATCCAGCTTTTCCTACTAATCCTTCACAATTTAACTTAAATGTCCTTTCTTCAGGGAGTCCTTCACTTAACCCCAGTTAACATCTTCTGAATAGGTAAGATCACCAATTGTTTACTCTCAGCATAATACACATCATTAACCAATCATCAATGATATTAACTATTCTATACTTATATTCTCCTTTAGAGTTTAAACTCCAAATGAGCCTGGACTATATCTTGATCTTGTTTACAATGTTTGTACCACCATTTTCTCTATTCTTAGCTTGGAGTATTGCATCCAGTAGGTGCTCAATAAATATTTATCACTTGCTAGGTGTCTCTGGAAGTGCCTGCATAGCCTTTAGTTCAATAATATAATATTGAACAATAACTCTAATAAACTTCTGATTATACTATTAAGACTTTGGGACACATGAACAATTCTAATTTTTTTTATTTTTTGGTATGGGTAAAATTGTTCACATTAATAGTTCATTTCTGGAAAATTATGTCTTTTTCTTTTAATCTCGTATGATATCTGAAAAATATATAGATGGATAACTGGTTAATTCTTAATAAATGCTTAAGAGGGCTTTCCACTGCCCTAATGCTTTGTCTTCTTCAATATCTCTGGAGATTTAGAGCTGTTCCATTTCATTGTTTTCTTGGTTTAATTTTAACCTCTGAAGTTAAAAATTAGTTGTAAGCCCAAAACTATGTTTTTTGTCTTATATATGGCTAAAGTTTCACCTATTTACTAATGGTGAAGTTTTTATAATCTCTTTTTGGGTTTAGATATATGTTATTTTTAAAACCATGTCATTTAGTCTGAAACGGTGTCTCTAAATGATGAAAGAAAACCACAGGAATCACATCTGCCCTTGCACCTGATTTAAGTCATACTCACTACCTGTATGTTGATTATACTAATAGCAAGATATATTTGGACCTGCATACAAGACTGGATTTTTATAAACAGTTACTGCCAATTAGATTACTCCAATGTTTCTTTTTGAACTATATGAGAAACTCAGGAATATGTCTTGTTTCTCTTTTCTTCATATCATCTTTCAAAGGTTTCAAATGAACAAAGGTTAATAATGAGAGTAATTTATTTATATATAGCATATGGGTACTAATTCAGAAGGAAATAAAGATGAACACATCTTGTGATTTTTTTTTTATTCTGGATTTCATTTTATTTTCAGCTTCTCAACATATGGATGTTGAAATCTGTGCTTGGATATAGATTTAGTCCTTTTTGAAAAAAATGTGATCTTTGGGCTAAGTCTGACAATGATTTATTTCTCTGGCTTAAACTTAAAAAGTTTTCTCCAGTTATTTATTTTATTTTTTAATTTAATTACTCAACTCACACATAAATATGTTCTCATTGCAAAAGATGTAAACAAGACAGATAAAGCAAAAGTTCTTTTTTGGTAGCCCCATCTACCTCCTACCATTCGTTTTCCCAACACTGACCATGATTAGATGTTTGATACATGCTTTTGCTAAACTTTAAAACACTTTTCGTACATATGTGCACATACAAAACAAAAGAAATTGACAATTTTAAAACATGAACAGTATTATATGTATTGACATGTAATGTTCTCTTTATAGTATCTCTTGGAGGTCATTAAATGTCTTCACATACTATAAAATACTGCTTAGTTTTCTATTCAATTGTTGATGGACATTTAGATTGCTTTGCATTTTATGTTAGTACAAACTTGTTACACAGAAAACCTGTTCATGCCTTTTGCCTTTCATGAAATATCAGACTATTACTGGATAGAAGGAAGCCTGTTTTTTTTTATTATTAATAATGCCATCCATATTTTCTCTGACAACTTACATTTTCATCCAGAGTTATAAGAATAGGTCTTTACACGTATTCATTAATATTATCATTTAAAAAATATTTTTTCCAATGTAATGAGTAAAAAATGATATGTATTTTATTTTCATTTTCTTTATTCTTAGTTAACATTCTTTTACAGGTTTATTGGCATTTTTATTTCCTCTTCTGTGTATTTCCATGCACGATTTTTTTTTTCTGTTGGGTTCAGTTAATTCCTTTTTTTAAATATTGAATTACAGGAATTATTGAGGTACTTTGGATATTATGTATATATCAAATATTTTTCTTTCAATTTTTCCTTTTAAAAAAGTTTCTTTTTTTTATGCAGAAGTTTTTATAATGTGGTAACGTATCAATTTCTTCTTTGTGTCTCTGTGTTTTGTGTTGTAATTAGATAGATCTTCTCTTTCCAAAGTTACAATAATGTCAACCTATATCATCTGTGTCTGCTTTAATTTTGTCTTTTATATTTGTTTTCTATAACTTATCTGGGATATATATATCTTCACATATAATATGAGATAATACCCTAGTCTAATTTTTTTTTAAAACTAGATACATCTCCAATTCTTTCAACAGAATAGTTGAATAGTAAATGTGAAGGATTAGTATGACATCATCAGTTATTTTATTGTAGTTTAAGCATGATTTTTTAAATTATCAACTTATAGGGGCGCCTGGGTGGCTCAGTCGGTTAAGCTACCAATTCTTAATTTTGGTTCAGGTCATGATCTCAGGGTTGTGAGATCGAGCCCTGTGTGGGGCTCTGCACTGAGCAGGGAGTCTGCTTGGGATTCTCTCCCTCTCCCTCTGCCCCTCCTCCGGCTCTCTCTTGTCTCTCAAATAAATAAATAAATCTTTAAAAAAATTATCAAGTTATATTGTATGTAAACTTAAAGCTTTCCAGACTTGGTCAAATTGATTTAGATATCTTTCTTTCTTTTTTTTTTTGATTTAGATATCTTTCAATAGTATGTATTTGAATGACCCAAAATGCTTATTTATTACCCATAGAAGTTTACTTTGAAATATAATAAAAAGAAAGAAAATTTTTATCTTAACAATTTTTAATAGTCTAAGATCTATCCTATGAACAAAAATCGGGTTGGCACCGTAGGTCATGGAACAATTTACAAGCTCTTGAGGCTTTAAAAGGCCTGGCAGCTGAAGAATAGGCATGCTAGAGGTGATCTCCAGGGAGAAAGTGATATGGAGGAAAGTCACTAATGATTTAAGGAGAGAATTGGTGATGATAATTTGTAAAAGGGATAAAGGCTGGATATATGTTACAATGGAAAATTTGCATGCTAGTACAGTACAGATGGATTTGTCATGATTAACCACAATTGCTAATGGGCAAGTTTCTATGTTACTTCTCTGCCTTACTGAACCTTCCTCCCTTCAGTTAAAAAAACAATTGTTATTGGGGTGCCTGGGTAGCTCAGTCAGTTAAATGTCTGCCTTCTGCTCAGGTCATGATCTCACAGTCCTGGGATTGAGCCCCATGTTGGGCTCCCTGCTCATTGGAGAGTCTGCTTTTCGTTCTCCCTCTCCCTCTGCCCCCCACTCAAGTAAATAAATAAAATCTAAAAAAAAGTAATTGCTATTAATATGCATTTTAAGAGATATTATAGGAGCAGGGGTGAAAAATAAGCTGAAACAGAAGATAGTGATTTGAGATAGAAGTTCTATGCACAAAAAGCATGGAAGATAGGAGTTTAGATACAGTCTTTTAGTGTGTGAAAGAATACTGGGAAAGAGTTATTAGTCTGTTGATCTTATTTTATACTCAAGACTCTGCAAGGTGAAGTGATTTGCTTTCATGTCATACCATTAGTGGTAAAGCTGTATCTATGGACTTCCCTTTTCATTTCCCTTTCCACCCTCTGACTAGGTCATGTGCCCGATAAAATAGGAATCTAATCCATGTTGCTTATAACAGACGTCAGGAGCTATTTCTCCACATTTCAGGTAATGATACTACCAATAAATAAATTGCTTGGGCCCAAAATGTAAGAGTCATCCTTGATTTTTCTTTTTTTCTTTTTTTAAAGTTGTACTTATTTATTTTAGACAGAGAGGGAGAGAAGTGGGGGAAGGGTAAAGGGAGAGGGAAAGAGAAACCCAAGCAGACTGTGCTGAGCGTGGAGCCTGACCTGAGATCAGACCTGAGCCAAAACCAAGAGTCAATGGCTCAACTGACTGTGCCACCCAGGCACCCCGATTTCTCTTTTTTTAATTATCCACATCTAATCCTTCAGCGAATCCAGGCAGTTGTACATACAATATATATTCAAAATGTGTATTGAAATCCCCTTCCCTCACACCATTTACTCTGTCAAAGCCACCATCATCTCCTATTTGGACTATTGAAAGAGCCTTGTCAGTCTTTTTGCCTCTCTTCTTGCTCCTTCTATTCCATTTGCCACCTAGTAACCAGGGTGAGATATATCTTATCTATCTCTATCTATTTCTATATCTTTATACTAAATTATATTTAACATGACTTGCATCAGATCACTTTCTTGCTTCAAACTCTCCAATGGCTTCCCATTTCCTTTAGTGCACAAGCCATGTACCTCCCCTCTGGCCTATAAAGCCCTTCATTATCTTGTCTTTGCTTGCTTCTCTAACTCATTTCTTTACACTCTTCCACTTGTTTACTATGGTCCAGACACATTGGATTATTCCAATTTTTAAAATATGCCCTGCATGTTCCTCCCTTAGAGTATATTCGCAGTCCCTTTCTCTACCTGGAATAGTCTACACCAGACCTTTCTGTGGCTGGTATCTTTTCATCATTCAGATTTCAGCTCAAATACAATTTCTTAAGAGAGGCTTTTCTTCAGATGTTATTCTGATCATTTAGTTTCTGCCATGTACTCTTTAGCTAATTATCTCACTTGAATATTCACAGCACTTACTATTACTCAGAATTACATATTAAAAAAAAAACAACTCACTCTGATTATCTGCATTCTCTACCAGAATATAAGCTTTAGGAAAGCAGGGTCTTTGTATGGCTCATTTATTCATTTATATTTCCAGTGCCTAGAATAGCACCTACCACATAATAACTCACATAATAACTAATTCTTGAGCAGTGAAGACTGGAAAGCTAAGAAAGGCCTGTTCACATCATGTTTTGTCTCAACGTTTTTAAAGTCCAGTAGAATTGGATGTGAGTTCTACAAATAGTTGTACATAATGAGTAAGTTACTTAACTTCTTTAAGTTTTCTCATTTGACAATAGTGGTAATGATAATAATACAATGTGCTTCATCAAATTATTGTCAGCATATTAACTGGAATAATGCAAAGAAGGTAACTGGCCCTGTGCCTGGCATATAGTATGTGTTCAATAACAGCTGAAAAGGGAGTACATTAGCGATAGCTGATTTGAATAAGATGTCACTCATTTGTGCCCCCCAACCCCCACCAAACAATAATTTGCTGTCCATCTGTGAAAAAAAGTGCCTTTGTAAGAGCTATAAGATCTAGCACTATATGCCACATGACCCGGGAGGAGTCTTGCCTACCCATGTGTCAAGCGATAGGGATACAGAACTCAGCCCCAGCTGTGGACCTTGCAGTGGTCCATGAACTGTCGTCAGACCCTCTTGGCTATGGTCTGGAAACTCCTGGAAAATACTGTCTTAGACAATTGCCCACAAAGAGAGAAAGAGAGCCTTTGTGGAAGTCCAGGTTCTTAGTAATGAAGTTCCAACACATCGCTAGAGCAAAAAAAAAAAAAAATGAGTTTGGATTCATTAGAGAGGGTAAAACTAACAGTTTTACTTTATTTGCATTATCTGCCCCCAAGGCAGCACAGCTTATGGCCAAGGGAAATCTTCTCAGCTCTAATAAACAAAATAAAATCAGAAATGAAAGAGAAGATATTACAATTGATACCACAGAAATATAAAGCATCATAAGAGAATTCTATGAACAATTATACACCAACAAATGGGATAACCTAGAAAGAGTGGATAAATACTAGGAATATACCACTTAACCAAGGCTGAATCATGAAGAAATAGAAGATCTGAACAGTTTACAATTATTAGTAAGGAGATTGAATTAGTAATCAAAAATCTCCAAATAAAGAAAAACCCAAGACCAGATAGCTTCTCTGGTGAATTTTACCAAACGTTTAAAGAAGATTTAATGCTAATCCTTTTCAAAATCTTCCAAAAGATTGAAAAGGAGGGAAAACTTCTGAACACATTTTATGAGACCAGAAATATTCTAATACCAAAGCCAGATAAGGACACTACAAGAAAACTAGAGACCAATGTCTCCGATGAACATACAAAAAAAATTCTCAACAAAATATTAGCAGATGGTATATAACAACACATTAAAAAAGATCATAAGCCATTATCAAGTGGGATTTATCCCTAGGATGCAAGGATGGTTCAACATATACAAGTCAATAAATGTGATACATCACATTAATATAATAAAATGTAAAAGTTATATGATTATCTCAATACATGCAGAAAAGGCATTTGACAAAATACAGCACCCTTTCATGGCAAAAACTCTTAACAAATTGGGTACAGAAGGAACATACCTCAACATAATAAAAGCCATATATAATAAACCCATAGCTAACATCATACTCCATAGTGAACCTTGGAAGTCTTTTCCTCTAAGATCAGGAAAAGACAAAGGTGCTTGCTCTTACCTTTACTATTCAACATGGAAGTCCTAGCTAGAGAAATTAGACAAGAATAAGAAATAAAAGGCATCCAAATTTGAAAGGAAGAAGTAAAACTGTATTTGTTTGGCAGATGATATGAACTTATATATAGAAAATCCTAAAGACCCTACCAAAAAATATTAGACAAATTCAGTAAAGTTTCAGGAAACAAAATCAACATGTAGAATCAGTTGCATTTCTATACACTAACAACAGATTCTCTCAAAAAGAAATAAAGAAAACAGTCCCATTCATAAGAGCATCAGAAACAATAAAATACTTAAGAATAAATTTAACATAGGAGGTGAAAGATCTGGAATGATATATTACTTCACACCTGTTATATCATCAAAAAAAGAGATAACAAGTATTAGTAAGGATGTGGAGAAAAGGAACCCCTGTGCACTGTTGGTGGGAAGGTAAACTGATACAGCCACTATAGAAAATAACATAGAGGTTTTTCAAAAAATTAAAAATGCAACTACCATATGATCCAGCAATTCCACTTCTGGGTATATATCCAAATAAAATGAAATCAGATTTTTTAAAAAGATTTTATTTATTTATTTGAGAGAGAGCTAGAGCAGAGGGGAAAGGGAGAAGCAGACGCCCTTCTGAGCAGGGAGCCCGATGCGGGGCTCAATCCCAGGACCCTGGGATCATGACCTGAGCCGAAGGCAGATGTTTAACTGACTGACTCATAAGTGACATTTCTGAGTCCTCTCATTTTTTTCTTTCCAGTGCAGTGTTTCTAACAGAGAGGAAAAAAAAGGTTTTTTGGTTTGTTCATGAAGTGTGAAAGAGTAGGAAGACAAAGGTAAACTGCCTTGGAAATCCATCACTCTTTGCCCTTGGATGGATCTACTTCCTCTCTTTCCTCTCTTTCACTTTTTTGAAGCAATTCAGGTATGAACATAGGAGATTCAGGAAACAGAATATGCTAAAATTCCCTGTTTTATTTACCATATGGTTAAATGTGTACTGTTGGTGGAATTCATGAACTCTATACAATTTAGTCTACCCTCCATGGACAATTAGCCATATTATAAGCAGAAAACCTGAGATGGAGACAAAAAGATGGTTAGTTTGTTAGTTCAGGACCAGTGTTTTGCTATTTCTAGTACACAGGATTTCAGTTTATCTGAAATTGTAGACAAGCCTTTTCTACCAACCAAATAATCCTCTGTTGTTTACAAACAATTTCAATCTGGAGTCCCATTTAATTTGTTCATGGAGACAAACAGAAAGGGGAAGAAGTGAAATTCTTAAGACTGTAATATAAACAATTGCCCAATGGAAGGATGTAGACCGTTATAGCCTGGTTCTCTCTGGCCCTCACACTCTTTCATGCTCTTCTTTTCCTGGAATTAAACCAGAAGGAAATTATCTAGTTAGCAGGAATTTCTCTTGTTTAAAGATCATTTAAAAGAATGATGGAAAACTATACAAAAGGTTTCCTTGTGTAACAGCGTAAACTGAAAATACCCAAGTCTCAGTCAGCACTTCAACTATACCTAACAACTCTTGTTGGAGGGGTCCGCCATGGAGAACACTTTAATCTGGGAGAACAGAAGGACCAGATTAGCTGGGAATGTATAACCTTACAATCTGCAATAAGAAATCAACTGTATAATGAACTTTGGCACCTCCAGATTCAAGAAAACATAAGCAATATGTAGTAGATTCTCTACTTAGTACCTGTGTTTCTCTTAACTAAAAAGTCAGTGAAATCTTTAGTTTGATATATCATCAGGAGATCTGGCTTTATCTAATTTTAGATTTCTCCTCTCACTTTGTCTAAGTTCTGCTTATTCTTTTCTCTATGTTTCTTGGTCTTTCTGTGGAACATTTCCTTTCCTTTCATAAGAACTTTGCAATGGATTCTTGGGTAAAGCGTGGATTGGAGAGGGATGCAGGGGATCTGATCCTAGGTCAGCTGCTTCCTATGTAAGTCACTTAACCTCTCAGTGTTTTCTCTCCCTAAGTGGGACTTGACTAACAACTTCATGGGTTTGAAGTATAGATTAAAAGAGTTAATAAATGAAATGTGTTCTAGCACATAGGAACTGCTATGTACATTTTAGCTACTATTTTTATTTCCAGTGGAAGATTTAGTTCAGTTTCACCTGCATTTGTTCAAATTTCACTTTTATTAACCAGTCTTTTCAGCAGTATTCTTGAAGAGGCTGTTCTCAGCATTATATTCTGCCAACTGCCTCTACTAATTGTTTACTACTCAAGAAATAGTTTCTGTATTGGACATCATCGTCATCATCATCACCATCCCAACAATTCCCCCTTTAACTTGTAAATAGAATTCAGTTTCCTTCTGGGGAATTCTCTCTGTCCTACCTTTAGGTACAATTTGGCAGGTGATTTCTTCCCTTCAAGTCTAATTGGGAATTCTTGGAATTCTGAGAATTTGATTAGTGGTCAGAGTGACAAACGGAAAATGTTTGGACCTATCCATTCCACTTGTAGCACCTGGATGAACTTCTAAAGTAGCTCCTTAGACTCTAAACACTACCTGATTGCTACCTGAGTTTTCCTCTTAGTCCTGAGTGTTCCTCCTATATTCCTCCTGTATTCATTTACCCAAGCTGGCCAGAGTAAATTTCTCTTACTCAAAACTTCATGAATCCTACATGATACACGTTCTTTCTCTGTTTGTTAGTGCTGCAACTCTGCTCTCTACCTGCACATTCTGTGCGTACCCCGGTGTTTTGCTTTGTTGTATTCTGTGTGCTCTGCTCAGCTGCCTCTCTGTTCTTTCCCACTGCAGCAGTTGCAAGCATATTTCATTCTACTATATTTGGCAGAAAGAATTGTTTCTTGATTAGTATCTGAGTTGAAAATGGTTTTTCAGTTAAGCAAAATTATCAAAGCTGTACTAGACTTGTTTATAATGGCCTGCGATTTCCTCAGCTCCTTCTACGGGAAGTTGCTGAGGTCCTTGCTGGAGAATGAGTGGGTGTGTTATGGTCATGTACCATGTGACCACACCATCTGGCTGATATTTAGTGGCCCAGGGATGTGCATCTACCCCAAGGCAGCAAGTCTGTGTTTCAGCAAGGCAGAAACTTATGACTTGAATAACCTGGCTCAAAAAAAAAAAAAAAAAAAAAAAGTGAAGAAAGCCAATCAGATCCATCTCTTAGAAATTTAGAATTGGGAAACAGACCTGCCCAAGGCAGTTAACCTTTTTTTTTTTTTTTTAAAGATTTTATTTATTTATTTGAGAGAGAGAGAACACCTGAGAGGGGATAGGGTCAGAGGACGAAGCAGACTCCCTGCCGAGCAGGAAGCCCCATGCGGGACTCGATCCAGGGACTCCAGGATCATGACCTGAGCCGAAGGCAGTCGCTTAACCAACTGAGCCACCCAGGCGCCCCCAAGGCAGTTAACCTTAAGGACATCATCACAATGATGTATGAAGAGCTGCTATTGTGTAGAGGGGCTGAAGTATTCACTTGGAGAAACGTGCAAGCTGATGCAGAAAGGGGCCCTTGCAAGAGGGGCAGATGAATGAAGTAGTCTAGCAGAAAAAGCAGAAATGCATGAAAATGTGATCCCAACGGGGAGATAGGGAACATTTGGTTTCTGATGGCTTTCCTTGTTTTGTTCCTGTGAGACCTGGCTATACAGCACTACTGCTCTCAAATTTCTGGGTTCTTTACAACTCCTTAAAATATTATATCCTTCTACTTTTTTCCTATGATTTGTGGAGCCAAATATTTCCTGCTTAAAGCTGATACTATGACACTTCCTATTTAACACCAATAATTGTACTCTTTGGCAGTAGGGGGTCAAGATTATTTCCATTAAATAGTATGGGAGTTTTCTTGTTATTTTTGTTGCTTTTTAAAATTAAATTATTGGCTTTGCATACACCACCCTTTCTTTCTAGGTTTCCTCTTCATCTTACGTCTAGCTAGTAGTGATCTGTACCAAGACCCACCACACCATTAGGCATTGGTACCTATTGTCAGTGTAACTCACTGATTCTGATGTGTGACCATTGAAGAGTACCATGGTTCAATCGGATGTTTAAAGCTCTTCAATTTTTCCCTTTAGAGAAAAAGATAAATTTGATTTCAATGGAATTGTGACAGTTGCTTCATTGAGATGTAATGTAACTCTCCCCACCTCTTCTTTTGTAAATGCCAATTCCCTTTGAAAAACGTTGCAGAAAAGCTTTTAGGAGTTTCTTGGACTCATGCTGTTACAATACTACAATGACTTTTTCCTTTTTTTCTCCCAAATTTTTATTTAAATTCTACTTAACATACAGTGCAATACTGGTCTTTATCAGATATGTCATTTGCAAATATCTTCTCCTATTTCATAGGATGCCTTTTAGTTTTGTTGATTGATTCCTTCACTGTGAGAAGGTTTTTATCTTGATGAAGTACCAAGAGTTCATTTTTGCTTTGGTTTCCCTTGCCTCTGGCAATGTGTCCAGTAAGATGTTGCTCTGGTCGAGGTCAAAGAAGTTGCTGTCTGTGTTCTCCGGTAGGATTCTGATGGTTTCCTGTCTCACATTTAGGTCCTTCATCCATTTTGAATTTGTTTTTGTGTATGGTGTAAAAAAGTGGTCCAGTTTCATTCTTCTGCATTTGCTGTCCAGTTCTCCCAACACCATTTGTTGAAGAGACTGTCTTTTCAAAAATATTCATTTATTTTTATTTTGGAGAGAGACAGAGTGAGAGAGAGAGCATGAATGAGTGGAGGAGGTGGGGGAATGGGGGGAGGGCCAAGAGAAAGAATCCTCAAGCAGACTCCCCACT
The DNA here is from genome assembly GCF_054177405.1 of Leptonychotes weddellii. Classification (NCBI taxonomy): domain Eukaryota; kingdom Metazoa; phylum Chordata; class Mammalia; order Carnivora; family Phocidae; genus Leptonychotes; species Leptonychotes weddellii. The sequence goes on from NC_138371.1 coordinate 150,903,804, forward strand.
TAGCATGGAGCCCGATACCAGGCTTGATCCCAGGACCCTGAAATCATGACCTGAGCCGAAATCAAAGAGTTGGACATTTAACTGACTAAGCCACACAGGCACCCAAGAGACTTTTTTTTTTTTTCTATTGGATATTCTTTCCTGCTTTGACGAAGATTAATTGACCATATAGTTGTGGGTCCATTTCTGGATTGTCTATTGTGTTCCATTGATCTATGTGTCTGTTTTTGTGCCAGTACCATACTGTCTCGAGGACTACAGATTGAAGTTTGGAAATCGTGATGCCTCTAACTTTGCTTTTCTTTTTCAGGATTGCTTTGGTTATTCAGGTCTTTTGTGGTTCCATACAAATTTTAGGATTGTTTGTTCTAGGTCTATGAAAAATGCTGGTGGTATTTTGATAGGGATTGCATTAAATATGTAGATTGCTTTGGATAGACGTTTTAACAATGTTTGTTTTTCCAATCCATGAGCATGGAATGTTTTTCCATTTCTTTGTGTCATCTTCAATTTCTTTCATAAGTTCTATAGTTTTCAGAGTATAGATACTTTATCTCTTTGGTTAGGTTTATTCCTAGGTATCTTAGGGTTTTTGGTGCAATTGTAATTCTCTTTCTGATGCTTTAATATTGGTAGAAATGCAACAGATTCAGTCTGTTGATTTTATATCCTGTTACTTTGCTGACTTCATATATTAGTTCTAGCGATTTTTTGGTGGAGTCTTTTGGGTTTTCTATATAGGATATCACGTCGTCTGCAAATAGTGAAAGTTTGACTGCTTCCTGATTTGGATGCCTTTTCTTTCTTTTAGTTGTCTGGTTGCTGAGGCTACGACTTCTGGTACTATGTTAAATAGTAATGGTGAGAATGCACATCCCTTTCTTGTTCCTGACTATAGAGAAAAAGCTCTCAGTTTTTCCCTGTTGAAGATGATATTACCTGTGGGTCTTTCGCATATGGCCTTTATGATGTTGAAGTGTGTTCCATCTATCCCTACTTTGTTGAAGGTTTTTGTCAAGAATGGATGATGTATTTTGTCAAATGCTTCTTTTTTTTTGCATCTATTGAAGTTCATATGGTTCTTATCCTTTCTTTTATTAATGTGGTATATCACTTTGATTGATCTGTGAATATTGAACTACTCCTGCAGCCCAGGAATAAATCCCACTTCATTGTGGTAAATAATCCTTTTAATGTACTGTTGGAGTCAATTTGCTAGTATCTTGAGAATTTTTGCATCCATGTTCATCAGGGATTCTGGCCTAGTAATTCTCCTTTTTAGTGGGGTCTTTGTCTGGTTTTGGAATCAAGGTAATGTTGGCCTTGTAGAAGGAGTTTGGAAGTTTTCCTTCCATTTTTAGTTTTTGGAACAATTTGAGAAGAATAGGTATTAATTCTTCTTTAAATGTCTAGTAGAATTCCCCTGGGAAGCCATCTGGCCTTGGACTTTTGTTTGTTGGGAGATTTTTTATTACTGATTCAATTTCTTTGCTGGTTATGGATCTGTTCCAATTTTCTATTTCTTCCTGTTTCAGCTTCAGTAGTTTGTATGTTTCTAGGAATTTGTCCATTTCTTCCAGATTGCCCAGTTTGTTGGCATATAATTTTTCATAATATTCTCTCATAATTGTTTGTATTTCTGTGGTATTGGTTGTGATCTCCTCTCTTTCAGTCGTGATTTTATTTATTTGGGTCCTTTCTCTTTTCTTTTTGAAATGTCTGGCTAGGGGTTTATCAATTTTATTAATTCTTTCAAAAATCAGCTCTTCGTTTTGTTGATCTGTTCTATACTACAGTGACTTTTTAAAAGCTCTAGCTAGTGAGGTAGCATTGAATGGTGGTCAACACCACAGGGTCTGGAGCTGTATTTGGTTTGATCTCACCCTTTACAAATTTGTTAGTTGTTGCTTTGGTTAAGTGCCTTAATTTCTCTGCTCTACCCATTTAAAGTGGTGATAATGATAGTACCTCTGTGTAACAGCTAGGGTATAGGATAATCTGCTAAAATAACAAAACCTCTAAGTACAGTGGATTAAAAAAATAAGGAATTTATTTCTGACGTGCATAATAGTCCAAAGGTAGGGAAGCATTTAGAGTAGGAAAGTGGCACTATAATCCTCACATATAGCTGCAACATGTGGGTCCAAGGTGGCTGCTAAGATTTTCACCATCTCCATCTAGCAAAAAGAAAAAGGATGAGGAGATCTTATGATAATTGTATTATAGGAAATACCTAGGTATTTGTACAAACATTACATCCTTATCCTTTGCTTAGAGGTCACCTAGCTTTAAGGGATGTGGAGAAACACATTCTATGCATGAGCAACCATGTGCCTGACTTCAAGACTGGGGAAGATGAGAAGAATGGCTAATAAGGTAGTTTAGGTTCCTGCCACAGTGCATCACAAAGTTGCTGTGAGGTTTAAATTAGTTAATATACCTAACTTATTTGCAAATGAGTTAACACTCAGAAAATAGAGTAAAAAATCATATACAGATTCCCAGTTACATGTCAATTCATTTCCAAAAGCATTTGCATTGCTTCTTTGGGAGGAAAATAGAAGCTTCCTCTAAAGAAAACACAATATACACAACATACACAACATAGTACATTGTCTAATTTAAGGTTTCTCAATCTTGACAGTATTGACATTTTGGGACAGGTTATTCGTTGTTGTGGGGTGCTATCCTGTGCACTCTAGAATGTTCAGCAGACTAAATCCAGATGTGAATAGCACCCTTACCCCTAGTTTTCATGACCTAAAGCATCTCAAGACATTCTTAAATGTTTCCACCAGTGGAAAAAGGGAAGAGGGATGGGCAAAACTGTCTCCATTTGAAAATTATTGTCCTAATCTCATTAACTATCATTATTATTATCAATGCATTTGTTCATTTCAATTAGCCTTTTGAAAAAAGTTAAGAGTATCTTTACCATTCAGGTCAATGAATTGGAGATAATATTCATGACTATTAACTAATGAGAACAGTTTAAACATCTGCCATGTCAAGACATCTTCTCTTGGGTTTGGAGTAAAAAGAATCATGATTGTCTGTTTTCAGCTGATGTGAACTTTTTTGGCCCTTCCTAAATCTCTAAATGCATCCTGAAATTTTTAAGGAGCTTTCTCTATAGTATTTACCACAAAATGGCCCCCAGCAAGTGAATTTGTGTTCTTTAGAGATCCAGATGGAACAGTGGGTAAATGGCTGAAGTTCCCTACAGGGACATTTGGGTGTCTGAATATGCCATAGAAAATCCTTCAAAATAACAACACACTTTTTTCAAATTGCTAATTATGGCTAAAGGGACTGTGACTACTTAGTGGATAGGAAATTTTGAGCACCTTGATTAATCTATAGTTGGTTCTTTAGGAGAACTAATGCACCTTCACTGTGATAGTATTCTCAATTACGACCTGTGGGAACTGGGTTAAGACTAAGAAATCCCAAGCTTTTGTCTGCAAAGTTCAGATGCAGTTATGAAAATAATATACTATTTGAATAGAATTCTTATAATTTAATTGTCTAAAGGTTGAGAAACTCAGAAATGATCAAAGATAAAAATAACTAGATTCCATTCCCTTCCTCCAAAAAACTATGGTTAGTATTTGGATGGACATTCTTTTAGTCCTTCTTTATCATTTTTCTCATTACATATAGGTCAGTGTATGTCATCATCAAATAATGGCAATTTAATTATCTTTCTCCTAGGTAAGGCTAATTCTTTTCCTTATCTTTTTACATCATCTGGAATTTCTAAAAACTGCTAATGTAGAGAATAATGTTAATAGTAGTAATAGTGGGTGGGTAATAGTGGGTAATAGTGGTAATTGTTTCTGATTTTATTGGAAATATTTCTGTCATAATCAAATGTGACATTAGCTATTGTTTGAGATAGATACATTTTCTATCTATTCTGTCCAGATATTCCTTAATATATTAAATAATTATCTCTTTAATCATAGTTGATTGAGATTTTATAAATGAATATTGAATTAAATCACATGTATTTCAATTTCTATTAATTTTGTCTATGTTTTATCTCATTTTTGTCTATAGATTATATCAGCAGATTTTCTAATATTAAACAATTATTCTATTATTGGGATTAACTATACTTTGCTATTGTGTGTTGTTATTCTAAGATAGTAGTGGGTTTCATGGATTCGTGAAGATTTTACTCTATGTATAATTTAGATAGGCTTGTAGTAATATTTCAAATAGTATATTTCAGAACCTTTGTTTGGCAAGAAAATTTTCCATGGTTAAAGTAGTTTAACCAGTGATCACATATTAATATTATCCATTATCACTTAAATACTCTGATAAAATCCTGTAGCTAGAAACTTACTTTACTTATTTAAACTTAACATTTCCTAATGATGTTTAACTAGATTCCCAATTTTCCCAAAGAATATTTAGTATAATTCTAGATAACTAGAATTCTGTAGAATGTTCTTCAGGAAACATTGGTTTCTTGTATTCCTGTGGGAGGTAACTTTAATGATACAAGTTTCTTTAAGAAAAGAAAATAAGATGGTTTCGTCTATTTTTGTGTGCCTGACCAATTTAAATTGCACTGTAATTCCTGGCTCATTTAATTTGCTGGTAAGTGTAAGTGGGAAGGATAAAGTTTTCTGTTGAAGGCACTTTTTTGAAAACATTGCAAGTACTGCACTGGTTATAGTTCTATTTTAGGTGTTTTTTTTTGTAAGATTTTATTTATTTATTTGACAGAGAGATAGTGAGAGCAGGAACACAAGTGGGGAGAGTGGGAGAGGGAGAAGCAGGCTTCCCATGGAGCAGGGAGCCTGACGCGGGGCTCGATCCCAGGACCCTGGATCATGACCTGAGCTGAAGGCAGACGCTTAATGACTGAGCCACCCAGGCGCCCTCTATTTTAGTTTTATAATGGATAAAGAAGATGTGGTCCATATATACAATGGAACCTTTTGTATGCATCCCTTTAAGTTTTTATTCTCATTTGTTTTACAAGTGCTTGGTATATTGTCTTCAAAGATAGCTACAATTCCCCCTGTTCAACCAGCCCCTTGGTAATGTGACTTTATCACTCTTTTCATCAAGAGATGAAAGCTCTTTCCCCTCCTCTTGCTCTGTGCTGGTCCTGTGATCTGCAATGACCAGTGGAATGCAACATACATGGCATTGTGTGACTTTGGGCCTTAAGTGTGAAGAGGTTTGGGGGTTCCTATTTCTACCTTTGGAAAGATGCTCAGTCTGGACAACCAAATGATAAAAGTAGATTAGGACTACTAAATTCAGAGACCGATTATGTGGGGAATGGTTGCCAACATCAGAGCCCCAGATATGTGAGTGCGTCACTTTGAAACCTCCAGACCCAGTTAAGCCAGGTATCCAATGCTGTTTGGAACAAGAGCCAGTTTTCTCTTACAAATCTTGCTCAAGTTCCTGATGATGAGATGAGCAATAAAATGGCGGTTGTTTTCAGCCACTAAGGTTTGGAGTAGAACCATTAATAAAATAGAGACAAAAAACCAGGTAAGTATAAAGCATCAAAGGGAAAGAAACAATGTAAATTTTGATCATGCCAAATTTTAAGGCAGTTTAATGTATTTGTTCTGAACTGTGTATCTTGGCCTTCTATGTTAGAGTAAAATAAATAATATCGAATAAAGAAAAACCAAATAGTAAACGAATGATAATTCCTTATTTCCTGTATCTAAGAAAAATACCACAAGTTGAGGAAACAAGTATTAAATGACAGCTGTACAAAATGTGACATCAACATACTGTACAAAACCTGTGGTCTTTTCTCATGAGGGCAACCTAAAAGTTGGCCTCTGAGTAAAGTATAGTATTTCAAAGCAGATGTGTGCATCAATGAAGATTTTATTGTTTTGATTCTTCCCTTCCTTCTTTTCACCCTTCCACTCGCCCTTCCTTTCAGTGTAGGGGCTGGCCATATGTAAAAGAAGAGAACTCAAAGTACCAAAATGGGTTTTCGGTCCTGTTCTTTTAAGTAACGAAATTCCACATTTTTATTGGTTGGAAATGACTTCCTATCTCACTGTCACCTCTGACAGCTACACATGGGAAGCTGTGTCTTTATTTATCTATTTTTATTTCTTCCATTAGTGTCTAAATAACAGCAGCTTGTACTGAATTACTGCAGGGACTGTCTCTCCTTCTTTCAAAAGAAAGTCATTCATTAGGGTGCCTTACCTTTACCAAGGCACTTGGTCTCAGCTTCATGATGGCTCGCAGCCAGAGAAGCAATTTCCTTTCTTTTAAAAGAGGTTGGAAAGCATCTGATTGTATCAGGAAGAGGCATTTCAGTTTTCAAGGTGAAAGGACACTTGCTTCTTTTATAGATAATGGAAGAAATATGATACATTAGTGAAAGACAGAGGGCATACCAATTAAAAATATCCAGGAAGGGCAGGACATAGTCTGTCCACATGTTATCTCAATGTAAATTAGCAGACCAGGTAATGATACCAGTTTTCTCCTTTACAGCTTAAATAATTCAGCTTTTAAGACAGTTTTTTTTTTTTAAAACAAATTTCCTATACCAGAACAACTGATAATGCAATATTTATTACTTAGAAGTTCTTAAATTTTGTTTCCCTTTCTTAGACTAATATTAAATGCACAGAATTACTTACAATGCTGGAGAAAAAAAAAAACTTTCCATTTAACTTATTTTACCCTGGACTTTAGAATTTTGTTTAAGAGAAAGAAAATATGGTGTTTCCTGGAACTAGCGGGTATAAGAATAATAGCTATTGAAATTATCTTTAATTGTTGTGAATCCAAGATAAAACAACATAAATGAAAACCCACAAAGGGTATTCAATTAATATTTGTTGTCTACCCTTTCCCACACAGCTTCTATACCAATACTGTCCAATAGAAATATGTGAGCCACAAATATGAGCCATCTGTGTAATTTTAAATTTTCTAGTAGGCATACTTTTTTAAAAAAGCAAAAAGAAGCCTGCAATGTATTTGATTTAGCTTGATCTACCCAAATTATATCACTTCAATAAGTAATCAATATAGACATTATTCATGAGATTTAAAAAGACTTATTTGAGTGTAGATGACACACAATGTTGCATTAGTTTCAGGTGTACAACATAATGATTCCACTTCTCTACATGTTATGCTATGGTCACTACAAGGATAGCTACCATCTGTCACCATACAACACTATTACAATATCATTGACTATATTTCTTATGCTGGGCCTTTTATTCCCGTGATTTATTTATTCCATAACTGGAAGCCTGTATCTCCCATTCCCCTTCACCCATTTTGCCCACCCCCCCACCCCTGTCCCCTCTGCTACCATCAGTTTGTTCTCTATTTATAGGTCTGATTCTGCTTCTTGTTTGTTTATTCATTTGCTTTGTTTTTTAGATTCCACATATGAGTGAAATCATATGGTATCTGTCTTTCTCAGTCTGACTTATTTCACTTAGCATTAGATATTTTATATTCTTTTTTATACTGTCTTGAAAATCTATTGTGTATAGATCCTACATATAACATATCTCCTTTAACTGCAGTAGCCAAGATATGGAAGCAAGGTAAATGTCCATCAATGGATAAATGGATAAAGAAGATGTGGTTATATATATATATATACGATGGAATATTACTCAGCCATAAAAAGAATGGAATCTTGTCATTTGCAACAACATAACTCAAAATATATCAACTTCCATGCAAAGAATTGTCTAGAGCTGTATTCCTAATACATTTCTGGTTATGTAGAGGACTCATAGAGCTTTGTGAGTTTCCTAGGGAAAGCACATACTATTCTGTAGGAACTTTTTGAAACCAGATGTTACAAAACAAAAAGGACACATATTATGTCCTAAAGAAGCTCACAGTCCAATATATAAATGCAAAAAAAATTTCTTTGCTAAAATGTAGTTATGCAGAGAGATAAGTGGAGGTGCAATGAAGAAGTGGTTACATTTAGTTGGGCGGGCTCCTAGAAGACTTTATACAAAAGTGATTTTGAAGAAGCATTTTAATTGTAGATGTTCCCAGTTGAGTGTGGAGATGGGGAAGAAAAGGAGAATGTAATCCTGGAATGATGATGCAATCTGAATGGAAGTACAGATGAGCAATCCAGAAGCTGGAAAAAATACATCATGGTTAAAGTGTAGAATGCAAGGTGTGACAGGAAGAGGTAAGGTGGGGCAAGTAGCTACGTGCCCGATTATGGAAAGCCATGAGCTAGTGGGCTTGGACTTTATCCTACAGGTAACAGGAAGCTATTGAGAGATTTCAAACCATTGAGTAAAATGACAAAATTTGTATTTTAGGTTAGATAACCCTCATAGCACTGTGGAAGATGAATTAAAGATGCTGAGATGTGAGGGCTGACACTGGGAATGGGGGTATTACTGCTGTCTGTGAAAATGCTCGTGGATGAGGCTTTGAGAAGAGACAGCAATGGGTGGGAAGAAGGGATCGAACAAGGAAAAGGAGACAGGTTAGCAATATGTAGGTGTAGGTGACAGCTGTGGGGCTAAGGATGAAGAAGGAGAGTAGGATTATTCCCAGGGCTTGTCCTCTTCCATGTGAATTAGAATAGTTTTCAAGAAAAAAGGGAACCCAGAAAGATAAGGAGATCTGGGAGCAATTCTGTATATAATTCTTGTCATTTTAAGAGCTCTAATCAAGGAAGTGTGGTAGGCGTTTGGGCACCTATTTTAGCTAAAGTTGGGGATGATATTGGTGAGAAGTGGAGAGGACCAAAGACAAAGATGTAGGGACACATATTTAGAGGTCGGTGGAGAAGCAAGGGGAAGAGCAAGCAGGTTAACAATGACATGGAGTGCCCATAGGTCAAATGAAATAAGGTTTGAAAGCAACCCATTAGAAAATAGTGACATTAACTGGAACATTTACAGAGTCATGGAGAGGACAGAAATTTATTTTAAGTCATTTGAAGAAGTTAATGGCAGACAGTGGAGACAGCAATTCAGACCATTCTTTTGAAGACTTGGTTACCAAGGGGGGAGCTGGTATAACATGTGCAGTAGCAATCGATGGACGTGATGAGGTAGGGTCTAATTTTCTTGATTACTTAGTTAATCGATAAAATTGGAGAGCCATTGGGGCACCTGGGTGGCTCAGTCGGTTAGGGTGTGACTCTTGATTTTAGCTCAGGTCATGATCTCAGGGTCATGAGATAGAGTCTCTTATGGGGCTCTGCACTGGGTGTGGAGCGTGCTTAAGATTCTCTCTCTCTCTGCCTCTGCCCTTCCCCCATTTGCTCTCTCTCTAAAAAAAAAAAAAAAAAAAAATGGGAGAGCCATTCTGAGCATGTGTATAGCCCATAAATTAGGAGCCAAAAGTGGGAAAGAAAAATTATTCAGAAAGAGAATGTAACTGTTGGACCAAGTTCATATCAAGCACAAAACCTAGCTTTGAGGAAGAAAAAGGACAGCTTCTTCTAATATTAAAGACAGGTGATATGGTCAGTGCAAACTCTCTTATTTAAAACCTGAAACTCTTGAAGGTAGCAGTTTCTGAGAACATTATATGAGATGGTATGTGCTAAAGTGCTCAACACACATGATTGATTAATGCTGATTTATCTATCTACTCCAAACCTTATAATTTTCTCTTTTCAATACTTGTATCTTGTAATTTTTTTCCCCACATTTTTCTTGGCACCAGAAAAATTCCCTCTGAAAAAACCATTAGTGTAGATTCTGGTTTCAATTACTACGATTGCCCATTACTTCATCAACCTCAACACTCAGCAGTCACAGACCTGGTTAGCTTTAAGTGAGAGCTTCTTTCTCCAGGCCCAGAACTTGTTCCAAGCTTGTTCCAATATGACATACTGTTTCTTAAAAAAAAAAAAAGAAAAAAAGAAAGAAAGAAAAAGAAAGAAAAAGACTCAATGCTTCAATTCCAACAAAATTATTTCTTAAAATTACTTTTTTTATTATGTTATGTTAATCACCATATGTTACATCATTAGTGTTTGATGTAGTGTTCCATGATTCATTGTTTGCGTATAACACCCAGTGCTCCATGCAGTACGTGCCCTCTTTATTACCCATCACCAGGCTAATCCATCCCCCCAACCCCCTCCCCTCTAGAACCCCCAGTTTGTTTCTCAGAGTCCATAATCTCTCATGGTTTGTCTCCCCCTGATTCCCCTCCCTTCATTTTTCCCTTCCTGCTTAAAATTACTTTTAAAACAAATAAGTAGGAAGTAAAATAAGTAAAAGTATAATTTTGATAAAAATGTACATGCCAATATATCTACAAGGCTTTTAATGGAAACAGTGTCTATTTCTCTTTCCCTTTTTCTACCTCTCCCAATCAATTTCAAATCCTTTATTCATGTTTTTGATATTTACCTATATATTTCAGAAAAAAATAGTCTTGAATTACTTTAATAATTCAGCTGTGCTTTTCTTTTTTTAGAAATTATGTATTCACTTACTACAGTGAAAAATGAAATTTAATTCCTTCATAACCTCCAATCTCCTTCACTTTCTTCTCCCATTTTTCCAATATGTTTATTTCTGTTTGTTAGGTCAATAATCAGTTTTTACCTTATTGTGAGTATATAAATATTTTTTACAGCTAACTCATATAAATAATTATGTGCACATTTCCTTTATTGGAAACTTTTTATTTTGGTTTTGCCTTTAATTGAGTTAAAAATTATGTGTGTGTGTAGGCATGTTGTTTTGGTTGCTTGATTTTCTATATACCTATTGCTTATTTATCTCTAAACTCTGCCAGAGTGTAAATATCTTCTCAATATTTTAAATGCGTAGGCATTTCTATTCATTCTATCTTCTCTGAGATATGCTAGGACAGTTTTCTCCTCCTGTTCTCTGGACTGACTCTCTGTTAACCCTTTGCATAGCTATTGTAGTTTTGGGATCTTCCTTCACCGTCATCCCAGAAATTCCCATTGTCTTTCACATGCATTGGTTCCCCTGTGTGTTAGTCCATGTCTCTCTTTTTCTTGACTTACACCCTTTTTTTGGGTGACATGTCTTCTATTAATTTCCTGAGAAAGTCCTCAGGGAGATAAGTTTGTGGTACTTTATAAACACGGTATGTCTTTATTCCACTCTCACACTTTATTTCCAGTTTGGCTGCTGTAAAAATAGAGGATAACAGTAATATTCCTAATTTTTCCCATGTTTTTTTTGTTTATCTAGTGTTGCTGCTGGCAAGTTTGATGCCATTCTGTTTTTCTCTCTCTGGAAGTTTCATCCATGTTCTAAATTTTATTTTATTTTTTTTAAGATTTTATTTATTTATTAATTTGAGAGAGAGAGAGAGAGAGCAAGCACAAGTGGGGGGAGGAGCAGAGGGGGAGGGAAGTGGAGGGGAAAAGAATCTCAAGCAGACTGTGCTGAATACGAGCCCAATGTGGGGCTGGATCTCATGACCTTGAGATTATGAGAAACTGAAACCAAGAGGTGGAGGCTTAACCAACTGAGTCACCCAGGTGCCCCATGTTCTGAATTTTAAAGTGATATGTATCCCTCCCCACCACTGTGTTAGGCATCTATGGACTTTTCACTCTGAACTTCAGTTCCAGAACATTTGTAAAATCATCTACTTGATAATCTCCTTATCATAATTTCTTCTGTTCTTTCTGGTTTTCCCACTGTTCAGATAATGAACTTCTTAGATTGGTGCTGTATTTTTTTCTTCCTATTTGATTTTCTACATTTAGGCTTTTTATTCTAATTTGTTAGAGTTTTCCTTAAGTTAAAATTCAACATTTTCTAGTTGACTTTTTAAAATCATTTCTGCTATCCTATTTTTAATCTCCAAAAGTTTTCCTTTACTTGTCTGGATATTAATTAATTAATTAATTAATTTATTTTTAAAGATTTTATTTATTCATTTGAGAGAGAGAGAATGAGAAAGAGAGCACATGAGAGGGGGGAGGGTCAGAGGGAGAAGCAGACTCCCCGCCGAGCAGGGAGCCCGATGCGGGACTCGATCCAGGGACTCCAGGATCATGACCTGAGCCGAAGGCAGTCGCCCAACCAACTGAGCCACCCAGGCGCCCTGGATATTTATTTTTTTAATATCACGGTCTTTTTTTTCCCGAGGAAATAAAATTTCTTAGTTCTGGGAGATAGATGTTAAATGTGCACACACACACACACACACACACTCTTAAAGTTTTCTACTGCTTCCATCATTTTATTTTCTCCACATTTGTTATTTTTGTTTGTTTGGTCTCTGTCTTTCACCTTAGAGGCTTTCTTCAGATGTCTGGGGATACATGGCTGCTCATAAATATGTAAGAATGAGTCACTAAACATCTAATAAGATACTTTTGGGCTTGTCAACTGGTGCACCTCCTTGGTGGGTGATCTGGCCCTGTAAACTCCTGACTGTTAATGTTTTTTAGGTCTTTTCTCTTAGTCTGGTTCGATTCCCCAGAGAAGAATTATCCAACCTCATGGCAGGAGAGTCTAATATTGGCTGTTAGTATTCATAGCGTTGGGTTAGGGGGAAGATGAGAGAGATCTCAAGGGTTCTGTGTGTAGTCCATGAAGTTAGAAATGCCCTAGTTCGGCCCTGTGATCTCTACTAAGCATGCCCTCTGACTCATCCTCTACAGAAAGTAAACCCCAGCCTTCCATAGAAGAGGAAGTCACCTAGTTACTTGTGATGCACTTAGGGATCTGGTTCTCTACTTGCAGGCAGTTAACAATCCTCTTGTATTAACCCCACCTTTACCTTTAGGTTCATGGATACCCAGTGGTGGCAATTCTGGAGAGTTTCTGAGTTTTGTGGTACAAATAATGTTGCTTCTGCTTCTGGACATTCTTTATGAATGTCTTGGAATTCACCTTTCTTCAGGCTAAGGCAGTTACTATTTGTCTATTTGCCTTCTAGCTTCCAAAACTGCGTTGCAACATCATTTCTTGTGTGACATTTGTATTTGTCATTTAATACCTTAAAATCCCGAGTTATTTTAGTAGAGGGTCATGAAGAAGCAGAGGTAAGCATGCATTGGTTCTGCTGTACAATTTAGGACATTTAGAACACACACACACACACACACTTTTTTTTTTCATTCCATAACTGGAAACTTGTACCTCTTTCTCCTTTTCACCCATTTTGCCCACCTCCCACTCCCTTCCCCTTTGGCAATCACCAATGTGGTTCTCTGTATTTAGAACATATAAGTTTTTGATATAGCTTCATAAGATATAGCATTATATAAGAACACTGCTCTGAGCATGGAAGTCACAACTTTTAAATGTTTTATAAAATGCAAAAAACCAACATAATTTTCTAAAGGTGATAAAATTGAATCACGAATCCCTTCAGTAACAAATAATCTACATCTATTTCTATGTACTTCACACATCTCTTAATAACCATGAAGGGATTATAGTATTCTCAGTAGATCAATTCCATACTTCTTCTTATTAATCATTCTAACTTTTATAATGCTGGAAGTGCCAAAATATCTCCTCATTGCAGCTGCATATTCACGGTCCAGAACATTCTTTCCAGTATGACTTGATTATCCTCATCAACTTTGTAACAACCTTCATATGTGAGGTGAGAGAGTGAAGAAATCAATCTTGCCATCAATAGGAGTGGATTAAGAGTTCCAATGTGAACTCAGAAATAGTGCCCTTGTTGTGAGGAGCATTAGTTGGAGCGTGTTGCTCATTCTAGAGCAGAAACACAAAAATAAAAAATAAAAGTAAAGTAGAGTACAAATCTTTGGTAACATGACTGTTTCTCATTTTCAAGAACTGGTTGAAATATTTAATAATTTCAAAGAATAAATAAATATTGGGCCAAAGAAGCAGACATAACAGTAAATGTGGAAACCCAGGCAAACACGCAAGTATCTGTACTGAGTTGTGTTGGTGCAGCTTCAAACTGATATGCCAGTAGAAAAGAACAGGCAGCATGTGAATTAGGATCCAAGAACTGCCCCCAATCTCGTAAGGTGCAATTCGGAGGGTGAATAATTTCTATAAGTTAAAATAGTCCACAGCAGTGAGTGGTTTATAAGAGACTGCTGTATGGCACAAGAACTTCAAGAAGGTAGGAGAGTTCTCCTGAGGGCCAACCACCCTAATCCGAGTTAATGGGTAAATGCCTGGATAAGGTCTCAGTCAGACATTTAAAAAGAAAAATTAGGGTGCCTGGGTGGCTCAGTCATTAAGGGTCTGCATTCGGCTCAGGTCATGATCCCAGAGTCCTGGGATCTAGTTCTGCATCAGGCTCCCTGCTCGGCGGGGAGTCTGCTTCTCCCTCTCCCTCTGCCTGCTGCTTTCCCTGCTTGTGTTCCCTCTGATCCTTCTTTCTCTCTCTCAAATAAATAAATAAAATCTTAAAAAAAATAAATTTCCTAAAAAAAAAGAAAAAAATGAAGCAAAATATATGAAGTTAGGAAAAAAGTACCATTTTTCCAAATAGTCTTCCTAGTGAGCACTTCAGGTTACATGAATTTCTTTAAAAAATTTACATGAATTATTTCCCCCAAAGTTTATATATTTTTATGCCCCATATCCCTCTGTAAAGAAAAAAAATCTTATTTCTATTGCAGAGCACAGAAAATGAAGTATAACACAAAGATTGGTGGGAAGAGAGGGGAGGGTGGTGAGATGTCTTGAAATTAAGTCAGAACAACATGAAGAATATTCATGTTCCTTTTCTCTTGGTTCCATTTCCAAATACGTATTCTCAAATTAGTGTAGAAAAATATTTATTACATGCTTAATGGCATGTAATTCCATTAGATAAATTATAAAGAAAAGGAAAGATATATTTAAAGTGACATCCAACTCTGAATTTTAAAGCCAAGAGAGAAAGGAAAGTATACAAATTAAAAGTAGAAAATAAAAGCATTGCATAAAAATCTAAGGAAACAGTGCAATGCAGAACCAATTCTAAGGAAAAAAAAATCTATGCCAATTAAAAAATCAGTGGGACTCTTTTATTGTGTTGACTCGTGAACTCAAGAGATCAAAAGATATCCAATATACTTTAGTAATTTGTCAAAAAATTTGATAATTGGTCCAATTGTCTAATTCCATTTAACTTAGGAAGATATAAATTGCATAGTGTTGACCACAATTGAAGCAGAGATTTCATTACCTAGGTCAGCTATAGATCTATCATTCATATATTGCTTTATTCTTTCAGCTTATAAACAATTACTTAGTGTTTATTGTCAGTGGAGTGTCAGGACATTGAAGAAGAAAAAAGACGTGGTCCTCATTCTTTAGGACCTCAGACCTTTGGAGAAGGTGAAAACCAGAACTGATCGTCATGGAACTGCTATGTGATGAGTGTTTATGGAGACAGGATATTTAAGTGTTGGGGTGGGGAGACCAAAGGAAGGTTTCAGAAGCTATGCTTGATTTCAATTAAGTATAACTAAGTTCTCAACAATAAATCAATGGAGGGATTATTTCAGGTAGAAGAAAATGTGCAACAGCACAGATCATGAGAGGGATTGGATTATCTTTTGGAAATCCCAGCAGAAACACTGCAGATTTGCAGGAAGTGGTAGGAAGTGAGTTGACTGGTGGTTGAAGGGACTTATGTATGCTAAGCCAAGGAATTTATACTTTGGTATAGGTACTGGGGAGTCAAAGATTTTAAGAGGGAGATAGAAATGATTTAATTTGCCTTTGAAAAGATCTCTGGTAGGACCTTGAAAGGTGAACTGGAGAGAATTGAACACTTAAGCAGAAAGAAAAGTGAATAGCCGTCGCAATAAGAAAGAATAGTCTTGAGAAATATTTAATAGTTAGAGCTATTAGGTTTGTTTTTTTTTAAAGATTTTATTTATTTATTTCACAGACAGAGATAGTGAGAGCAGGAACACAAGCAGGGGGAGTGGGAGAGGGAGAAGCAGGCTTCCCGCTGAGCAGGGAGCCCGATGCGGGGCTCGATCCCAGGACCCTGGGATCATGACCTGAGCCGAAGGCAGACGCTTAACGACTGAGCCACCCAGGCTCCCGCTATTAGGTTTTTATCATTAATTAGATTCAGAGGAAGAAAGAAACCAAGAATGATTACCTGGTTTTTAGTTTGGCCAAATGGTGACCGATGTTTCTATTAGTCACATAAATAGAAAAGAGAAGAGCAGAGGGAAGATAATGAATTTGTTTTGAGTAAATTGGATACTTTAACAATGGAGAGTAAAATAATTTACTTAAATACTAATACAAGCAGAGATTTTTAAAAAATAGTTTCTTTTTTGAAAATAAATAAGCTTTTTTTTTTTTTTTTTAAACCCTGGAAATGTGTTAATAATATCAATTGATCTCCACGTATCCAGACATCTATCTTTCCCATTCCTGGAATTTGGGTATTATTTAAACCTGCTTTCTTTGGAACATTGCCTTTGGCAAATAGCCTGAAGAAGTATATAAATTTAGGAAAGTCTTTGCAGATGGAAATTTTGCTTTCCCCATTTTATTACCATTAATGTCCTTCCCTTTTCTTGACCATGACAAGGAAGAATTCAATTAGAGGACACTTTTAGGTTTGAGCTTTGCCTTATAATAACTGGATTTATTTAGTTATCACAGGATGAACAGATGTGTCTAAAACCACCTTATGTTTCCCAACATAATATTGTTGATCTCTATTTTTTTTTCTTTTTGGAATGGGGACCAGACAAATGGTGACCAGACGGTCCAGTCTGGAAAAGCGTAATTGCCAACTCTGATTTAAGTGGGAGTGGAAAAATTCCTCAGAGGAAAGTGGGAATTTAGCTCAAGATAGTAGTTTCCATGTGTGAGGGGGTTTTAATTTCTCCAAAGGAAGAAAAATAGAAATAACAGAAAAAAAAAACATTTATAGGATTTAGGAATGATAAGTTTATTTTTAGGGAATCTATTTAAAATAGCTGTTTCTTTCTTATGTATATTTGTACTAGTAGAAATAATTAAACCTTTTTTTTTCAGGCTTTAGAATTTCCCATCAATACTTTAGAAGGAGTTAACTGAGCTGACAGATTTGATTACTCAAAGTGGTCAGTCTCATTTTTTATTTCACTTTGACATAAGACTTGGCACAAGTCTGTTACAAGCTATGCTCATTTATTGCTGCACTTCTAAGTTATAAATCTGGTTTACATCTATGGAAAATGTAGTGTAGAATTGAAGACATGTCCAATTATCTGGGCAATTTGTTTTATGAACTTATACCAAATTAAATAGAAAGCATAGCCAGTATTTGTTCTTCCTCTGTGGGCTACAAATCAGTTAAAAAAAAAAAAAACAAAAAAAACCTTTTTGAACGGGGGCATTGAAAGTTCTGGCTTTTGAGACTGTTTCCTGAATGTGTTCTGATTAAAACAGGATCTGAGAGTCTGATTGATAGTCTCTATTTCCTTTCTTAATGTCACAAATACATTCAGAATGTTGACTCCTATGAAAGGTAGAATTGCTGAGCTGGATTGCATTGCCTTCAGCGTTCTTCATATTAGTTGGAGGAAATGATTTGACTAAGCACTTAAATCATGGATATGCAAGGCTGCTTTTCTCAGGAAATAGTTACTGAAAGGGATTTTGTGAGTCTCTCATCTATAAAAATGAAATAAAGTTCAGCCTAGGATGAGTAATCGAGATGTAGTAGTGCATGTATATGCTTTTGACTTTTACAAATAGAGTGACTCATTTGATCAAGCGTCATGTGTAAAGATGAATTGTTGAGCATTTGTCTGCTGGTCCTAAGAAGTGGGTATTATCCCAGGGATATAAGGTTATGACAGTATTGGGGGTGATGGTGGCCAACTGCTTTTTTGATTCTACTCTGTTTTGGGGAAGGAAATGAGTCTGCTGAATTAAAACAAAACAAAACAAAATAGTGGGGAAGACTTTAAGCTCTTGAAAACTTCTTTGATGATAGGATTCTTAATTGTAAATGTTTGCATCTAAGATGACTTGTTAGAATGTGTAGTTCTGCTACAATTTATACTCTGTTGTGTCTTCCATTACATTCAGAGACATACACATTTTCTTAAAGGCTGGTTTTCTTGTTCTGAATGGTTCTTGTTGTCTCTAGGCATTGACAGCCACCCAGGGCTGTGCTGCTTCTTTAACACAAGCTCCCACACTCGACTTCTATCTTTGAAGTTGACCCCGCCATCCCTGGAGATGGAGCAGCTTCACAAGGCTGGACCTTTCTGTTGTCCCTGGAATGTCCTTACCTGCTCAGCCTCCACTGCTCCCAGGCCTGGAGGACCATGATGGAACACCCAGTCATTAGAGAGGGCTTCTACTTGCATTTCCTGGGTTACATTTTCCCTCTTCATTGTATTCCCGTCCCTATTTCCATTACTTAGCAATTTGACATGGTCTCTGATCGACAGAGGGTTTCTCCCCTTATTTTTGGGCATAGCTATGTGTTTATCGATTTCAAGTGTATCTTCTATCAACTTTCAGGTTTCAGATTGTTCAAGCTGACATATTGCATGAAATCAATGCTTCTTTAGGCTTAATTGAGATCCTTGTGCTTACTTAGGAATTTTCATTGCTACCTCAGTCCAGACTCACCTATAAGACTCATCACCAATTGTCTTTTGACTGGAGATAGTTACTGCCATGCACATTCAGAGACTGACCGTACATGGAGAATCATCACTTAATTAAATTATTTCTATTTCTTTTAAACAATAACAATTTATAAATCTCAGGAACATATGTATTTTATTTTAAAAATAAAAAAATTTAGCTATCCCATTTCTTTCTATTCCCTTATTATTCCAGGCCTTAAATATAACCAGTTTTTCTGTTAAAGGGGGCCAAAAAGGTATTAACAGGGAGAAATATTTTAAAATTCAAAAGTAATGAACTCTTAAAGTAATTTGCCAATGAAAAATACTTTCTTAGGTTCAAATCTGCAATCATATATGGCAAACAGATTAGCACAAATTGATTTAGAAAATAGTCTTTTGTGCTAATAGCAAGATTTAATCACCTGGTAAAAATAATTTATTTTTGTGGATGAGGATTTTGTTCCTTAGAGGATGGTCAATACCCACTTTTGTCATATATATAAATTAAAAACTATTTCTCCGGAGAGCTATTATGAAAGCCTTAAAAGGAATCTCCTTATTCCTATATACATTTCCTGATCTGTTTTTCTTTCTGCTATTAAAATTAAGTGGATGCCATATTGAAACTTATCTTCATTGCTTTTTATTCTCCCCAGAATTATTCACGTCATAGTCTATTTTTCTCCATTTATTATGCTAATTTGCTTTTAATTTGACAGTTTTCCTCATGTCTCAATGCATTGTTTTGACAGTGAGTTACTCATCAAGATTTTACTTGAAAAAATAAAATGATAATTCATGTTCACATGTTAAACTTAGCTCATTTTAGTCTCTTTTTATTCCGCAGTCCTATGTACATTACAATGACAGAGACTATAACTGACAAGATAATGGATTAAACTTTATAAGTTGATCTAGCTAAAGAGGGTTCATTGGATACTAGAAACTAAACTGAGAGCAATTTTTTTTTAAATAAAGGAATGTAGAAAAAAAATAAACCCACAAAAGAGAAAATAATTTATTTGTAAAAACCAATACTTTTTATGCTTAACTAATAACAAGCTAACTTATATACCATTTAGTCCTATTTTTCCTCATGCATATGTGACCTGGATAGGTATGCCATATACTGGTTTATGAGTAATATTAGTTTTCCTTAATCTGCACTCTGCCTCCTCCTTTCTTTGCATATTCTCCTTGATTAATGAACTTTTTTGTTTTCACTCCTTTTCTTCCGTATACCGTCTGCTTTTTTTTTTTTTTTTTTTTTGTGGGGGGATAGGGACTAAGGGTTCAATTATCTATCTATTTATCTTCTTTTCTGTCTCTATCTCAGGTATTTTATTTTATTTTTTTTAAAGATTGATTTATTTATTTGAGAGAAAGAGAGCGAGTGCATGAGCAGGGGGAGGAGCAGAGGGAATGAGAATCTCAAGCAGACTTCCTGCTGAGTGCTGAGTGTAGAGCCCATGGTAGGGCTCTATCCCACAACACAGGAGATCATGACCTGAATCACTAAACCAAGGATCCAATGCTTAACTGACTGAGCCACCCGGGCACCCCTTGGGTATTTTAATAATAACCCCTGACATAGCTTTGATGATGGCGATGAGACTTTTCTTTGCACATTCTTTTCCATCTCTCCTTACTTCCTATTCCCTATAGAGTTTTTTTTTTTTTTTAAGATTTTTATTTATTTGACAGAGAGAGCACAAGCAGAGGGAGAGAGAGGGAGAAGCAGGCTCCCTGCTGAGCAAGGAGTCTGATGCGGGACTCGATCCCAGGATGCTGGGATCATGACCCGGGCCGAAGGCAGCCGCTTAACTGACTGAGCCACCCAGGCGTCCCTTCCCTATAGAGTTTGATAAAGAAGATTAAGAGGTTAGAACTCTTTGAGTCTATAGTTTCTGGAAAGAGCCTTTTCTTTGCCAATGTTTCCAACTCTATTAAGCCAAGGGGTCCAAACAGCCCGTAGCAGGTGTGGTGGGCAGCTCGCACGGAGGTCTTTACTCAGTGTATTATGTTGGTGTCATCAACCAATAGCCCTTGAACTGGATTCTGTCTAAAAGACAGTGAAAGACAGACTAGACAGGAAATTCCTGCCCCATTCTTTGTCTCCTGTTTTCTTTTTAGGACGAGGAGTCTGTGGTAGAAGGGTGTTTTCTTCCGATATAGATTCAAAGGATTTCACAGCTTTTTTTTCACAAGTACATGTAGGGGCCCATGGAGCCTGGCCAAATAGCTCCCTCTCCCTTATTGAGGACAATTAAGGAAAAAAATTGAAAGCCCTATATTTTTCGAGTGTGAGTTTTATGGGCAAAGTAGAAAATGTTGAACTCAATATTTAATTTCTGATTTAAAAAAACCCTGTTTTTATGTTAATCATTTACTTAATATTTTCATTTACTTAATTTAAAAATATTTTTGGATCATAATGATCATCCTAAGATCCATGTTTATATGACAGAGAAATATAATATTCTTTTTATGGACTTAAAAAATCTTATTTCAGTATACGTCATTTAAAATTCTTATGAAATGGTTAGTACAAATTCCATAGAATTTGGATGGGATTTTAACATGACTGTACTTTAAAAAATATTCTTAAATAAGGCCATTATCATATTAAATACATAGCTGCTATATTATCACTTCTTTGAAGCACTGTTCTCAACAATAAGTTGAGAAAATCATTCTCACTCATAAAAGTCTATTTAAATTTAGTGGTGTGAGCATCCCATTTGCTTTAAAGAAAACCACTTCTTATTAAAAACATTTAGACAAAAAATTACTTCACACAAAGAAGTTAAATACCACTGTTTAATGTTTTATTACAGCACTGGGAACATTAAATAAATAACAATGGAAATAAAGCAAGGCATAAGGTCTGTTAAGCAGCCTGGACTTTATTTACACAAGAGACTGTTGAAATTTATGTTTAAGTTACTGAATACCCATTTATATAACAGCTGAATCTGTAGGTGTCACATTTAATTCTTTAAAAAAATCTGCTTTTCAGCTGGAAACTGTGCCTTACTCCACTTCTTTGTCCTAGAGATGCCATTTTACTATGTAGTAGTTGATTAGTTTAAAACTGGGGAAATTAGAGTACCCCGTTCGCTTGGCCTCAGATTGACTGGTCTAGTTATGGGTATAAGGCCACAGTTGGCCAGTGCATCCCTTCTCTAGTATTATCTTGCTGCCATGTGCATTTATTGTGGCTACTGTTTTAATATGGAAAGAAAGCAGCAGTTGCAAATTGACACATGTCATGTTTCATTGGTTAGAAGGGCAAGGGTGGGTTCTCTGTGGGGGCGGGGACCGGGAAAGGGACAGTAGAATTAATAAGAGAGAGAATGAGAGGAGAGGAGGGAAAGGGAGGATGCAAATGGAAAGAAAGAGATTAAGGTGACCCATCGGGTGAAAGAGGAGAAATGGATAGTCCTGATGGCACTGGAATTATTTGAATTCTTGGTTCTCTGCTTTGCCTGTAGCTTGGTTGTTCTACAAGATACTCCAATATCTTTCCAAGAAAAAGTCTCCTTTAAAGTTTGTTCTTACTGAGTATCTGTCATTACCACCAAAATATTTCTAATAAATGCAAATCATATCTTATTTTACAGGTCTCATTTAGAGAGACATCCATTTGAAGAAAGGCAAATTTGCAAATATGGTCTATGTCCAAATGCATAGATCCTCAGAAAACTACTTAACATTGATGATGGTTAACTGTCAAAGAAGGCAAATAGCAAAAGTGAAAGTGTTGAATCTATTAAGAGGGATTTAGAAGTCTTTTAGGATTCAAAATTTAGGCTTTCTTTAACGAGTTAGAAAGGCAGTTGATGAAATAAGTTTGCATATGAAGTTTGCTTACTCGGTTTACCTCATGCAGAGGTAATAATCCCAGTGATTTTGATTGTCTTAATACAATCACCATGTTGTCACAGGTGAATTTTGCCCATTCCCATACATAAATCCAGTTCACTATTGTCTGTAAAATGAGCCCTTATAGTTCAACTCCAAACTTCCTGTCCCTTTACTATCTTTTTTAAGGGCCTTCCTTGTAAAAAAAAACCCTTGTTTTCAGTTCTATGTTGATATAGAGACTTAGTCACTGACATAATGTGATTTATATTTAATGGAGGAGTAGATAAAATATGTCACTATAATACTGAATGATGTACAGAAAGTATGGATATTTACTATGAGGCCTTAAGGATACTTAAAATGCAAGACCTGGGTCTTCCCTTTTGGAGATCATTAGTATTTTTTTTGCTTTAGCCATCATCCAGAAAACTGGGAAACACAGCCTTTTGGGTAGCTCAGCAACCGATGTTTATAATTCTACAGTTCAAGACAGTTTTTAGGATGATGGCTTTGCAGAATATTTTGCAGAAGAGTACAAATCAGGGAAGAGCTCTACCTCTTATGGAGAGGCTAAGGAACACACATATTGAGCATATTTTTGGTCTCCTGAAGGAACCTCCTTTAGCAGTTGCTGAACACTGATGATGTCACTCCAGCCCCTAAAAATCATTTCTGAGTTTCCTTGACTTAATTCTTTATCAAATGCAATAGCTACAAGGCTCTGACTGCCAGAGCTCTGCTTTACTGATTTGCTTGCTCATTTTTGCTCTGATTCCCCCTTTCCTTCTTTTGACCTATGTTCATGGCTTCTGGGTGATGATACACTCCATTTTCTTCATTATCTGACTTTGGTTCATACCCAGCTTTGACATCCTTGCTTTTCTGTCTTCAGGGCTTAAGTCTCAAAGGGACTGCAATTCATTGGTCCCTTAATTTTCTTAGAAAAATTAAATCCGTGTTTGGGAATTTAAATTCATTTAAATCCTTTTCAGGAATCTATTACTGGATGAGCGATAATAAGGAATGATTGGAGGGTTTTAAACTAGTTGAAGAGCATCTTGATGGGAAGACTGTGACCATGTCAAGGATAGAACAGAAGGCTATGGAGCGTTTGAGAGATACCACTTAAAAGTAAGATTAGTATATGATTCTGAATTTGTCTGTTTCTCCAGTATAGACACTTTTTCAAGTCTCCTTCATTGTTTAGTTAGCGTAATATCTTGTCGTTTTAATAAGTAAATGAAAAATAATAATGAAAGTTTAAACCAAGGCTGCCAGGGATGAAAGAAGAGTTATAATCAACAGTACCTGACCTCTCTTTGGAATATGAAGGAAAGGAAGAAGTCAGTCTCTCTCTCAGATTTTAGGTTTGTGTTGCTGAGTTGGTGGTATTATTGACAAAGCAGTCAATAAAATAGTTAGGCTACCAGGTTTTGAAGCTACAGGTGATGACTTCCGTTTTTGTTGTGTTTAGCTTTTGGTACTCAAGGGACATCCCAAAGGAGCTGTCCAGTAAAGAGTTAGATACTTGGATCTGGAACTCAGAGGAGAGATTGAGAGTTAGATGATGGGATTCTTAGGCAGGGGAATCTCAGTATTTAAAGAGTGAACTGTAACAATATGCTAGAGAAGAGATGGAAGAAGATAGATTCAAGAACTAGAATGGTAAATAAAAGAATAGCGGTGTAAAAATTAGAGAAGAGAAAATATTAATTGTGATGAGATCACATAAGTCTACTACACGTGGTAGTTCTGTGGTTTGACCTATCCAAACAGGAGGTGGAGAGCAAGATGCATTGGCAGAGAATCTTACCACCCTGCCACTGCCCTTCAGTCAGAATCTCCCTCTTGGTAAGGTTGTCTGCAGAGGCTACTAAAGGTATTCAAGGCAGCCTGGGTTAACAGCTTTTTTTTCTCTCTGTGCAAATGGACTGCATGGTGCTGTCTTTTGTTGTGATCTGACTGAAATATTCACATTTCTCTTTCTCTAATTGGAGAGTATTTGCTTGTACACTTAAGAATGTCTTTGCTTTAAGATTAAGAACTTAACCTCTGAGCTCTCAAAATAATCTCTGGGCAAACGTCCCCATCTTAATCTGTAGTTATTGTTTCCTAAGTAGTATCTGAACATGGTTTGTAGTACAGGGCTTTGTACATAGCTTGTGTTCACCCAGAAAATGTCAAATGAATGAATGATGTTGCTGTTGACTTCTATGTTTATTAATCTAACAAATTTTCCAAAAAACATTTTTGATAATTTTAAAGTGGATTCTAGGGGCGCCTGGGTGGCTCAGTTGGTTAAGCTACTGCCTTCGGCTCAGGTCATGATCCTGGAGTCCCGGGATCAAGTCCCACATCAGGCTCCCTGCTGAGCAGGGAGTCTGCTTCTCCCTCTGACCCTCCCCCCTCTCATGTGCTCTCTCTCATTCTCTCTCTCAAATAAATAAATAAAATCTTTAAAAAAATAAATAAAGTGGATTCTATCTGTGAGATGAGACTGATAAGTGAAAAATGATGAGTTCAATGAATAAAATGTTCAATTAAAATATTCTTTACTCTTGGTAATTTTAGTGAGTTTTCTTACCATTTCTATGCTTTAGTTTTTGACTCTGGAAAACTGAGTCTACTTGGACTTGGGCCATTGGCCTATTTTGTGTTTCCAGTTTTTGCAAATTGGAATGTGTATTAAATTTCAGAGTTCCTAAGCCAAAAGTATATTAAAAATCCCCATTTGCTCTTTTCTAATGGAAAAATAAAGTGATCTCCAATGGAGAGGGACTCCCTCTTCTGTGAGCTTGCCTGCAGAACAGGGGAGTATTTGTATGCAAGCTCAGAATCACTGTGCCAAAAAGGTGGTATGTTTTGATGTATTCTATCAATCATTTTGTCCTTTTGTTAAGGTTTTTATTTTGTGTTTCACAGAATGTAAATCTGGCTTATTGCCTTTAAATATTCATGCAGAGTCATATATTATCTTTAAAATTTCATGTTTTTCTTGGCATAATTCTTAAATTAGAATTAAGAGCCTCTATAATTTATGAGCCAATCACTTGAGTTTCTGAATATAAAATGGAACCAATCAAGCCACCAGAGTAAAGATGCATTAAGTCAAGTTGCTCTGGAAATGAAAATATAGTTAAGAACTATATTTTTCTGCTGGAACAAAACAGATTATCTTTATGTGAGTTACAGGGTCATCCAGTCAAATAATCAAGCAATTTGTTTTTGCTATTGTTTCTACTGTTGTTGAGGTGACCCCAAATCTGGAATTCTACCCTTATGAACTGAATGTTTGAGGCTGCCTCAAAGTGCACACGTTGAAGCCCTAACCACCAATGTGATGGTAGTTAGTAGGAAATTAGGATTAGATTAGGTCATGAGGGTGGGGCCCTCCTGGTGGGTTTAGTGATTTTATAAAAAGAGGAATCGAGAGAGAGAGAGAGAGATATCTTTATTCACCTGTGAGAACATAGCCCAGACCGTGGCAAGCCAGGAAGAGAATTCACAGCAGAAACAGAATCTTGTATTCAGCCTGAAGAACTGTGAAGAAATAAATGTCTGCAGTGTAAGTCGCCCAGTCTGTGGTATTTTTATTATGGAAGCCCAAGCAGATCAAGACAAATATGGTAGCTGTTTCCTTGTTCCATATTCAGAATTTTATTGCATCCTTTGTATTTCAAATGCAGACAAATCAATAAACAAAATGTTCAGAGACTGTGGGGTATTGTATAGGACGTAGACAGGGTAATGTGGTGGAGAAGTAGAATAATCAGGAGAGATCTCTTTTTGGAGATGGCATTATTGTCAAGAATAAGGTTAATCAGTGTTGTGAGGAGTAAGGGCAGGAGAGTGTTTTGGGAAGAGGGAACAGACATCTCATTGACCCTGTATGCACCCTAGAAGCCACTCTTTGTGTATTCTAAATATTAAATAGAAATAGATGAAAAGAAGTAGATAAAGATGAAGTTTGTTTTGGATTTAGTTAGGGATGGAGAAGAACTTTGGAAATATAAATCTTTCACTGGGCATGTATGCAAATTATTTAAAAGAAAATAATGTCAATGTATTTAAAATTGGAACAACTGTTGAAAATGTTCGTTTACATTCTCATTCTTCCTCTGTCCTCTACTTTTGTGTACATGTCTCTGAATTGTGGGATCTACATTCACAATTGTGAATGCCTCTCTACAAATGGACATCGGAAACCATGAATGGATTTGGGAAGTCAGTATAGATTTGCTGGAGTGTAGTGTCTTATTTCCACCATGTAAGTTAAAGTCTAACCTCTGGAGCCAGATTTCTGCAGTGATTTTCTGGCTGAGGCTCTACAAATGTGGTTGGCACCACACTAGGTGGCTCAGGTAGCCAGGAACTGAGATTATGTTTACCATTTTCATAAACCTCATGGAATAAATATAGGCTCCAGTCACCCTTTCTTCTACCCCCCACTGTAGCTGTTAGCAGGAAGGAAGTATCATTTCCATCTCTTGGTACAATGAAAGCTCTGAGAATCTAGTTACAATTTCTCTTAGCAAATGGAATCCCAGAAGTGTCTGTACATAGCTAAAATGCACATGTATTCTCCTCTTAGAATTTTTTTTCAGACCATGGTTGAAAAATATCTGCTCTTTAAATTATTCCATTGCTTTACAGAGGAAGTATTAATTACATGACTGCAAGCATAGATCAGGCTGGGATGTAATTACAGGGCTTACTCTGTCTCTGTTGTCCAACAGAATTAGGCAGGAAGTGTTCGCGATGCCAACAGTTTAAGGTGTTTTGGAGCCCATTATGTTTCTGGTTCTCTCAAGAACTTAAGCACAGATCAAATGACATTTCTGTTGCCCAATTGTCTGGAAAAATGACAAAGTAAGTATTACCTGAGATACATTTTTACAAGTTTTGTGTTTGCACATTGATAGGAAATGCTGTATGCAGCCTTAAAAAGGGAGTCTTCATTCTTGTTATCTGACTTTTTTCTCTTTTGTCATAGTTGGAGTCCATTACTCTATATTTGAGTATCACATTAAACAATGATGTAGCTATGAAGATAAAAATGTGTTTGTATTATATAGTTACACCTTTTTAACAATACTTCTGCATAAAATTGTTTTTTTAAATGTCCAACTTCAAATTGGAATGTCAGAATAAAAATAAAAGTCTCTAAAGATTACCCTTCTATCTCAATCACTCTTTTTTTGGTGTTATTATTTCCTGTACTGTGATTTTTCATAATTCTTGTAAAAATTGAATCTATTTAAATTTTTACTTGTTAGTTCTCTTGCAAGTTCATGTTTACTCTCAGCTTTTAAGCAAGCTCTCCCAAACAGTTAAAAAAGTTTTAATTTTGCCACTGTTTCCTGCCATTTGGGGGGCTACATTTTCTGAAAATTCTTCTCCTAGTTACAGATTCTTCTCTACCCATTCTCCCATCACAAATATTATATTTCTTGATATTTTTCTTGTCGCTATTAGGCAATTCATACTACATCCCTCCTCTTTCCTCAGACTTTCACACTATTAGAATGCTTGGTTTCCTCATAATCTACCCCAAATTACATTCTGAGTGCATGTTTTTTCTTGAAGCATGTGTACATATAATCACTTTTAGGGCCAGTTACATAACTCTAACCTTATTACTGTTTTTGCAATCACTGCATTTACTTCCTGTTCAAGGTTTCCTTTTTCACCTTCTTATTCTTGTCCTTTTAAAACAGGCTGACAATTTCTATTATATATCAGAGCAGGAGAAATGAACCTCCAGAGTTGTACATGCTTCCCTCCCCCCAACCTTTTTTTTGTATCATATTGATAGAAGCCATCACTCTGGAGACACAGACTTGGATTTTGACTAACATCTCCATTCACTGCTAGCAAAGTAATGCTAAATTTGATTGGTCGATTTATTTCAGAAGGAAATGAAAAAACCATATTTAATATATTGCAAGACTTGAAGTGTAGGTAAATTTATGTGCTAAGCAATGAAAGAAAATATTCAAGGAGAAGACCATGTGTCCTAAAAGGGTCTGTAGTACAGCAGAAGGTATAGTGATAGAAAGTCAAAAGGCTTGGGTCTGAGTTTTGGCTCTGCATCTTCCTTGCTGTGTGATATTGCTGGACACACCACCCAACTTGTTTAGGTCTTAGCTGTCTCACTCAAAAGGGAAATGTTATTCATCTCCAAGAGTTGTCATGTTAATAATCAAGTAAGATTACTGATATAGAAGTGCCTAATTTTCTTTTACTATCTTCTTCCTGTTTTTTTTTTTTTTTTTAGTCTGGGCTCATTTTCATTAAATTGGTTCTTTGTTTTTAAACCTGTACTTATCACTGAGTAAGAAACAGTGATGTACCTTTGGTGAAGGTCCCAGAGCATCACAGGTAAGAGCACAGAAGCTAGTCAAGTGAATTGTGTTCATATCTCAGCTCTCCTGCTTCCTATTGGTGTGACTTTGGGCAAGATGCCTAACTTTTTAAGTCTCAGCTTCCTCTCCTATAAATTTGGGATAATAATAGTAAGAGACAGAATAAAAAGCACTTAAAACAACCGGTGCATATCTCATAAGTATTCAATCAATGTCAGTGATCACAAGTCAACAGTTCCATTAACAAGTGTCATAATATCGGTCAGGAATATAGTGTTATAGCTGTTTTCTTTCCTTAAAATCTATACAACATAATGTCTTAGCATCACCTAGGTATGCAGCTTGACTCCACTTTATATAATAAAACTAGTATATTTTCTGAATTAGTTCACAGTACAAATGTTGGATTTTGTTTAAAGAAATGAGAATAATATATTTTATACGTAGTTTTCTCTCTTAACAGACCACATGTAGATAATTGTAATGAATGTGTTAATGCAAATGCTTCTTGCCAAATAAATAATTAAGAGGCCAGCTTGTTACTCAGGAAATAGCAGCGAACTTCATAACAGAAATCTTGGTTTTGTAAACCATTTTTTCCAACTTCTGATAATGTGACCATATACTTATCTGACTCTAAATTTTGATCTTTAAATTTTCTATAATCTCTGCCTCCTTGCATTTATCTCTGTGGGTCAGAGAAAATAAATAGAGTTTTATTCAGAAAAAAGGGGGGGCACCTCTGAAATGCTCTTAATATTTCCCCAGGAAGAATATACAAATATGTGACAGAAATGATGTAAGAATTTCTTAGATTTCATCATACAAAGTTACCTGAGTTTTAAGTAAGTGGTATAGGAGAAGACCAATATAAACAAATGAAATGTTTCAATTATGGATTATTTTTTAAAGTGACTGAAATATTAGCACTTTCCATTACAGAGACTAAGCTCTTAAATAAGCTTTTTTTTGAAAATTTAGAAAATATTTTTATTGTTTTGAAAACTTAGGTATGCTTTTGGCATAAATTTAAGGAGAGAAATTTTAATAAGTAGGTAAGGACTATTTTATTAAGAATATGAATTTTTGATATATTCATACATTTTCCCCTAATTTTTTTTAAGATTTTATTTAGTTATTTGTCACACACAGAGAGAGAGAGAGAGCACAAACAGGGGGAGCAGCAGAGGGAGAGGGACAAGCAGACTCCCTGTTGAGCAAGGAGCCCCATGTGGGACTCAATCCCAGGACCCTGGGATCATGACCTGAGCCAAAGACAGACACTTAAGCAACTGAGCCACCCAGGCGCCCTCCCCTTTACTTCTTGAAAATGGTTTGACTTAACATTCAGTTGTAATTTGTTTATATTATTAATTTATTTAGCATATTTATTTTGCATAAGGAAAAGAAATATTTGTTGTGGAAGGGATGGCTATTTGCCAAAAAAGAGTACTCTCTCTTCCACATGCAGAGTGGTCATTGGGAAATATCTGCCCATTTTCTCAGTGGGAGTGCTTCCCTGTTCCACACCCTCTTGCAGTCATGTGACTGAGACATAGTCAATGGAATGAGAGAAATATACTATTTCTCTAGGCTTGCCCCATAAATCTCTCCCAAGATTCACTCCTTCTGCCCTGTTCCATTTCTGGCTGGTTGGGTGGGGAAGACCCCTGGAGTAACCTAAGTAGATGTTAAGTAGACTCCTGGCTGACTGGGTGGGAAAGGCTCTCCTGCTAGCCTGGACTTGGAACACTTGCATTGGGTACTAAGAGTGTGAAATTAAATTTTAGTTGTGTGAAACCATTCAACTGTGGGAGTTATCGTAGCAACTTACATTAGTACTCTTTCTTAGCTACTTCCTAAATTGTTACAAGTTAATGCAGTCAACACCTGAACAATGTGGGGGGTTAGGGATGCCAATCTCCACCCATTTGAAAATTGGGTATAATTTTTGACTTCTCAAAAACTTAACTACTAATAGCCTGCCATTGACTGGAAAGCCTAACTGTTATGATAACATAACAGTCGATTAACATATATATTTTTAAAAATATTTAATTTATTTATTTGGGAGAGAGAGAATTAGTGGAGGGAGGGGCAGAGGGAGAGGGAGAAGTAGATTCCCTGATAAGCAGGGAGCCCAATGCAGGGCTCTATCCCAGGACTCCAGGATCATGACCTGAGCTGAAGGCAGACGCTTAACTGACTGAGCCACCCACGTGCCCCAACACATATTTTTATTTATTTATTTATTTATTTATTTTTAAAGATTTTATTTATTTGAGAGAGAGAGAATGAGAGGGGGGTGAGGGTCAGAGGGAGAAACAGACTCCCTGCCGAGCAGGGAGCCCGATGCGGGACTCGATCCAGGGACTCCAGGATCATGACCTGAGCCGAAGGCAGTCGCTTAACCAACTGAGCCACCCAGGCGCCCCCCAACACATATTTTTAATGTTATACATATTATATACTATATTCTTAAAGTAAGCTAGAGAAAAGAAAATGTTATTAAGAAGATTATAAGAGAAAGTACATTACCTATATTGTACTGTTTTAATTGAAAAAGAAAATGGATGCATAAGTGGACCCAGGAAGTTCAAGCCCATGTTGAAGGGTCAACTGTATAATCCAAAGTTATGATATTGTATATTGTTTATAGCTCTTATACAATGTTTTAGGATGAACTTACCAAAGCAGCTTTTCACTTAACATACAGGTATTTTCACTGCAATGATTAGGAACCTGCATTTGTAGATTTAAGAAAATCTTTCTTAATAAAATATTAACCCTCTTCTCATATCCTGTTTAATTTTGTATAAGCCTTAATATTGTAAAGATCTTACATACCTTTTAACTACATAAAATTAAAGAACTGACACTTCTCTTAGCCCAGAGAATAAAACTCTTCAAATCTTGAACTCTCAGAAAAGAGGTCCCAGAGTGATGATTCAACACTACTCTCTGACTCTACCCTGAATTTTTTGGTAGTTTGCATAACTCCAGAAGCAAATCCTGAAACAAGTATTCAGGCTCAAATTACTTATCTGAGAGAAAATTTCAGGAAATGTCAGTAGAAAGAAGGAAAGTGAAAGAGGGAAGAAAAAAGCAGCCAATAATAAGTTCATTAGGAAGCAGCTTGTTACTGGCCATAACCACATTTTGCTCTAATGAGAAAATCTGGGTGTAATTTAGAGTTACCACCAGGTGGGGAGAGCAGGCTGGAATATTTACACACCAAACTCCCTTCTGTCCTTGGTTGAGGGATGCTCCTAGGGGGTGTGAATTCTTAGGCCACAGTGGCTTTGGTAGCCGGATAAAATAGGCAACAAAACACAGGCGTACGCAGCTGGAAGTACAGATCGCAGGTACTGAAATGATAAGCGTGAGAGGATTTGAGCGGGATACCAACAGTAACTATTCCCACTTCAAAATCTTACAGAACAGGAAACAAAATGGAAACTACAAAATTTTGGTATTTTTGGTTACTATTTTATTTTACACTATGTAAATTGTACACAATATGTACTTAATTCTCTTTTCAGCCTATTTTTTAATTCCTAGGACATAAGGGCAGACTTTTCATTTCTTTCTATTTCTTATAGTATCTTATCTCTAAGATATGCCACCTGTTTTTGTCTCCTGGACATCTGTTTTTTGTAAACAAACAAACAAAATAAATAAACAACAAAACTCTTAGTTTTGCTCAGTGATTTTGGATCAGTTTCTTTACTGTCATCTTGACTTGGACAGTTACATTAATTTGGTTTTACTAAAAGAGTCATGGAGTATAAATTTAGAGCCTGAAGAGGAGAAAGGGAATGTATTAAAAATCATGCTTGTGCCTCCTATTCCTCTGATCAGGGCAGATATCACTAATGGATTTCATCATTCCCTTTGAGAGACACTTTACCCTGAGTTTTAATCACGTTTGTCAATATCACTAACCTTGTGTCATGTTGCTCTTCCAATCAGTTCCTTTACAATTAAAATCACAAACTTTGATCAATTCAAGAGCCTACCTTCTCCTCATCTATCCCTGGGCTACAGAATGCTTCTGCAGAAACTTGCACACCAAGCCAATGAACACTGTTACCATTTATCTTCTGCAACTTCTTTTGGGTCCTGTGACTTGACAGTGTCTGGTAATGTTTAGATGTCTTCCTAGTCAGCTCTATTGCTACTTCTCCACTGAAACAATTTCTATTTCTTACAACCTTCTTATTGCAAGTGTCAGAAAAACAGCTTGAACTAGCTGAAGCCATCGGAGGAATTTGTTAAAATCTTTCTGGGATGTCTCAGAGGATAAAAGGATGGGAATAGGACAGGTCCTCAGTAACACCTGGAATCAGGGGATTACATTCCACCTCTCTCCATCATGTGTTTATTATTTTCTTTATGAATCCATTTACCTTTTTTTTTTTTTTTTTTTGGTGCAGATCACATCTGCTCTGTATGGTAGGAAACACATGGGAAACACAATGAAGGGCCAGTAGGACATGGCATTCTGGTTTCTGTCGTAAAACCCAGATTACTAGAAAGACACTGACTTTTATGGCCCAGTTCCAGAAATTCTAGGTGGATGCTCTGATTGGTTATACTTGAGTCTGGTGCCCAGATCTAGGCCAAGGAGGCATATTTGTGATAGAATAGTTGAGCAGTTCCAATGGGAACAATATGGATGAAGCAGAGCAGACAGGACAGTTACTGGAACTATAAGGGTGATGGACAAATGCTACCATAGACACTGATTCATCAATCCTTTCTATTTTCCTTAAGTTGTAACCTCAAAATCTTGCCATTTGTGACAACATGGATGGACCTAGAGAGTATGATGCTGAGTGAAATAAGTCAGACAGAGAAAGACAAAAACCATATGATTTCACTTATGTGTGGAATCCAAAACCAAAACAAATGAATAAACAAACAAACAAATTAGTAGAAACAGATGCATAAATACAGAGAATAAACAGATGGTTGCCAGAGGGGATGGGGTAGGACTTGGTCAAAATGGGTGAAGGGAAGTGGGAGATTCAGGTTTCCAGTTGTGGAATGAATAAATCACGGGGATAAAGGGTACGGCGTGGGGAGTACAGTCAATGGTATTGTAATAGTGTTGTATGATGACAGATGGTAGCTACCCTTGTGGTGAGCATAGAAGAACGTACAGACTTGTCCAATCACTGCATTGTACACCTGAAACTAATATAACATCTCCTGTCAGCTATACTTCAATAAAAACAAGTAAACTAATTCTTGCAAACTCAAAATCCTTCTTCTCAAAACTGACCTTACTTTCTATTTAATAGGAACCTGTCCCCCAAACTTCATTTTTCTTCCTTCTAACCTCCCCCACATTTATAATAAAATAGTTGCTCTTCATACTTAGGGTGAATTTCCAGGTCCTCATTATTTTTGTTCTGTCCATGTTGTCTTTGAAGTGGTCCCCACAACTCTTACCTTTACACTATATGCTTCAACCCACACAGTATTGTTAGATAAAACTTCCAAGTCAGTAGTTTTCTCCAGAATGCTCTCTTAGGAGGTGCTTTCTTGGGATACTTATTCCAATAAAATAAGGTAAAAAGCCCCCTTTTTAGTTTGGCATTCAGGGCTCTCTAGTCCATAATATGCTGCAACCTACTTCCCAGATTTACCTCTTATTGTTCCCCTATATGTATATATTTTAGTTCAGATGCTCTCATGCTTTTTTTTTTTTTTAAAGATTTTATTTATTTATTTGATAGAGAGAGAGAAAGGGAATACAAGTAGGCAGAGCAGCAGGCAGAGGGAGAGGAGAAACAGGCTCCCCACTGAGGAAGGAGCCTGACGTGGGGCTCGAACCCAGGACCCTGGGATCATGACCTGAGCTGAAGGCAGCCGCTTAACAGAATGAGCCACCCAACTGCTCCAACTCTCATGCTTTTTTTAAACAGACTGAGTTTTTGCACTTCAGCGCCTTTCTCCTTTTGTTGCCAATATCTGTGGTTCTATTTTTACATTTACCTTTCAAGAGTAACCACCTCTTCTGAAATGTGTTTCTTCATTCCTCTACTGAAATAATCCCATCCTTTTACAAAGGCCATTGTCCTTGGAGCTCTGCTTATATTGTAGTCCCTGCGGTACCTGTGCGAGCCTATTCATTGATCTGAAATTTTAACCCAGACATTACATAGAACTAACTTTCTTTGTGTTAAAAAAATTATGCAATATGAATTAAATTAATAGCTTGTATGGGGGAAATGTATTGAGGAGAACATTCATATTCATAAATAATTTTTTGGCTCTGTTGCTGGTTTCACTTACCTATAGGAAGTGTCTTCACTACAAGATATTTCCCTGACAACTTAAATAGTCTTCCAGTCTTGGAATGATGTTAATGAGTTCTCTTATTTTCCCAAATATAAGAAGAATTGATTCTTTATGATGTCAGAATTAGAAATTTTTTTCAATGGTTTGGATTACAAAACCCATCCATGTCCTAATTAAGAACATTGTTCTCTTTTAACTGAATTAATTTTTGCATGAATGTGACTTTCAGAATGGTCTATTAGAGGTAATCTTAAATTTTTAATAATTTCATATTATTTGTAGCTTACCCATGGAAAACTATTTTAAAAATAAAATTACTTAAAAGGATAGAAGCTTCAAAATATCAATCTAAAACAATAAATGTGGGATTTATTATTTGTACCTTACCCACGGAAAACTGTTTTAAAAGTAAAATTACTTAAAAGGATAGAAGCTTCAAAATATCAATCTAAAACAATAAATGTGGGATTTTCTCCTCTACGGCTCCAAATTTTAGTGGCTTACATGAGATATGTTGTTGAAGCATATTTTGGTAGATACTATCCCCCTTAGTATAACAGATATGCAAATTTTATTAGTTAAGTTTGGATTGGAGAAACAGAGCCACTAGGAGTAACGAAGACTTAGGGGGTTATCACAGGGATCTGACCTTACCCATTTGTAGGAACTAGTTAAAGAGTTTATATAAGCTGTTTTTCTACATTGGATGCTGAGCCTGAGGTCACCAGGGGAGGCCACTGGGGAGGAAAGATGGTGAAGTTGGTAAGGGACAGGACAAATTTGTGCCCATGAGGGAAGCTGGAACCCGTTTAGGTCTCTTGCCACCGCCAAGCCTCAACATCAACGCTGCTGGTGACTTGAGTGTGAGGCTGGTGTCCTTCACCATGGGCCCAACTCTGGGAGCTGGCCCCAAAGTCAGAGAAACTGGAGGAAACCCAGCGTGAGTTGGAAGAGCAAGTGCTATTGCTGCCACAGGAGCTGCAGACACCGCTGGGATTCGGGGAAGCCAGAGGAGGAGAGCCGGTGGTTACTGGAATTGCTGCAGGCTGGCTGAGGTCCACTTAGACAGGGTGAGCCAGCAGAGACGAAACAATGCACCCCATTGCAACAACACCCCATGGCTCGCACCACCCTTTGCACTGTAAAAGGATACGGCTGCTCCTTCCTTCCCCCTTTCAGCTATCACCCCAAAGAGCTCTTGTGGTTCACAGGAACTCATAACTTGGAAAGGAATTCTGAAAATTATAGTTCCAACTAGATGAGCTGACACAGCGCAAATCACCTCACATACGTTAAAAACAAAACATGAAATAAAAATCCAAACAGTCCATCTTCTTCCTGGAACAAAGACGATATCTTTTGGTCAATGTTATCTTTTCATCAGAGCTTCACTGCCTGCATCAGATAACATCTTCGGAAGTCTCATCCAGGTCACCTTTCCTCCAGACACACTGGATAAGATCTTAATTGCTGAGGATATTAAGAGAAGATAATAAGATAATAAGGGACGCAACAGCCATATGATGTGGTAATGTCAGTCTGGCCCTGGAAGCCTGAAGAAAGATATTGGGTAATAAGGACTTGGAGACTTGCACGTTTAACTTCTTCATCCATAGTGACCTGATGGGTATGTTTATTATGATGGTAAAGATCTTGCGTTCCAATTTCAAACCCCTTCTGAGAGGACTGGAAGACTATCAAGTTATCAGAGCAGTCTGATCATGAACGAGGGCTGCATACAAACCATTAGTGAAAAGTGCAAGGATATGTGTAACGCACAGGGCAATAAACAAAGAGAACCTTGTGTGGAGTGTAAGAGCAGCATAATGTCTACAAACTGCCCAAGGCTTTGAAAGCAATTTACTCAGAAAGCTTTTACAGTGGCCCGTTTCGGAGCCATTGATAATTAACCAAACAAATAACTCAAAGTAGGTCCAACTGGTTTCAGCAAATTTCCTTAGGGAGCTGTAATACTTTAAATTCCATGTTATGATACTGTTAGATCAGTGTCTTCAGCTGCAGCAGGTAAACACACAGAGCTTGATTCATGATCATATGGGTAATAACATAAGATCAGTATTTTAAATGACGTAATAGAAAAGCAGCAAGGAATCTCTTATAAGTAGTAAACAGCAATTGAGCCTTAGTTATGGGCATATTGGGTCATTACGAATTCTGCCAAGTCTATAGATTTATGCTTACACAAATTATTGAGTGATAAAAGAGATAACATTTCCTCATAATAGCAATACAATTTCATAACTTATTAAATACTATAGATTTATTCATGCATGACACCAGGAAACCAAAAGTATTATTCTCACCACTTATTCATACAGGGTCTGAAGTTAGCAGCTGGTGTTTCCACCTGACAGGAAATCTCTGTGTTTTTCTCCATCTTGATACGGAGATGTAAAGCTTGTCTTGCTCATAATGTGTGGCATTAAGGAAGAAGTTTGGGCTTTAGAGCCAGAAGAACCTCTGCTTAAAGGATCTGCTTAGTGCTAGTTTCTACTTCTATATAACGGGGAAGGAGGTGACATTGTTTCTCTCCCACAGGGTTACTCTGAGGGTCATTGAACATAGGAGAAGGCAAATTGAGTTGTGGACAGCAAAGTACCATCAAAATGATAGTTAATTTCTGATTTGCATCTCAGGTCTGTAATACCTCAAGGGTTAGTGACAAAGGACAACCATTCGTGTAGAAGGCCCTAAATTGAGATGTCTCTGTTTTATTTGTGAAACATTCTCACTTTCTACCCTAAACATACTCTTCTGGATGCTCACTGAAAATACACATAATTTGATCTTTTTCATAGCCTGACATTCTTTTCTTTCTTTTTTTAAAAAATTTAAAGTCAACTATAGTTGATATGTTAAATTCAAACTAATAGTGTATTATTAGTTTCAGAGGTAGAGTTCAGTGATTCATCAGTCTTGTATAATACCCAGTGCTCATTTCATCACGTGCCCTCCTTAACGCCCATCACCCAGTTAGTTACCCCACCCCTCCACCACCCTCCCCTCCAGCAACCCTCTGTTTGTTTCCTATGATGAAGAGTCTCTTATGGTTTGTCTCCCTCTCTGATTTCATCTTGTTTTATTTTTCCCTCCCTTCACCTAGGATCCTCTGTTTTGTTTCTAAAATTCCACATATGAATGAGATCATATGATAATTGTCTTTTCTCTGATTGACTTATTTTGCGTAGCATTAACATTCTTTTCTTTTTTGATGAACTGGAAAATATTCAGGAAGAAGCATCATATTCTCTTTCTCCATCTTCTTCATTATCCTAACTGCTCATGTACAGCACAAACTTAATTGCAGGTTACATGTTACTCATTTCCAGAATTGATTTGAAAAACTGTTTTGGGACATGGCGTTGCCTTTTCAAGAGATATAACCACCTTTTCACTCCCTTTCTTTCACTTGTCCACAGCCATTCAGTCCCCTATTCTTTGGTCTATCAGCAAACTTCTGCCAACACTACTTTTTAAAAAAAAGTCTTGTCTGGATCATTGTGTTAGTTCATTTTCCCAACATTCCTGTTCAGCTAATATGAAATCTCGAGTTATTGCACCTCTTTGATTTCTTTGTTCCTACTCCAGGGCCATCGAAATTGCTAGAGAAAATCATGTACCCTGAATCCATGCATACCCTTATAAATGTCCTGCCTGGACTTAGCTGGAACTCACCGAACCACAGGAAAATGAATGTAGCAGCAAACAATGCATTCTCCTGAATCAAGCCTCTACTGCCCACAGGCTTTGTTCTCTCCTGTACTGCTCAGGCTATGACCCTTTGCCTCCTCATTCCATCTGTGTTTGCCCTGTTTCCAGTTTTGGCATCTCTGCTTATTTTTACCAGCTTCATCCACTAGCTTCAAGCTAATCTCCAAGAGTTGTTATGCTTAAACTTATTATCCAATATTTTGAATACCCTAGCTTGGCTCCAGGACTATGTTTTATGAACTTCCCCCACGGATAGTCTCAAAAAGTTGGTGTCTTCAAAATCTGTCCTTTCCTGAGAGAATCAACAGTTAGAAATTGGTTTCCAACCCTAATGGAGCCCATATTCTCCTTGGCAATACTTTTTCTCCCCATTCTAATCAACTTTGTTTCTCCGAAGCAGATACTGCAAATCCTACCCCTTTCCTCAATGTGTGTTGCTCCAGGCCTCTACTTTTAATCAGTGACTTTGTCTTTTACTTCCTAGAGAAAATAGAAGTCATGAAAATGCACACTCCCGTTGCCCAGCCCCTCCTCCCATGATACTTGTATCCTCACCAATCCTACTATTTTCTTCAAATCTCAGAGGAAGAAATTTTCTTTGTCTTATTCAAGGGTGTCCCCTTTCTCTTCTCCTGACTGTTATTCTGAAGCCTTAATTTCAGCCCATAAGCATGTTGAACTCTTTCCTATTGGTAGTAGCACACACACACCTACCACCTTTAAGCCTGTTACTCTCATTCTATTTTCTTATTTTCTTTTACTCCCTCAATTTTTATAAAATTAGCTTCTCTTAAGGCAGCTTCACCTGTCTACTTACCTTCTCCAAGATGGTCTTCTTTTGCTTGTATCATTTTTCTTTTTCTCATAATCACATTCATTCTAGTGGTATTTATTGAGTTCTTGTTATATATCAGCCTGACTCCATACCCTGCTGCATCCAGTTCTCCCTCACTGGCTCCCCAACGCTCTTTAAAGTCCAAACCCCCTGCTTAGCATGGCTTGT
Source organism: Leptonychotes weddellii (assembly GCF_054177405.1). NCBI lineage: Eukaryota > Metazoa > Chordata > Mammalia > Carnivora > Phocidae > Leptonychotes > Leptonychotes weddellii. The sequence goes on from NC_138371.1 coordinate 150,943,633, forward strand.
GAGGCTCTTCATGTTCTGGAACCCGACCTCCAGCCCAGTGTCATCTCTGAACACTACACCTTGAACTCTGCACACCAGACAAATGACTACTTTCACTAGTTGTGCTGTGCTTTCTCTTGTTGCTGGTCTCCACACGTACTGTTTTTTCTGCCCAGAACACTGGACTATCTCTGTCTCTCTCTTTTTGCCTTTTATACATTTTCAGAACTTAACTGACATGCGGCTGCCCTCAGGAAGCCTTTCATTCCCTTCCACAGCTGATCTGGTGGTCCGCCTCTGTAGTCTCTCAGCACATGGGGTTTCATCTCTATATCTTATCATTTGCTCTTTCATTAGCCTGTTTACTAGTTTGTCTTTACTAGACCATAAACCCCACGTGGGAAGCAGCTTCTTTTTTATTGTTTACTGCTTTATCTTCAGAACATGGCAAAGCCTTTACTCTTAGGCACTCAATAAAAATATGATCCCGAATGATGAATGAATAAATGAATGAAGGAGTCTTTGAAAAAAATCAAACTGCTAAATGAAAATATCGCTTTTGCATAAAATCTTACGGAAAGTTGGGGCACCTGGATGTGTCAGTCTTGTATAATACTGATACAGTTGAGCATCTGACTCTTGATTTTGGCTCAGGCCATGATCTCAGGGTTGTGGGATCGAGCCTGGGGTCTGCATGGAGTCTGCTTGAGATTCTCTCTCTCCCTCTGCCCCTCCCTCCACTCATGCTCACTCTCTAAATAAATAAATAAATAAATAAATAAATAAATAAATAATATCTTAAATAAAAGAATCTTATGGAAAGTTGAACAATCATACATGGGAGATTTTAAAGAACAGAGCTATTTCCCTGAAGTAAACATTTATGGGAGGATGGGCTTTAAGGAATTTTGTGAAATAGTAATATATTGACAAGCTTCCTCATCCATCTGCTCATGATTCGTCTTCAGTTCTAGCATTTTACAGCCCAGAGTCTCAGGTTCCTCATGGTGCTATTGATGGTTTAGTTCCCTTACTGAATAACTCCATCCAGATTTTCCCATTCAGGTGCCACCTCCCTAAATCCCTCTCCACTATCAAAATCTGCTGTCCACTTCCCTTTAGCTTCTTCACAAGGCTACTTGCCCAAAATTATACAGGCTTACATAAGTGTTTGATAATGGCTTCATGTACAGTGCCTTATGGAGAAGAGTATTTTAATAAAGTCCCTAAATAGCCTTAATCTCATCATTATTATAATTACTTTATACCAACATATACTGTGGCAGACCAATGGAAGAGAGAGATTTTTGATTTATAGGTTTTTTTTCTTTAATGTCTTCTTAAATCACACCATGGAGACAGCCCCTTATTTTGCCCACAGTTTAGCTCCTTCCTAAGAAGCTTGGGGGAAAAGGATTGAAGAAGATACGATGTAGCAGAAAAAATCATCATATTAATGAATTCCTTTCTTTGTTTCTTTCTCATTTCCCCCTCGCTTTCCCTAATTCTCCTCAAATTTTATTTTCATTTTGTAACATTTATTTCCTATATAATCTACCTTGATTACTGCTTAGATGTATTCTAAAGTGTGCTTGACTTCTCAGTAAAGATTCTTCACTGTGGCTTTCATAGAATCTTTCCACTTCTCCTTACTTTTCTTATGCATAATAGGTCTCTCATACATTTTTTTTTTTAATAAATACATTTTCATAGGAACAAAATTACTGTACACAAACATAAGTGATCAAGAAATCATTTTTAGAAAAATAAAATGCAGGGAGCATCAGCCAATGGTCCATTTATTTTAGTTGTCATCACTTTTGCAGCATTTAAGGCCAAAAAAATGTGGATTAAAGTACATATTGAGACCAACTTGGGTTTTATTTTTGTGAGATGTGATCTTTCTAAGACTAGATGCTTTTATTCTCATTTGTAAGTCTGATGGGCATTACAACATGTATATTAAATATGCTAGAGGAGATCTAACTGTTTCCACTTCTAAAACTGGGGCACTGAAAGGTTAAGGAAAACTGTATCAATTCCTACTGACTAGTGGAAGCACTCATGGTTAAAGGACATGCTTCATCACAGCGTGCTTTCCTGAACACATGTATCTTCAGATGGTCAGCACTTCATAAAAGCTTGTGGGCTTGAAATGCCTTGATTAGTCCCAGGTTTCCTGACCTTCTGCCTAGAGTTCTATGACACTATTTTGCTGTTTAAGAGGGCATTACAAATTGGAAGTGGGCTCCTTATTAAACTTGACCTATTGCCTGTAGCCTTGGGCCATACAGGATTAAACAAAGGGCTTTCTAAATAGGTACAGGGTTAGAGTGGGAAGGGCATTTTGTATCAATCACATCAACCTGTCTTTTGCTTATGGGACTAGCCACTCCAGTTGATGAGTTTGGGCTCCTCTCATTCTTAACAGAATTCATGTCATAACCAAGATATGGATTATAACCAACACTGCAGATCCCCAGCCAAATGTGCACCAGCTAATGACTTTTTGCTAACACTACATACATAATGGGGGAATTAGTCATTTGTATAACTGATGTGGCACTTTGAAAATTTTTCTCTATATACAGTATATGTTAAAAAAGCAACAACCAGACATTCTGTTCTTAGCACTTACACATTTATCTTTAGTTTACAGGATGGAAAAGGTAGGTTTAGAATATAGTGAAGTTTATTTAGGGAGACTTTTTGGATAAAACCACTCTCTATTTTCCAAAGTACAAATTAAGCTAAACTTTGGCAATAGGTTTCTAGAAAAAATCTTCTTATGAAGCCTACAAAGAGTTAGACAGATCTTTAAGATCATCATTAGTCTAGTGTGTAAGTAAAACATGGAATACACACAGTTAATTCATAATTAAGGTCAAGGTAAGAGAATTTCTATGGAATTGAGAGTAAATTGATTAAATTATTTTCCCAAGCCCTATGTGTCATAATATAGTATAGAGGATAAATCGTGTTTCAGAGTCTCCAACTGAAAAAAGTGTTTTACACATAAGACATTAGTTTTAACTCTTTGCCTTTATAATTTTCTTTTTTAGTGGTACCATCACCACTAAAATTCAAATTTCTCATAATTTCATGCTAGATCTTCTATTTTTCCAGTTAGCTTTCATGGCCAACAAACATCCTATTATCTTATTCAAGGAGCCCCATACTCCTTGATCAGATCATTGAAATGTGAGAAAAAAGTAGAAATTTTGTCACATCAAAAAATCACAATAGCTTGTCCATTTTAAGCTTCACATTTTGGAAACCAGAAATCTTTTAGAAACAATGCAGAAAAATTTGTAAGGAAAGAAAACACAAATGCAGTGTAAAAGCTAATCAATTAGTAAAACCTCACTTTCTCAGGAGAGAAACCAGTATCAGCTGTCTAATCATTAATGTCTGTAGTTCACAGGTGTTCATGAAAACTGAAAAACTGGAGCAAACAAACCTATGTCTGTGTAGAAAAATTGATTTTCTTTTTTTTTTTTTTAAAGATTTTATTTATTTATTCGAGACAGAGAGAATGAGAGAGAGAGAGAGCACATGAGAGGGGGGAGGGTCAGAGGCAGAAGCAGGCTCCCTGCCGAGCAGGGAGCTTGATGCGGGACTTGATCCAGGGACTCCAGGATCATGACCTGAGCCGAAGGCAGTCGCTTAACCAACTGAGCCACCCAGGCGCCCGAAAAATTGATTTTCTAACGAAAGGACATTTCTTACCACTCAGTAATATATTTAGCATAACTAGCTTTATTTTAATATCCATTTTCAGTTACCTTACCATTAACATATAACAAATTGCATTTGGGATTTAATTCCCAACACATAATGAAAAAGACACATATATTTATCATTCTTTTTTTTTTTTAAAGATTTTATTTATTTGATAGAGAAAGACACAGCGAGAGAAGGAACACAGGTAGGGGGAGTGGGAGAGGGAGAAGCAGGCTTCCCGTGGAGCAGGGAGCCTGATGTGGGACTCGATCCCAGGACCCTGAGATCATGACCTGAGCGGAAGGCAGATGCCCAACGACTGAACCACCCAGGCGCCCTATATTTATCATTCTTTCAAGGTCTCTCCAGGCTTTCTTTTTACTCTTTCAAAAGGATGCTATTATAAAACTAAACAAAATCTCAGCTTTCCATATAACCTTTGGTTTTACTCTTACCTCGTGGGAAATATGCTGACCACCGAACTGAACAAACAGCTAGACAATAAGTCAGGGATGAGTCTAGTGAGCAGAAATGTTAAGAAAAAGAACCAAAAGAAGTTTGAGGAAGTAACATGACTTTTTAAAAAATTTTTTAATTGTTACGTTAATCACCATACATTACATCATTAGTTTTTTATGTAGTGTTCCATGATTCATTGTTTGTGCATAACACCCAGTGCTCCATGCAGAACGTGCCCTCTTTAATACCCATCACCAGGCTAACCCATCCTCCCACCCCCCC
>NC_138371.1:150948575-150972424 GCF_054177405.1 Leptonychotes weddellii
TGAGATTAAGAATTCCTCATATCAGTGAGGTCATATGATACATGTCTTTCTCTGATTGACTTATTTCGCTCAGCATAACACCCTCCAGTTCCATCCACGTCGTTGCAAATAACATGACTTTTTGATTCAATCAAGAGGAGATCTCACATGCAGCTCAGATGCTGTCAGAATCTTCCAGGAAGCTGTAAGGACAAGAACAGGAGAGGCAATAAAACTGTGCATGTGAATGGCAATAGTGGATAGGCGAACTTTGAAAACAAAACACTGTAGGGCGCCTGGGTGGCTCAGTCAGTTAGGTATCCGACTATTGATTTTGGATCAGGTCATGGTCTAGGGGTTGTGGGATCAGCCCCGTGCCAGGGGCGTAGAGCCTGCTTGAGATTCTCTCTCCTTCTTTCTCTGCCCCTCACTGCCTCCCCCTCCCTCTCTCTCCCTCTGTAAAAAAATAAAATAAAATAAAAAATAAAAACAAAATGCAATAGAGCTTTGACTCAGCTGCAGCAACAGGGAACTTATTTCACTTACACATAATAGAATGTGAATTGGAGGAAGAAAGGTGCAAAAGGAAACTACTCTCCACTGTGGATCTGTTATTTTCTCAATTGTGCTCTGGAGCTCTGGCTAGAAACATACCAATCTTCCAAATTTATCCTCAATCTGTTGATATATTTTGTCTGGATGGCATGGCCAGTTAATGGCCTCCATTAATGGCATTCTGCCCATGCTAATGCCAACTTTATTCCCCAAACAGTGAAAAATTCCTGCACTTGGTTTCTAGACATCAGTGTATTATTTAATGTGAGTTGTTATAACAGTGCCTGCAGTTCTATTCTCATACCAACATAATTTACATTTAAATAGGCAAGGTGGCCACCCAGGGATGCCTGGCACAGGTACAATGCCACCTGTGGAAGAAAAACACAGTGTTTTATGAGACAAATACATCAGTTATTTCCAGGAATGTGCACAACATGCTACACTAAGTAAAACAATATGATTCAAAGGTTTGAAGAAAATGAACCAGAGTGGCCATAAAGGTAAAAGTAAAGGAAATTTCTTGGAGAGAAGATAAATTTGTATTTGAAAAATTTACATAAAATAATGAGTTTTTTTTCCCCAAACTTCCACAATATTTTCCTCAAAATTGCAAGTCGGATGAAAGGGGAAGACTCAGAAAAAAAAAGAATAATCTAAGTGAATGGCCAGCTTTTTTCAAAAGCATTAGATTGTCCCAGTACTATGGCTCCTCAACTACAGCACTTGTTTGAAATAATATTCATTTTAATATAAAATATTTGGAAAATGTTAGAAAAGTACAAAGAAGTATGTATGCACAGATAAATCAGGCATAATCTTTTGATGTTTGTGGTATATATATATATATTTTTTTGTCATTTCACTTTTCCTTTTCATAAATGTTTGTGCAAAAAAATTGCATAATAAATTAGAATATTTGGGAGAAAATAAAATGAGATATTTGGGGGTGGAGTCCTCCCATTTTTTTGGGAGATAGTTTTCCAAATACTGAGTGATTGTGGAGTGTCTCTTACTGGATGTGAGAAATTGACTGCATTCCTTGGAAGGGATCTACTCCTTTGAAGGTCCTTCCACTCCATCTTTTGTTCACCATGTGGATTCTGTAGATAATGTTCCTTGGCCACTGCATTTGCAACCCCAAACTCATGCCACCCTGCTCGTGCCCTGAGCTAAATTGCAGACACTCTTTGTTATTTATTTCAAGTTCAGAATATTAGGATATGTTGTTGAAATGGGGAAATGCTTACTTTTCCAAAAATTTAAGCAATTTGCTCTATCTATATTACATTTTTTTTTTGTCATAGTTCCTCAAATAATCATGGTATTAAAAGCATAAAATTTGGTATTTGGAAAGCTTTGGATCTTGGTTCCTGATTTTACAACCAATCTTTGTGACTCTGAATTTTTTCACTATCACTTGCACAAAATTTTGTCTTAAATCACTCTCTCCTATATTGATAGAGCATTATGTCTATTACCAGCATAACATGTTAGTTATCAGATCATTCTGGAAGTGTGATCTCAGATGATCAGAAGGAACTATTATAAGTGCTAGTGATTTCTTGGTACACAAGACATACCACGTCCCTGCCTTTACAATTTAGTGGGAGAGGCAGCAAAAACAAATATGATGTTAGATAATATCAGGAGGTGGTAAGGGCTATGAAGAAAAATAAAGCAGGGTAAGGGGATAGAGAGTGAAGAAGATGTTCCTATAGACAGGACAGTCAAAAGAGTTTCTTTCTGAGGAGGTAAACTTTGAGCACAGAACTTAGAAAACGAGGCAGTGTATAATGTAAACCTCCCAGTAAAGGAAAGAGCAAGCACAAAGGCCCTAAGATGATGTGTGTTTTACATGTCTCCTAAGACCAATATAGCCAAAGCATAGGGAGAGAAAGAAAAGAGGTAGAATATGAAGCTGAAGAGGAAATCTGGGGTCAGAACATACAAGACTTAGTGAACCATGCTAAATTCAGCCTGTTTGCACTGGTACAACTAAACTCATTTTTGAATCAGTGAGACACTTCCACACTATTAATGCCATTTAGATATTAGACATCATTTGTATGTTTCTCCTTTATTTATTGTATATCTGTAGCTATGGCTGCTTTTAAGATTTTTTTCTTTAATCTTTGATTTTCAGCAGCTTGATTGAGCATGGTTCGTTTTATTGTATTTATTCGGCATGAATTTCATTGAGATTCTTGGATTAATTAATTCATTGGATTAATGTCTTTATGTTTTTTATATCAATTTTGGAAATTTCTTAGATACTATCTTTTCAAATATTTCTTCTGTCCTATTATTTTTCTCCCATCATTCAGGGATTGTAATTATGTATATATATATATGTATATATATATATATATATACATTTGATCACACCATTTTTAAAACATCTTCTTTCTGTGGCTTCCAGGACACAGCTGTCTCCTGGTTTCCCTCCTCCTGCTTCTCAGTCTCCTATGAAAGATCCTCCTTCTCTTACAACTTCTAAACATCAGTGGGCTTCAGGGAGCAGTCTTGCTCCCTGAATGTAATATATATATATTAGATCATTTGAAAATGTCCTACAGATCTTACTTGTTCTGTTGTAGTTTCTGTAGCCTAACAAAAAGCAGAAATCTGAAACACAAACTCTGGTGGCAGTTAATCGTCCCTCCACAAAGATAAGGGCTAAAGGGATCTTCTAATATGAAGTGTACAAGAAAGAAAGGAGTAAAGATGCCCTTGAGTTTTTGCTTGAGCAACTCAGTGAATGGTGGTGCCCTTTATTGAGATGGGGAAGATAGACGAAACATGTTGAAGAACAGGAAAAATAACTGCCAATTTGCTTATAAACATGTTAGGGTTGAAAAGCTTAAAAGAAATGTAAGAGATATAAATTAGGCAGTTGTATACCTGAAGCTCTCTGTTTAGGAGTTATTAGGCTACACATAATATTCAAATTTATGGCAATTAACGAGAATGCTTAGGGAGGATGTTGTAGATGGAGAAGAGGTTGCAAGACTGCTCCCTGAAGCCCACTGATGTTTAGAAGCTGTAAGAGAAGGAGGATCTTTCATAGGAGACTGAGAAGCAGGAGGAGGGAAACCAGGAGACAGCTGTGTCCTGGAAGCCACAGAAAGAAGATGTTTTAAAAATGGTGTGATCAAATGTGTAAGATGCTGTTGAGGGGTTGCGAAGGCAAGACAGGAATACTGACTAATGGTTTTGGCAATGTAGATGTCATTGCTGACCTTTTCAAGAACATTTTCAGTGGAGTGGTGAGGAGGAATGACTAGTTGGAGTAGGGACTGAGAGAGAATAGGAGAAAAGAAAGTGGAAATGCCAAGTATAGATCAATTCTTTTGGACGTTGATTTAATTTCCTACTGCTGCTATAACAAATTACCATGAACTTAGTGGCTTAGAGAATACAAATTTATTTTCTTTCCATTCGGAACTCAGAAATCTCACTAGATTAATATCAAAGCTTCAGCAGGATGGCATTCCTCTAGGATGATCCAGGGAAGAATCTGTTCATTGCCTTTTTCCAGCATCTAGAGGCCATCTACATTCCTTGGTTCACGGCCCTCTTCCATCTTCGAAGCCAGCAAATGCATTACTCTGACGTCTTCGTCCAATGTCAAATCTCCTTTTCTGATTCTGGTCTTATAAAGACCTTTGTAATTATTTTGGACTCACCTGGATAATCTGGGATAGCTTTCCCATTCTCAGAATCCTTAATTAAATCACAGCTGAAAACTCAACTTTGCTGCATAAAGTATATTCACAGGCTTTGGGGATTTGGATGGGGGCAGCATCGCTGTGCCATTATTTTGCCTCTTACAGAGGGGATGTACATGCCTTAACTATCTGGAAATGTCCCAGTTTGCAAACAGTTGCACTTGGCTATATATTGCTAAGTGGACCCTGTCAACATTTAGAGAATGATTATTTATTAAAAATTAGGATTTTCTTAAATGAGTAGGAAGAGGTTGCGTATAGTTTTAAGAATATCCTTTTAAAGTGCTTTTTCATTACTATTAGTTTAAAACTCCCCTGAAATATTTTCTAAACATAGAATCTTTAGAAAGGTCTATTTATCTTTAAGTGGACATATTTTAGGCATGTAGTACATATTAGTATCTAGTAGAGTTGTACCCTGTTTTGGAGCAAAGTGTGACCTGAACAACTTTTTTAAAAAGGAACATGAAATAATATGCATATGATAATATCTTCACCTGTAAGTTCTTCTTTTTTGTAAAATATTTTATTTATTTATTTCTTTATTTGAGAGAGGGAGAGAGAGAGAGAGCATGACTGGGGGAGGGGGGATGGAGAAGCAGAGGGAGAGGGACAAGCAGACTCCCCGCTGAGCACTGAGTCTGATGTGGGGCTTGATCCCACGACCTTGAGATCATTACCTGCGCCAAAACCAAGAGTCTGATGCTCAACCGACTGAGCTACCCAGGCACCCCCACCTATAAAATTCTTTTAAACATTATGACCAGTCTATATAATTACAAATTATACCTATTTTAGATCTCCAAAGCAACTAATTATTGATTTCACCAAAGCAGCAAAGATGTGTGTGTATATGTGTGTATACATCTGTGTTTGTGTATTTGAGAAACAAGGTAACCCTTTTTTTTTTATGATAAGTCCTTGTTACTGATTTGTTTAGAGTCCCAGATAAAGTGCCTTCTAAAAATATATGTAGGGGAGCCTGGGTGGCCCAGTCAGTTAAGCTGCCGACTCTTGATTTTGGCTCAGGTCATCATCTCAGGGTCGTGGGATCGAGCCCTGTGGGCTCCACGCTCAGCCCAGAGTCTGCTTGTCTCTCTTCCTTTTCCCCTTCCACCCGTGCTCAGGTACGCATGTGGTGCATTCTCTCTCTCTCTAGCTCTAAAATAAATAAATAAAATATTTAAAAAATATATACATGTAAAACAATAAGATAAAAAACGAGTAACAGAGAAAACAGAGTAGAATAATAAGATGAGGTCAGAGGATGTTATATACAAATCATATATAAGGCTCTACTAGGTATTAACATACAGTATAATACACATGTGTATAATGTGTGTATGTGTGCATGTGTGTGTGCATGTGTGTGAATTGCTCTCTCCCAGTTATAAAAACAAAGGCAAACAAGTGGCAGGGCTTTTGAAAGTCCAGTTTAAACTCTGCAATAGCATTAAGGATTGAATTACTGATCCAAATCTGAAGAACATGATGGAGACTGATAAGGTCAGAATCAATTTTACAAATGGTATAGAAATTGGTATGATTGTTGAAATAAGAGTTCTATTTAACTTCCTTGAAAAGGAATCATATTATAGAATTTCCTGGTGCCTTAAGTGCAGAAATACCATGAAGAAGTAATATGCAATTTGTTCTCAATTTAATTTAAAATAAAAGGCTCTAAGACAAAAGAAGCATTCTAGCTGTTAGAAAATGATTCTCCAGGAGACTTGTGGGAAAGTACCATTTTAAACCACCCATTTGTGGGTTCCTGTGTTTACCAAAGCCTGTACTTAACACAGATTAAAAAAAAAAAAAGTATGCCCTACTGGGAAAAATGGTTTTTAAAACTATCTTTGATAACAAATAGAAATAATCATCATAAGCCATATTGTCTTCTCCATTGCTACCTTAAAGTTGTCTCTTGACTCCCTCCCCAAGCTTTGATGAGTTTTTCATGATCTTTCCATTTTCATCACTTTATATAATTCCTTTACTTGTGAGGATTTTGAGACTCATATTCATAAAAAAGACATTGAATGGATGACATCCATTGTGGTCTTAAAAAGTCATATGTATCCTGTTTATTTTATTTTCTCTATTATTATACAACATTCAATTCTTTTATTCATATTTTGTCAATATTCATGATGTTTGATTCATTTCTTTGTGTTCAGAAAATAGTGGAATATATGACCATTTCAAAGAATAGGACAAAAAATTCTTCTCCAGCTCTTTCTTTGTTTACCTTGGTCCACTCAAGTTAAACATGTTACCCTCTTCTCTGTCATCTTTTCCATTACTTTAGAAATACCCCAGAATACTAGTCAACCCTCTACCATGACTAAGCCTAGACCACTTCCATTTGGGAAAACACAATTGAGCATGTTCTTTATAAACACTGAGACTCTTTCCTGAAGTAAATGCAAGTAGAGAAATTCGGAATGTCCCTCACAGCTTTAGACAGGCTTAGTGCCCTCTGTTTCCATACGAATTCTGGGCTCTCACCCTTGTATCACTCCAAGAGTGTACTGGTTATCCTCTTGACTAAATTTTACTTCTAAACCCACCTCCCTAGGAGTCCCATGGTAACAACAATAACAATTAAAACAATAATAAAAGGATTAACATATACTGAGACCTTATTATACACCAAGTTTTATGCTTTTTGTGTACTTTCTCATCTAATTTTTGTAGCAATCCTAGTGAAGCATCACTACCAACCTTTTAAATATGAGGAAAAGAAAGCTTAGAAGACTGAGAGATACCTCCAAGTCTTCCCTCCAAGGTTACATGGTCAGTAAATGACAGAGGAAGGATTCAAACCCAAATCCAGAACTGGCTCATCCCAAAGACTTTGCTCTTAATGATGGCGCTTAAATACCATTTTCCACCTCAAGCCTATCAGTTTGTAAATGCCCTCATATTTTAGTTATAGAAAATTTAGAGGCTTCTTTCTGGAATTCAAAATACAAATAATTGTAGCTAACAAGACTTAAACTCTTACTACAGGGCCAGGCAACACTTTTAGTTCTTTACATGCATTGTCCCTTTTACATTGCACAACAACTTTTAAGTTACGTCCTTTAAAGTTTTATTTTTATTTTACAGTTGAGGAAACTGAGCCTCAAAGATATTAAATCACTGTGCAAATGCATTTAGCTGGTATGTTACGGATCTGTGATTTAAACTCAGGCCTGCTTGATGTCAGAAAGGGCATATATTCATGTTTCTGCACATTTAGGGATTTCTGAGCAAAGAAAACTAGAAGCTGGATTAAAGGAAGTAAAAGATGACTGAGTAGATAATGAGAAAGCTTTGGGCAGAGTTGGAGATTTATTTCTAAATGTGCTTGCTTTTCCAAGGGCGTAAAACCCAGATAAAACCTGGGGCTCTCTGTTCACATTCCAAAGAATTGTAAAACATTAGGGAGCAAAGGTTTCTTTCCCTCTCAGAAGAGGGGATTGTACTAGGTAGCCAGTACAATCTTCCCGATTTAGAGTTTGGGTTTTCTCTTCTGTGGTGTAAGAAATCCTTTTTGTGCACATACAGGGTCTATCTGGTTCTCTTCCATCACCCTGAAGAGTGTGTAATATTTGTAATGGTAACACATGTGGTTACCGCTATAAATGCTCTATTTCCTTTCAAAACTTCACGATCCATCTCTATCCTATGACCACCTTATTTTCTACCGTTTCTGAAATGAAGTCTTGGTGCTGGTCCTCACTATCCCAGGAGAATTGGTGTTGCTATATCTGGATCATTATACACTTTATTTATTCTTTCTTGGTTTTATCTTTTTCTACCTTAATGTATGCCTATTTTCAAAGTCAAGCTCAAATCCCAAATTGCAAAAAATCATTTTCTGATCATTTTGCTTTTGAAGCCCATCCTTGGATTTCATATAATTCTTATCTCTACTCTGACTTATTATTATGCTATGCGTGATTTTCCTCCCTATGTGCTAAGTCTGGTTAATAACCAATAATAAAGCTCCCCCCACCCTGAAAACAAGGCATGATTTTAGACTTCTTTGGTTTTGCTCTAGAGGCTATAGTACAAACCCCAATACAGGTTTTTAAAAATTGATGTTGATTCGTGAAAGACAGCACTCCTTCTTCCTACTGAGCTAGGTTTCTTAGAATTCAGAACCTCTTTTTTTTTTTTTTTAAAGATTTTATCTATTCACTTGCCAGAGAGAGAGAGAGAGAGCACAAGCATGGGGGCAGCAGGCAGAGGGAGAGGGAGAAGCAGGCTTCCCGCTGAGCAGGGAGCCCGATGCGGGACTCGATCCCAGGACCCTGGGATTACGACCCAAGCCAAAGGCAGCCACTTAACCAACTGAGCCAACCAGGCATCCCAGAATTCAGAACCTCTAATATTTCTCTACTTAGGTTCCCTTTGAAGTCCTTGGCTACTCCTTCAGGGACGCAACAGATATGAAGAAATAGCAGGGCTATGTTATTCTAGTCTTAGGCTTTTAATTACTGAAAATTAATTTTATTGAAAATTAATACTCTTTTAAAGCGAAGGACAATTAATTATTCATTTTACTAATCTGTGTTCATTCCAAGTAACGCAAGTTACTCTCAACTCAAGAAACTTTTTTTTTTTAAAGATTTTATTTATTTATTTGACAAAGAGACAGAGAAAGAGCACAAATAGGCAGAGCGGCAGGCAGAGGGAGAGGGAGAAGCAGGCTCCCCAATGAGCAGAGAGCCCGACACAGGGCTTGATCCCAGGACCCTGGGATCATGACCTGAACTGAAGGCAGCCGCTTCACTGACTGAGCCACCCAGGCACCTCAACTCAAGTAACTTTTATACCCAAGGTTCTTTTATTCTCACATTTGTCGTAAGCTTTTTGTTGTCAATGGTAATAAGACTAATAAAATCTTTATTATATTTACATTTTTCTATGTTTTGGATCTATGTTCATGCTTTTTCTTTGAACTGAGAATCTTCTGAAGTAAATATTTTTTATTTGCTGCCTAGCAACTTTGAAAGCAAAAAATTTATTACCTTCTAAAGTGTTTCAGATTTGTTTTAAATATGTTGCTTTTTAATATTATCACTTTTTATTTTGTTCTACTATTGGCAATTTTTCTAACATCAATTCCATGTTATTCTATTTTTTCATCAGAATAGCACTTTGATACATTTTTATAATTAATTCTTTACTGCTGTTATTCTCTTCTTTTTATTTCCTGTTCTTTCTAATTTCTCCTAACAGCTAAAATTTATATATATTTTTTAATTCCAATTTCGAGCATGTTAACTTAAGTATTTTTTCATATTTCAAGTATGTCCAATATGTACTTTCTTCCATTAGAAATTCTTATTTAATAAGCTGCCTAGTTGTAGCACTATTATCTTTCACTTACTTTATTAACAATACTGATCAATTCTGTTCTTAGTGCTTGTATTTAGGAATGGATTATGTTCAAATAACTTCTTTTAGGTGTATACTTAAAGTACAGTACAATTAAAATTGAGTGAATTAAAGATGTCCTTTATTCTAGAACCAAAGACCCAGTAATCAAATTGTCTTACTAATTTATTTTTCTAGGACACAGTATTTGATGCCATTGTTCATCTTTGTGAAATGATAAAAAGTCAGAATGGCTATTTTAAGAAAATGATAGTATTTTGCAAAATATTTAATATTTTATAAAAATATCATTTTGATTTTTACTGCTCTATTGAGGTGCAATGAAATTTAACAGGATTGTAGAATGAGCTAAGTAGTCATGGCAATGTGAGGCTGGCTATCATACTAAGTTTAGTATCCAGGAGGCAAAAGAGGTCATTCATTCAAGAAGTCATCCAGAGGGGTGTGTGTGTGTGTGTGTGTGTGTGTGAGCGTGTGCATGCGTGCGTGTGTGTGTGTGAGTGCTCACGTGCACTCTATGGGTCAAAATTGTGAATGTTAGAGGTAAAGTTGAATCAGAGTCACTCAGGCATTAAATATAAGAGCTAGTTAGAAGCAAGAGGGATAGACAAAATTTGGAAATTACAGAATACATCCAGAGAAAATAGTTTTTAAGATAGCAGAGAAAATAAGTTTTTAGGCAAAGGAAAGCACTGACCCAGAAGTTTGCAGTTATTGTTAGTTTGGTTGAACACTCAGAAAAAGTCTTATTAGGGTAACAGACCTTCCTCTCACTGGGGATAATAGAAATATTTGAGTTTTAACAGATAGAAGAAGCTTCCTATGAAGGCATGAGAGAATGACATACAGAGAACGAGATTTATAGAATGTGTTGTTGGAAAGCTACGTAAAGACATCAGCAAATCTGGGCCATTGTCCAGCCCAGTGGAGTTGGGTTATAAAGAAGGACATCCTGATATGCATAAGACTGAAAAAGGGCAAGCACTTTCTGGAGGTAAGTGGTGGGAATGGTGTGTAAAATAAAATTTGGAGGGGCTCAAACTCAAAACCTTGTTGTCTCATTTTGTCTAGAACCAACTCAGCCTTGAAGGGGACAACTGTATGTGTGCACATCATAGCATGGTCTTGTTTCAGTAATTGGCTTATAAATCACTCAAGTTTTGCCCCTTCTTATTTCAGTTACAAAGATTGTAGGGATTTGGTTCTAAAAAGACTCAGATGATTAATATGACAATTTAAGTTTAAAAAGGAATGAATGAAATATAAATTGTGTATGTGTATGTGCATGCTGTGTGTTATTTATTGTGTAGTGAGAAGAGTCTGGATCCAATATACCAGGATTTGAGCTCTAGATCTAAATACAAAGCTTATATGTGAGCTTGAGCGAGGTACTTAATTTCCCTGATCTTCAGTGTTGTTCATATCTGTAAAACGAGAATAATGGGGGCACCTGGGTGGCTCAGGTTGTTAAGCGTCTGCCTTCAGCTCGGGTCATGATCCCAGGGTCCTGGGATGGAGCCCCTCATTGGGCTCCCTGCTCAGCAAGGAGCCTGCTTCTCCTTCTCCCTCCACTGTTCCCCCTGCTTGTGCTCTCTCACTCTCTCTGTCAAATAAAATAAAATAAAATAAAATAATGTTCTTTACATGAAAATATTGTAAGGGTTTTATGAATTCATATATGCAGAGACACAGCACTGGGTCTAGCAAATACGAGGTGATTAGTAAATATGTATTGTTATTAAGATCATATCATTATATCTTGTTAATGATAACAAGATACAATTCTTCATGAAGCTAATTCTTTATGTAGTGCCCTGTAATAATGGTACCTTTTAATTACCTTTTACATTATTCTTGATAAAACATTAGATTCTGTTGTGTTTCTCAGGTTTCTTCAAGATTCTCTGCAAATTGTACTTCAGGTTCTGGTCAGCTATCGTAATACACATTTAGTTAATTTAGGACTTTAGAAGCTAAAGGCCCCATTGCAAATCCCTTGACATTTTAAAGCAAGCCAAATAAAGCAAGCAGGAGAGTATTTTACATGAATTCTCCAAATAGGGAGGGTTATCAAGTTCATTTACATGTTTACCAAGGCTGCCAGCCATCCTGACTTGTTTGGTAGAAGCCTGTTTTTATATGAACTGAACTCCGTTTCTGATGGTCTGTTGGCAGTAAAACAGCATGAAATCTCACTCATCATTATTACTTACTCAGTGGACCTGTTTTTCATCAGTAAAGTTTGGCATTTAATCAGAGTTTGGGGTGCATCACTTCTGAACATGTATTTGGTGCTAGAGGCAACAAAAATCATTAAAATTTGGCTCTTGGTATAATGATGAGGTGCATGAATGGGGGTGGAAGTTGTAAAAGACTATAAAACTGTTAAATTTGGTGTGTGGGAGGAAGAAATTATTTGTAAAACCCATAAACTTCTTTAGCCAAAATATCTATTACATGCTAAATGGCACTAATGAGCTGTTCTAAAAGTCTGGGTCACTAAAACATATATATGCATCTCTTTCTGTGCAAGTGAACATTACAAAAAGGAACTTCAGGTTTTCCTTACTATTTCTGTAGGAAAAATCAAACAACCTTAGTACTACACATTTAAGACCCAGGCCACATTAAAAAAAGAAAAAAAAGATATTAGTTTTAGAAACTGGCCTTAAAAGTGAAAATTTCACATAAGGTTTTGGATTGAAATTTTCTAAGCCATTTCCTTATTTTTAACAATAAGATAAATTTAAAAAATGAATTCCTAAAGGACCAATGTTTTTAAATATTAATACTAAGAGATACTTAAGCATACCAGTAATCTTAAGTAAAGCATACCACTAAACACTATGACAGTTTACAGAAATTGATAAAAAGAAAAAACAGCATTATATGTATATCTATATTTCTATCTCTATACCTCAAATTTATATTTATACCTATCTGTATCATCTATATCTATATCATATTCATATTTATATCTATTTACATCTACACCCATGTCATACCTCTGCATCAATATTTATATATCCATATCTATCTATATGAAAAGAAGCAAGTAATGCAAACCAGCTTATTATTAGCTACACACATCATATAAGTGAATATGAAATAACCAGATACAAAGAAATGAAATTAATATTACCTCGTCACCACAAAGCCACCATTCTAATTATTCACTTTAGCGTGTTGCTTCAAACAGCATTTATCCAAATTGGTGATGTTAGTAAAGGGGTATGGTTTGAAATAAGGATTGGTGATATGAGATTATAGTGGGCTTGACTTAGATCAGACTCAATATTTTCTTTAGGAAAGTTAAATCCACCCATCCAATTCCATTAGTAAATTAGTACTAGACCATCATAAATCACACAGCTACTGTCACACACAGCTATTTATGTCAAGTGAATAAGGACAACTCTGGCTCTGTTCCAGTAAACTACCAGTAAACTGATTCCAGATCTCAAGGTGGAAGGCTGGGAGTCAATCAATCTTTATTAGGCAAAGAGTCTGAGCAGAAATAATGATAGCAAACCAATCCATTAATTAACAGAGGGCAATGAAAATTTAATTAAAATTTCATTTAACATCTCTATTAAGATTGGGCATGATGACAAATAAGGAGATGAAAGACATTTTCAATAAATAGTTTGGCTTTTACTAAATTCTGGTGTGAAAAAGCCTTCTACCAATTGATATCTGACTGCTAAGTTGCTAAGAGAGAAGATTGAAAACCATACAAATCCATTTTGAAAATCTGTTCCCTAAATCTTTAAAAACAGCCTCAGATGTTGGCATCTGCTTTACTTTATCCTTGACCTAATGAACTAACCTAGTAAGGTAATAGTCAGGACTAAAACTCATATTCTGGACTTTGCCCTAAAAAATTCATCTATTTGACCCTAATGTGTTCAGTAACTACTAAGTGCCAATTACTCTGGCTGCCAGGTGCTGGGGCTGCTGTGATGCCCAAGAAAGACACATTCCCTGTTCTTTCTGAGCTTGTAGGCCACATTTGGATAAACAAAACCAATTCTAGTGTAGTGTTGTTTATATGGTGATATGAAAGTCCAAGTTAGGGGATCATGTAAGATTTCTGGCAGTAAAAACCTCTTGGTTGAAACCTGAAGGATGAGTTGGAATTAGTTGCAAGAACAATGGAGGATAAATATTTCATCAGAGGTAATGTCGACTTGGAAGGTGTGTGATAATTCCAAAGAACTGGACAAAGGTCTATAAATTTGGGGTGGAATTATTAGGGAGAAAGTGACAAAGGAAAGTTGGGCTCATTATAAACCCATTGTTAAGATCAGGTCAAGGAATTTGAAATTTTTCAAAGGGTTAAGTGATGTTTTTGAAACACTAACCTATTGAGAAAAAAGTTCTAAAAAGATTATACCGTAATGCAGAAGATAGATTGGAAAGAAACAGTGCATATTTAGGAAACTGGGCAAAAATAAGGGTTTAGGCAAAAGAGAATAGTAGTCTGGATTGGGGAAGTAATAGTAGAAGCAAAGATAAGTGGATGTGTGGGTGTGTGGGGCATGGTTAATGATATATAGAGGTCCCCAGATTGGGCATTGGGGCAGAAGCTGGTGCTATTTCCTGGTTTGGGGATTACAATAGGAGAATAGACTATTGGGGGAAGATAATAGGTACATATTTATACAAATTGATTTTGAGATGCCTGTGGAATACATAGGCTGTATTCCAGTTAAAGGCAGAAGTCTGGAGTTCAGGAGAAAATTTGAGGTTGTAGATACAGATTTTTGAGTTATCAGTGTACAGATGATTATCAAAACCTTACAAGTAGCCTAATGGGTATTTACCCAAAGAAAACAAAATCACTAATTAGAAAAGATACATGCACCCCTATGTTTATTGCAGCATTATCTGCAATAGCCAAGATACGAAAGCAATCTCAGTGTCTATGAATAGATGAATGGATAAAGAAGATGTATACATACACACACACACACACAGACACACAGGATTATGCATCCATAAAAAGACTGAGATCTTACCATTTGGGACAACATGGTGGACCTAGAGGGTATTATGTTAAGTGAAATAAGTCACCCTGATCTTTTATCATATTCCTCTCCCACGTGGATGATGGGAAGATTCACAAAAGGGACAAATATATAATGCTTTAAGTTATTTAGAAGAAAAATTGAGAGAACACTAATACAAAAAGATATTAAAAGACAAGGACCTGGGCTTTGATCAAACTGAGAGTTCTGTTCCTTCAAAATAGTGGCATATGCATGAAGGGTCAATTAATTCTATGTCTCTGCTAAAGATACAACTAGAAATGTTCCAGAATTGGTAATTGGTCTTTAATTGGACTTATGACCCCTAATAATCTAAAGATAATATTTTTAGGGTTTGCTTCAGTTTGATTTACAATTTCCATAAGAGCAGTTGAAAAAGTCATCTGCAGGGGCGCCTGGGTGGCTCAGTTGTTAAGCGTCTGTCTTCAGCTCAGGTCATGGTCCCAGGGTCCTGGGATCGAGTCCCACATCGGGCTCCCTGCTCGGCGGGAAGCCTGCTTCTCCCTCCCCCACTCCCCCTGCTTGTGTTCCCTCTCTCACTGTGTCTCTCTTTGTGAAAAAAATAAAATCTTAAAAAAAACAGTCATCTGTATGATTTCCCAAAAGATCCATTTCCTAAAGGATTCTCTCTCTTCTTCTTTCTTTCTTTTTCTTTCTTTCTTTCTTTCTTTCTTCCTTCTTTCTTTCTTCTTCCTTTCTTTCTTTCTTCTTTCTTTCTTTCTTCTTCCTTTCTTTCTTTCTCTTTCTTCTTTCTTTCTTTCTTTCTTTCTTCTTTCTTCTTTCTTTCTTTCTTCTTTCTCTTTCTTTCTTTCTTTCTCTTTTCTTTCCTAACATTTAAAAGACAATATTGCATGTTTCATTATAGATTTAAATGTTTCCAAATATCTGCGTTGTTTTTCAATTCTAGAACATTATTTCCCCATTTGCAATAGCTTGCCAGTTTATAGAAAATATACTACTCTGTGATTTTTGAGAAGCTTACCTTTCATTTTTAGGAAATAAATCTATAAACACTTAGTAAACTAACCTTTGCGGTGACATTAAGACATAGGTCATATAAATAATCAGAGTCCTGCCTTTGCAGTGAATGCATTAGGAAAAGAATGTCATTTATATGTTTTACTTTAAAGAAGTTATGATAGGAATTGCTTTTATGTAGACAGTAGCAAATGTTCCCAGAGAAAGATTTTGCTACACTGAGACCTTCGGCAATCAGTTCTGAGAGAATTAGTTTTACCAACAGGAAAGATTTCTCCTGCTAATCAAGCTAGGATGAAAACAGTGAACAGGGCTTGGCCTATATTGGAGTGAAGTTCTTTTGAACACCTCCATTACAATCCTCTTGTATAATCTCTGTTCATTCTGTTTTTGTAAGGTACCATTTCTTATCTCTAAATGGAGTAGTCCCTTCCTCTTTTTTTACTTTTCTTTTAGTAGAAAAAATAAACTTCTCATCAGTTCTGGGAAAGGAAAAGATAAAACTTGCAGGGAAATGGTAAAGCATAAAGTATTGTGTCATTCTTCTGTTTTTCAGGACAAAAAATATTGCCTTGACAAGTCACTTATTAGCCGTTCATTGGCCCTTGACTCAGCAGAGGTCACTGGACGTTGGCTAGGACCTCCTCCAAAAGCCTATGCATGCTAGCTCCTCATTTCGATTGTCATGTGGGACAACTGGTAACTCCTAAATTCCCATCTCAGAGATTCTAATGAATTGAAATAAAAAATGAAAAGTACCCTATTAATCAACATAAGCATTCATGGGTAAGTGAGGGAAATTTCTAAAGAAATAAATTCAACTCCATCACATAAACATCCCTAATTTGTTTTGCTCTTTTTTACTTAAATTTAAAGGATTTTTTTTTCTTGATATATGTTCTATTCAGTTGTTTTGCAGTATTTGGTTTTGTTTGGAATTGCTGTGTAATAAATTTAAGCATCACAGAAGAAATTAAAGACAACCTGTGAGAAATGTAACACATACAAAAAGTTACCCACGGCTGATTTTATATTTGCACAGGGCTATAAATATTTTAGGTAAAAACAGGATATTTCCTTATAGAATATGGATTTTTTTTTTCCAGCAGGCATTCAACATTTTCTAGGCAATGTTCATTCTATTGCTTACTTACTTGTGGTGATAAAAGCTTTTGAAGAAAAATGGGAAAATAAAGTGAAAACAAAGAAAAATATCTAATCAAAGGGATATGGCAGAAATGGTTTTATACTTAGTTCACCCACACATGTAGAAAAAATATCTAATAATCAGGCAACTAAGTGAAATGAAGAAATAATTGCATATTGTGCAAGCACTATGGGATAAAGAAAAGGGATGATTGATGAAGACCTCCAAAGTGAAACCAACCATTGCAAGGATGAAGAGAAAGCAGTGGGTCTATATGGAAAGAATTTGAAGGTGGATTAATAAATTACAGTATGTGCTTTGCTTAGATGCCTGAGGTGTGTCTTCAAGAAGGTAGAGGAAAGGGTGGATTTTTAAGGGAAGGGGCTTGACGTTCTATTGATGAGAAAAAAGCATGGCAAGTGTTGTGGCACAGAGAAAAAAGATGTGTCTTCCTGGAAGGGCAAGTCCTTTCTCAGTGAAACTTTAGGGAATGTTTCAAATATATATATATATATATATATGTGGTTCTGGTGGAATGCTGTAATTCTGAAAACATCAGTTCCTTAACCTTAGTTTTTAAAGAACGGGGGACAGATATCTTCATTGACATTCCTCCTCCTCAACACCCAACTGTATCTGAGTCCTGTCTATTTATCCTGGATGAGATCCCTCAAATCTATCATCATCCCAACTCCAGTGTCCTATTCCTTCCTGGAAATACTTAAATATTTTTAATCTTTATGAAAAAATTCCTTTCTTCTAATTATATTCTAAAAATAGATTTTGCTTTGTAAAATCTAGGCATCCACAAACTATAGAAAACTGAGCTCCTGTAAAAAGTTCAATTTTCTATAATAAAAGTGTCAAAATTCTGTCTTTTATAGATGGAAGAAAAAAGTCATAATTCCTGCCAAAAAGAAGTGAGGCTAAAATGTGCATTTTAGCTCTGTGATATAATTAAATTAGGATTTCAAGTTTGGTTTATTAAGTCATCAGATTTTGACTTATAACGTGAATGAGAAGTCATGAAACTTCTCACTTTGATGTACTTGACATACATTATATAAGAACATTATTCATAATCTAAGTTGAATTTATTCATAGAAATATGGAATAGTTGGGCCTACCAGGTCCATCGGGGTAGCTCAACCAGTGCTTCCCCTTGAGCATAATTTTGAATTTCCTTATCAAATACAACACCCTTTTCTGGAAAAACTCAAATTCACTGATGTCTTTCGGAAAGCATGGTTGCCAGAATAGACAAATATTTCAACAATGATCTAAGCAGAGTAGAGAGAGATTCTTAGCTTCCTCATTTTAGATGTCATATTCAATTGATAAGGCTCAAGATTATTAGCCTTTGCAGAAACAACTATTTTATTCAGTTAGAACAACATACTTAAGTCTTTATCAAATCTACTTACATTACCTCAGGGAGGGGAAACAAATTGGATTCCTCTTAAAGTCAGTTCAGTTCCAAATACAATGAAATCCTTTGAATCTGTTAAAGATTTGTTATAATTATATGTAATTATATGATATGTAAGGAAACAATCAGGGGAGAAGGTAGGCTTGTAAGCTATTTTCAGGATTAAAAAATATATAAGGAACATTTGGTGTTAGTTGAGAATGAGGGTGGAAAAAACTAAAATGTCAAATCAAGTGTTTTCACTTTTAGCTGGAATCATATCAACTCAGTGTCACACTGCTCATTTTATGCTGTTCTGAGGTCATATGTGTATACATACATATATGTATCTGCAATATATATTCTCTTAACAAACATGGGAAATAAAATGAATTATTCTTGCATTTATTCAAATTATAGCGAATTTACTTTCTTGCATTTATTTAAGAATAATTCCTTTATTTTCCCATGTTTATTAAGCAAATATATCTGCTGCATAAACGGTATCTTCAAAACACAGAAATCTGAATATATATCTAAGAGCATGTAGTAAATCTCCTTGTTGCAACCTGGTTTTAATATTTCAAAAGATGCTCCTCATCCACTGTGGCTGGCAGAATGTGGGCTGGAAGAACCATCTATACGGCTTCCTGCATTTGTGGCTATTTCCTTATGGGTGTGGTCAAGGTTGCCTTTGAGATTCTCATACAGATAAAACCTCTTCTACATGTACTATCTGTAACAGCCTCTCGAAAGCTCTCTTCTCCGGTTTTTCACGTTTATGCACAAATATGATTAGTCCTATGACAGAAAAGCAATTTTCTTTCTGTTGCCTCCAAAAATTATTTGCTATTCTCACCCCGCCCCCCCCTTTAGTCAGAAAGACCACCCAATTCCATCATACCTAATTTAAATTTCAGGTAAAGCAAATGGAGACAATTCTGTGAGTTTTCAATTCGGAGGCTTGCTTTGCCTCTCCTGGCACTTCAGAATTCTCGTCCAACTTTAGCGTCTCTTTGTTTCAGGATGTGTGTTCAGCAATTCCAGCCACCAGAGAGTTTCCTTGCTCAGGGCTCCTGCCTCCTGTGGTTAGGAGCCATAACATCTGCAATTCTTTTCTTCTATTGATTTGAGATGCAATCATCATTATTCTCTTTCTTTTTGGTATAAGCATATGCTTAAAAACATGGCCCAGTTATTATTCATTTTGTGTACATGTTATTATTCATACAGAAACCATTTATTGCCATTGGGAATAGCATGGATATTTGAAAGTAATTTTTTAATGTTATCATTAATTACCTACACCCCCATTTTTGCTATTTTGTCATTTCAAAAAATCCTATACATGGGCTTCTTATTGCATATGTGTGTGTATATCTTTAGGGAACACCAAGCAATCGGTATACTATTAAAAACATTAAGAGAGAACTAAAGGAAATCTCATCTTAAGTTGGAGTTCTTTTCTAACGAAAAAAAGAAAAAAAATCATATTTTATAAGAGAAAATCATCTCAAAAGTTTTCATCTGTTGACTTACATATGACTGCAAGCTACCCCTCTGACAGCACAGTGGCAGAATTTCATCTTGGCTCAGAAGGAAGCACACACAATGTTCGCACCCATTTCACGTTGTGGCAGGTGAAGGGAAAAGTTAATGACAGGAACGGAGGGCAGGCACACAAAGTGATAACTGCAGGTGGAGTCCTTAGGGTACCATCAGATCTTAACACTCTCCACCCCCACTGGCAGAACTCAACTGAATCAATTGACTGAAAAATGAACCCTATCTTTTGAGGTTTCACACTAAAGTCAACTAACATAAAACGCATTTCTTAAACAAAGGTTTTGGGATTATATTGTGAGACTTTTGAGTCATCTTCAAATCCTGAATTCTATTTTAAATATCTACAAGGTTGTGAGGCACCTGGTATTTACAATAACCTGTGTGAGAACACAACACAGGCAGTGGTCAGTGTTAGGATTCTAGGCTGTTGCTAAGAGAGCAAAGAGTGCGAACAGAAAATACCTGTGTTGTTGTATGCAATAATAGTTTTTTTTTTTCATATAAAAAAAATCAGTTTGTAAGTTCTGGATGGATTGAGTTGATCAATGTACACCCAGATTTCACTACCACTTCTTTTTTTTTTTTTTAAAGATTTTATTTATTTATTCATGAGAGATAGAGAGAGAGAGAGGCAGAGGCAGAGGGAGAAGCAGGCTCCCCGCGGAGCAGGGAGCCCAATGCGGGACTCGATTCCAGGACCCCGGGATCATGACCTGAGCCGAAGGCAGACGCTTAACTGACTGAGCCACCCAGGCGTCCCTCACTACCACTTCTGATTCTAATTCCTCTGAATGCTTTGGTTTTAATTAAATTGCTGAAGGAACAGGCTTTGTAATTTTCATCCATGTTTTTTATTCCATTTACTTATTGTCTCAGAAATGTTGTTTATTTTTTATTACAGGACATATGTGATGTCTCTGTGTCTGAGATGCAGGTTGTGGTGTGGTTAGAGTCTGGGCCCATCCATCCATCCTTGCTGTAACTATGTTAAATATATGCTAAAGATATATGAGAACTTTCCTTGCTGTAACTATGTTAAATATATACTAAAGATATATGGGAACTTTGTGGCTGTTTTAAAGCAAGTTCAGAAATGCATAATATATACAAGTACTACATTTTGTTTCTTCTTTCCTCTTTGTTCCTTTTGGAGAGTTACTGTAATGTTTGGTTCTTTGGAGACATTTCTCTTTCCTGTCCTTTGATACTCAAACGATTTTATATAAATTTAGAGACAATCCCATTGGCTGTCTTTATTTCATTTCTTTGGACTCGATTTTCTCTTGATTATAAATTTGTCACTGGGGAATCCTTTTCTTCCTCTAGGCCAAACAGCTGTTTTTTATTTTATCTTTCTTCTTCTACTTTTTTTTCTCTCCACTAAGGAGGTCAAGTTCCTTTGGGGGAAAAACCAGCTCATTATGTTCTTTCTTTTACATCAACATGTACAACAACAAAATACAAATTGCTTTTGGACTCAGAGTTGCTATAGTAGATTTAGTATTATTCATTTAAATATCTTAGCATTTCCAAATGGTAGGACTACTTCCAACCCTCAGATAATGCCCAGTTAGCAGCTTATTATAGCTAATTTACTTTCATCTGTAGATAATGGAAAATGCATGCTAGGCATATATTAGTGGGTTGCTGGAAAGAGTGACATCTGGTTAGCTTTTATTCCTATTTTGCCGTGCTTTTACATTCCATTTGTGAATACCTAGGACTGGTTAACACAAATCATTAATCAAAAGCCTATTTCAGATACCCTCAGTGGTTTTGGCATTACCTATTCCATCTAGATCGTATCCAATATCTTTGAATTAATGACTCATTGCATCTCTGGTCTTGAGAACCAATGGGCTCTCTTAGTATGACATTTTGTACTCAGAATAGTGATTGCCAATGTGGGTGCTGTTTAAGTGCAGAGAATTATTAGCAAAATTAGTAAAATAAATGTTAGTTTACATTAAATTTGACACAAGGATAATATAAAAATAGTATTAGAAATTCATAGGAGTTTGCCATATCTTTTTGAAAGTCAGGGTGAGGCCTAAGTGATCTTATGTCCCTTCTCTTTGTGAAAGGAAATAAGACAAATATAATACTCATAATAAAGCAATCTATTTGCTCTTTCTTCCCTCCCTCCCAAGGATTTGATATATAGAGTAATTTAATTAACTGAGCCCTGTATTACAGAAACACAAATAGTTCAGTTGTACAGTGGGTGGGAAAGCACAGTTTAATTTCCTGTAGCTTTATAATCATTCCTCCATATTTGAATATGGGCAGAGAAACCCTGAGTGTGTGCTTGCTATAGAAACAAAACAAAACAAAACCTTGCTTTTTTCTATCTACTTTTTTCCTTTTCTAAAGTTTTAGAGATCTAGGTATTTACTACTTTTTTTTTTTTAAGTTTTTATTTATTTGAGAGAGAGAGAATGAGAGAGAGCACATGAGAGGCGGGAGGGTCAGAGGGAGAAGCAGACCCCCTGCCGAGCAGGGAGCCCGATGCGGGACTCGATCCCCGGACTCCAGGATCATGACCTGAGCCGAAGGCAGTCGCTTAACCAACTGAGCCACTCAGGCGCCCGGTATTTACTACTTTTAACATTTGTAATTCAAGAATTATGACAAAAGGTGGGAACATGAGGACATGTGTGGTTGATCAGCTCCTCTCTGAAATACAGAACAAAGGACAACTTGCATTTATGATTAAAATCATAAAAGTCACCAAACTGACAGTCATTTTGACAATTTTAGCCAGACACAGAGTCTATAAGATGAGGCTAGGGAAAGGCACTTGAAGCCAACATGCTAATTAGATGCCATCACTCAGGTGACACTAACAGCTGGAGCCATCTCAGCAGTGGTGCTCATCCCTCAGGAGGGATGGTTTATCAGTGTGGCAAGTGGCAGCCCCGTAACTCAGGCTGAGTTTTGGTGGCAGAAGCTATCACAAGAGATGGCCTAGCTGTCAGAGAGAAGCAGTCAAGAGTGTCGCTCCTGTGAACTCCTTTCACAAGGTAAATTCCATCTGAGAGGGGACAATGCTATTCCTACACCAGAAAAAATGGCGATGCAGAGTGAAGCAGAGCCTAGAAGCTGGCATAGTACTTCACAAGTTGAACAAGCAAATGCACACATGAAAACAAAAGAGAAATGAGGCCACGAAGACATGTAATTCTCTATCTGGAATTACCCATATTTCCAGCACCTTCTCTTCTCTCAAAAAAATTAAAAAAAAATAAGTTAAAGTTCGTATCTGCAGAACAAAAGAGTTCACCAGGAACCAAGAAAAGAAAATTAATAAAAATAGATAAAACAAAGATTTATATTTGTGGGGGGTTTGTAGAAGCTTATTAATTATCTCTCTGCCTACCCTTGATTTCTTGTTAATTGAAATAGATGCAAGAACCAGTTGGACAGTCAAATGTAGCATCAAGTTATGTCTTGTTTGGAGGACACTGGGTGTTTTTTTAACTTCTTAAAATGAATTTACCTGTCAGTTATAGATAGATAGCAGGAGACAGCAGATCTTTCCGCAAAGGGGCAGGTTACCAAACATGGAAAAAGAAAGAACAAATTTTACTTTTATGAGCAGGTACCTACAAGAGAGGAAAAGCAGCGGGTACATGGCCAAATGTGAGCAATGATCTTCTGTATATTACCACCCCGTAGGGGAAACAAAGGATGCTAGCTAAGCTCCCATCAGGTTTTGTAGCCTTCTTTTCATGAGGGGGAGTGGGGAGGGGCAGAGACTATATCAAAATGCTTCACTGAGATGACAAAAGTGTTGGTTAGTGTTCTCATTTTATGAAACCATGCAGCAATATGATGACTGGAGCTTATATACTTCCCTGCAACATCCTGGAGTAAGTTTTGAACTTCAAGTAATTGAGCACAATAAATAACAGGTTACTAATAAAGAAAGCAAAAATAAGGCTCTCTTCAGATATTGCAGAATCAGGTACCAGAGGGCAATGAGAAATTCAAAGGATAAAAGAAAACTTAACTGTGATTCAAGAATATGTATCGATCTAAAT
>NC_138371.1:150972924-150989676 GCF_054177405.1 Leptonychotes weddellii
GGAGGGTCAGAGGGAGAAGCAGACTCCCTGCCGAGCAGGGAGCCCGATGCGGGACTCGATCCAGGGACTCCAGGATCATGACCTGAGCCGAAGGCAGTCGCTTAACCAACTGAGCCACCCAGGCGCCCTAAAAGTCATTCTTTTAAGTCTCTGATAGATCTGGAAAACTTTGGATGATGGTACCTTCTTCGTGTGGTACCTTGTGCGGACAGAATGTCTTGGCTCCCGTAAGAAGGAGGCTGAGAGCCTGATGGTACCCTGACTGCCTGGACTGTAAGTTTCATATTGCCTTCCCTGGGATGTCTCTGTATCCCTTTTTCCAATCTTTGCCCTAGTTTCGGGGACATATCCACCTAGATCTTGTCTTAGTTCACCTTTCTGTTATTTTCATTGCTGTCCTGAGAAAATTGGGGAACATGGAGTAAATCAAAATGTGTATGTTCAATCATTCAGTGTGATCGGTTTACTTGGTGTGTAGTTTATTCTGGAAGTGCTAAAGGTAGAGGATAATCTATTGTAACGTACTTTTTTTTTTTTTTTGATAAGGAATTCTGAAGGCCTGAATTGTCCTGGGCTGAAAATGAGACAATGGACTGAGATAGTATTTGGAAGGAAATATCAGCAGATACTGATGGTGTTTTATATTCAAGGAGGACAGTAAGATAAGCATATGAAAAGGTAACTCTGAGGGAGGTATTAAATGCAATCACACATAATGAGGTAGGGAACCTAACCAAGTTCAGGGGCAGCAGGGAAGGTCAGGGATGAGGAGGAATCAGATTTAGTCACTGGAAGGTCATTGTTAAGAAGTGGGGTCAGATGCTGGATTTTAGGGAGTTGAGGTAGGGACAATGAGGGGAGATGCTTTGTAAAATATTTGGTAATGAAAGGAAAGGAAGTTTTGAGGCAAAAATCTAGGAAAGTGTGTGAAGCCATGAAGGTGGTTTTTTTTGGTTTGTTTTTTGTTTTAATTTAATGAGATTGACTCGAGGATATTTATATGCTAACATAGAAGAGCCACTGGAAAGTGAGATCAGGTGCACAGAAATGTTGGGTCAGCCCATTGATAAAGATTCTGGAGGGGAGAGATTTCAGGTGCAGATGCTTGAATAGCCTGGACACTGTTTCCTCGGTGACAGGGTGAACAAGGTAAGGAAGCAAGAATGCAGGAATGGGCTTATAATCACCTCTGCCCTTTGTGTGATGATGAAAGTGAAGTCATCTGCTGTGAGGTCAGAGCGTGTGGGGACGGAGAGCATGAGGGTAAGTGTGAAAGCTTGGAATGGCCACTGAAAGGGCTGGGAGAGGGAGCTTATTCAGAATATACAATCGGATGGCTACATAGTTTTGGAAGCACAGGTGAAAATGCATAATATAAAGTTTTGTTGGAACAATCTAATGATCTACATAGTTGTGTGGGTATGTCTGGTTTTTTTTATTTTGAGCTGTGCCTAGCATCCTAGGTGCAGGTGTTTTGCAGGGGACACTTTGGAAGAAGAGCAGGGTAACAGATCATCAAGAATAGGATGTAAATTGAGTTAAAAAACAGGGAGGGGGGATGTATCAGGAGATATATTTGGCAAGCTAAGAGGGTTAAAAAATCTTAGCACAACAGAAAATTATTGTTGGAGGAGAAAAAGGATATTGGGGTTTCTGTTTGTTGAGGTGGAAAGCACTTGCCGGTTGATGAAGGTGGTGGTTGCAGAAGTCAAGTGAAAATCAAGTCATCCAGTTGAGGGGCCAATAAACTGTAAAGCTATTCGGTCTCAGAAGAGTCCTCTACATGACTTAGGAGTCTCTCCAAATTATGGCAGGGAAGAAAATGATGAGGAAGACGCCAAATCTTTGAGGTGGTGTGAACCTCAAAGGAAAATTTGATTTTGAAAGGTTTTAATTGTTAAAAAGTGAAAGTAATTACAACATCCATGAAATAGTAAATCCAGGATTATTATGGTCTCCATGCTGAAGTTCTCTTATGTAACCTCAGGAAAAAAAATGTAGTCCAAGAAAGGATAAGGAAAAAAATGATGCATAGGTGAAAATGGTGGGTCTATGAGGGTAATGGAAAAAACAGGAGAAGAAAAACATGAACTCCCGGGTTTGTCAGGCTTCAGTTTCAAACTCAGTTATGCCAGCTCCTGACTGATACAACTTGGAAAAACTGATCAGCTTAAACTAATCAGATTTCTCATCTACAAAATGGAGATAATATAGCAACTACTGTATATGGTAGTAGCGGAAACTAAATATCACATGTAGAATACTTAAAATAGTACATGGTGCCAAGTGTTTTAAAAAATGCTAGCATTTATTATTATTACTTTATTATTATTAGTTATTATTATTATTGATATCTTTTAGCTCATCGTAATTAAGAAGCCAAACCTACTGGAAGAAAACAGTTCATTATAAAACTAAATTTATATCAGTACTCATAGAAATGTTCCCTTTAATCATCTAAGTAATGGAGTCTTGATACAGAGTCTCTTTCTTTCTCTTTTCTGAAATTCAAAGCACTGTTTTTGGATAAGCTCAACTCTGGCTATAGGACCAGCCTTTGGCTGTATGTGAATCACCAGCATCAGAACTACCAAGACCCAACTTAGTATTTCAGAGTAGAATCTTTCTGTTGGAAAGGGGAAGAAAGGGGAAGATGTCATTTACAGTATCGATTTTAGAGATAGTTCATTCATCTCAAAGAGATCAGGCTCTCTGCTTCCAGCAAATCTTGGAATATTTTCTTCTTTCACTATTGTCTCTTTTACAAAAGAATGAATGTATCTAGGAGAGAAAATAATATTTATAAATAATTTTCAGTTTAAGCATAAAGCATTTCTTGTGATTTAAAAATATATTTGCTAGAAAACAATTGTTGCAAATGTTCATGAAAGTTGAGCCTCAGATTTAGATAAATAAAGAAAAAAGAATGGACTATTCTTGACACTTTCAACAGTTACAAATATGCATTATTGTGGAAAAGTTAATGCTGTTACCATTGAATTTAATTCAATGGTAAGAAACTGATGAAATATTTTTATTCTACAGCTGAGCCAGGTACTGCATTTACTGCCATGACATGCAGTGCATCTAGAATTAACCTAGCTTGACATGTCTTATTACTCAGGGATACATTCTTTGCCTAGGAACATTGCGAGAATCTGCTTAATGTGGGAAGAACTTTTTCTTTTAATAATCAATAATTCACCAGACTTTAAAAATACATATATATATAATTTTGGGTGTCCTTCTCATTCTTGGAACATTGAATGTATCCCTATGCTCTCAAATCAATTGTAGCATGTGTCCAAATCATTCTCTTTCTCTCCATCACTGTATTTCTTTACATGTTGGAAAAGGTCATCTGAGAAGCTATAAGAGGGAACTTTAAAGACTTTACATTTTCACTTAGAGTTTTCCATGTACCTCTAGGGGATTCTTTATCTTATAAAGGCAGATGGCCTTATGATGTGAGTGTATTATCCCAGAATAGCTACATTCTCTTCGACCATGTATTCACTTAACAAACACAATAGCACTTAATCAAACGCCACCAAATACCACCACTGTGGTAAGCACCACAGTAGAAAGATGAAAGATGTTTTTGCTCTCAAGGAACTTACTGTCTGGTTGACCTCCAGTTTGGGGAAGCAGGGAGGCACACAGCAAATTTTATTACAAAAACTGATTAATATTCTTCAAGGAATCATGGCAGATCATCCTCCCACTTCTGACCCCTCATTTTGTAAGATAATTACATGATTTGTAACATTAGGGGTGAAAAATATTTTTTGTGCTATTGCTTTCTTGAATTACATTAGTTATGCATGAATGCATAGTTGTAATAATTCAAATTATACAAAAACAAACCAGCTAAAGAATGAAAGATTTCACCTTCCCCTTTCCTTCCATCTCTCTCCAACTGTCCTTGCCCAGAGGTGAAAAATACTAACATTTTAGGGTGTTATCACTGGGAAGATTTATTTTTAAAGAATAAACATCTTATTATTTGTCTTCCCATCTAGGAACATGGGAGTTTTGCTGCATTTCGATTTTTTATTATGTTTTCTAATTTCTTGTTGATAATCCAGGAAAAGTTATTTTTTATTTTTATTTTTTTACCTTAAGCAACATTACCATTTGCTCATATTTTAAAAATATTTCTAAATTGAATCTCTCTTTGTTTTAGATGGATATAAACACCATCTTCACATAATCACATCTTTATTTTCACTCTTTATTTCTTTTATTCATTTTCTGTCTTTTACTGCACTTTTTGGATCCTGAGAACAATGTTGAGTAGTAGTGATGATATTTCAGTCAAGATCTTTTTGGTTGCAAATAACATACATTTAATTTGAATAAATTTAGGTATAAAAGAGGAAATTATTAGGAGATTCACACAATTTGCAGCTGGCCTGAAGTCAAGGCAGTTTGGCCTGAAGGACACTCTAAGCCAGAAACAAGCACAGCCAGGACGCAGGCTCTCGCTAGCTCATTTTTAATTTTCTCTCCATTTGGGCCTCACTGTCTATACCTATTGATTGCCCCCTTATTGAGAGGGACCCCGGATACAGAGAGTTTCATGTTTCATGTCTCAGAAAGTCTGCCACTAGTTGGAATTCAATTCCTTTGTTCCACTTAATTAGGGGAAACAAAAACAAAAACAAAATCTAGGAAAGAATGACGATTGGCTTGGCTCAGCTCAGATTTTAACCCTAACAATGAACTGAGAGTGGTGGCCCTTTATCCCTACCATAGAGTTGTCTTGCTGCGGGGAGCAGCTCCCCATAGAAGGGGGTTATTTTCCCTAGAGCAAAGGAATAGTGCTAAGCAGACAAACAGAAGATGTCCACAATAGTGGACTTCCTAATCTTATTAGTGCCTTTAATGGGATTGTATTTAAAAAATGTTTATCTATGAAGTGTGATATGTGGTAAATGCTATAGTTTTCTGGTAGATACATTTCAAAAAGTAATGAATTGTTGTTAAATTTTATGTATGTGATGTGTTTTCAGCATTTGTCTAGATGATTTTCTAGATTATATTTTAAAATCTATTCATATCATTTTAGTATTTAAAGGATTTAAAAAAAAAACCCAAATGTCTCTTGCTTCAACTTTTGACTCATTGCTTTTTTCCCCCCTCATTTCTTTTCTCTCCTCCCCAGTCCGCATCTGCCATTCATTTTTGGGTTTTTTTTGTTTGTTTTTTACTCCCTATCTCCCTCGAACCTTGACAAATTATAAGATTTGGGAAATCAGATCTTAAAAGAATTGTTCTGATAGTTGTTGGAGTGGGATTTTACCAGTGATCCCAAGCAAGAGGCACGAGCAATCTCCAGTTGTCCCAACCATAAATTCAGTGGCAGGCAGAGATTAGGAAAAGTGCATCCTGGACTAGCCCATAGGGATGTGTGGGGGTGTGGGTGTGGGGGGGCTCTTCTCCCTGCCTTATAAAACTGTTATGCACAAACAATGAATCATGGAACACTACATCAAAAACTAATAATGTAATGTATGGTGATTAACATAACAATAAAAAATTAAAAAAAAACCCTGCAGTCCTGCTTTGGCTCAGGGAGTTACATTTTCTTCAGGTACTGGGAGACACATCATCTGAATAAAGCCTTTAGCTTCTATACGAGTCTTATAAACAACTTCATATACTTATATTGGTGAGAGATGCTCTAGAGATGAACAGTCCTTGCATTCCTGGGAAAATATTCTCCTTGGCTACAAGTATTATTCCAACCCACAGCTGGACTATATTTTAAATTTTATTTATATTTTTATGTCTGTATTTATCAATGGGATTGCACTGGAATTTTTTAAAATCCTAACCATTTACATTTTGCCATGAAGATGTTGCCAACTTTGAGAAGCCTTCTGTATTTTTCTATTTTCTAAAAACCTTTTAATGTCATAGAATTTAACTCTACTCTGATGATTTAGAAAGACTTGCAAATAAAGCTGTTGGGGTTTGATGCATTTTAAAGTAGAATCTTTTAAATGTCAATGATTTTCCATTTTTATTGGGTCATTCTACTTATTTCATATTTTCCTCACAACTCAACTTCTTGTTTTTTGAATTTATCAATAGACAGCTACAGGTAGTAATCTCCTATAATTTATGAAGTTTCTTCCATATCTGTAGTTACATTGCTTTTCCATTCTGAAAGCTGTTTATTTGTGTTTTCTAACTTTTTTGATGAGGCAAAAACTTGGTCTGTTGCACTAAATTCTTCAAAGAACAAGCTGTTGTTTTTTTTAATTATCCATTATTGGTCTTATTATAGCTTTATTTGATTTGTTTTTTATCTTCATCATTTCATTCCCTTTATGAATTGAGTCCTATTTTTTATTTTCCCTTGATCCTTGAAGTGAATGTCTAATTTTTGTCAATCTTTTTTGTTTTAGCCCTATTCAGCAGGTTTTGATATGTAGTGCTTTTCTAAATAATCTCTAATTTTAAAATTGATATTCTTTGTAACTCTATTGTAATACTGAAGTGTGTTTTATGTTTAAGAAGATAAATTTGGGGCGCCTGGGTGGCTCAGTCGTTAAGCCTCTGCCTTCAGCTCAGGTCGTGATCCCAGGGTCCTGGGATCGAGCCCCGCATCGGGCTTCCTGCTCAGTGGGAAGCCTGCTTCTCCCTGTCCCACTCCCCCTGCTTATGTTCCCCTTTTCACTGTCTCTCTCTCTTTCAAACAAATAAAATCTTAAAAAAAAAAAAAAAAGAAGATAAGTTTATTTGGATACCCTTTGCTTTTATTTTCCAACAACTCATATTTTGGCCAGATGCTCAAAAAAAAGTCTGAATCTAGTTTAAATAATCTTTCTTCAGCTTTCTAACACTCTATTTGAATTATTGCTCTATTTCTTTTCCTCCATTTTCCATTTCCTCTCCTGGAACTGTTGTTATGAGGATGGATGTCTGAATTGAGCCTACCTTCCATTTCTCTCATGTTATTTGACTCTTCCTCTTCTTCTTCTTTTTTTTTTTTTAAAGATTTTATTTATTTATTTGACAGAGAGACAGCGAGAGCAGGAACACAAGCAGGGGGAGTGGGAGAGGGAGAAGCAGGCTTCCTGCCGAGCAGGGAGCCCGATGTGGGACTCGATCCCAGGACCCTGGGATCATGACCTGAGCCGAAGGCAGACGCTTAACGACTGAGCCACCCAGGCACCCCTTTTTTTTTTTTTTAATAGAGAGGGAAGGGATAAGGGAGGAGTACAGGGAGAGAGAGAATCTTAAGCAGACTTCACGCTCAGCCTGGAGCCTGATGCAGGGCTCCATCTTACAACCCTGAGATCATGACCTGAGCATGTATGCATAGGTGTATTGGTAGTATGTATTCTGGAATGGAGATTCCTAGTCCTTATTTTGTTTCTAAACAGCACACTGCCTTGATTGATTCCCCAGTTCATTCACTCAATTTAGGATTGTCTAGTTCAAAAGAAAATAGTTCTACTTGGAAGACAGCTCCTCTGGACAATTGAGGGGCACCCTTCTAAGATTTTTGATTCTGCTATTGCTTATGTCTATTTTTATATTCCTTTGGTAATTTCAAAAAAAAGTTTTGATAGAGTAAATTCATATGTTCATTTATCCATATTGCTAAATTGAATTGAGCTTGATGTATGATATTTCTCCCTATGAAAATAAGTATTTCCCTTAGTGATAATGATAATTTCAGCATGTTTTTTGTTATGGGCTGAATGTTTGTGTTCTTGCAAAATTCATATGTTGAAGCTCTAGCCCCCAGTGTGTTGGTATTAGGAAATGTGGTCTTTGGGAAGTAATTAGGTTTAGATGATGTCATGAAAATGGGCCTCTATGATGAGATTAGTATCTTTATAAAAAGAGGAAGAGACACTAGATCTGCTTGCACCATGTGAAGGTGGCCATCTATAAACCCTGAGGAGGGCCCTCACCAGGAACTAAATCTACCAGCACTTTGATCTTGACTTCCCAGCTTCCAGAACTGTGAGTAATATATATCTGTTGTTTAAACCACCCCGTGTATGGTATTTTGTTACAGCAGTCCTAGATGACTAAGGCATTCTGATAAAACAAACTTTTTTCTAAATATTTCTTAGATGGCTTAAATAGCTATAAACATATTTACCCTATATACCACTGGCTGAAAAATCCTTTATTCTGTAGGAATCCTAAGGCTGACCTTAACCTCCTTAGACTTCTTTTTAAAAGCTATTTAGGAATTAGGCTATACATGAAAAGATGAGATGTTCTCCACTTACAAATGACCCCTAGATCATCAACTACTTGTGTTGGGCAAATTGCTAACCTCTCTGAACTTTAATTTGGCCCTTGAGTTAGAGCACTGTCCTTCAAAATTTAGTATGAATATGAATTATCTGGGTATCCTTTTAAAAGGCAGATTTTGATCTGTAGGTCTGGGATATAGCCCGATAATCTGGATTTCTAGCAAGCAACCAAGTCATGCTGGTGTTGTGGGACACAGTTTGAATAGCAAAAACAAATGTTTTCTAATTTCCCTTGAGCCATCCACACACATCAATTAAATGAAGCACTTAATAATATATAAAGAGGCAGTCAGAAGCAGTGACACCAATTTCTCATCTCCCAGTGTCTCTCTTCTGTTTTCCAGGCGAGATAAATCTCACAGGGTAGATGTGGCTGGTGACAGAGTAATGTTAATAGTATACCTTGGACAATAGTTTGATTTCAGCTAGGCTCCTGTTATAGTTTTCCCCTTAGGGAAATCCCTAGGGGATCAGCCTAGAATTACAAATAAGCCCCCCATTATCATGGGAGAGAGCAGAATGTACACTATTGTTGTCTCACACCAACATATTGCTTTTGGAAGGAGAGACCTGGATCTTCATGCTTCTTCTACCTTGAGTGGTTACATTAAAGCAGGAACTTTACGTCTATTGACTTCTCACCTTTAAGGCCTGTTATAAGGGTGTCTTACTTCCTGGTAATTCAGCAGCTTTACCTTGCTAAGTGAGACAGATTTCCATTACTTGGAAAATACTTATGGTCACATTTTATCGACCAACTCAAAAGTGTTACCTGTTTTCTGATCAAAGTACTTCTTGTTTGTAAACTGACAAGACAGTTGTTCTCCTTTTCTTTTTATTTATTTATTTAGTTTTAATTTTAAAAAGATTTTTATTTATTTACTTGAGAGAGAGAGCGCACACAGAGGGAGAGGGAGAAGCAGACTCCACGCTGAGCAGAGAGCCTGATGTGGGTGGGGCTCAATCCCAGGAACCTGAGATCATGACCTGGGTTGAAGGCAGATGCTTAACCAACTGAGGCACCCAGCTGCCCCTGCTCTCCTTTTATTATTTCTTAATACTGGGAACAACAAACAGAAAATTTAAGTCATTGCCTTTACAACCCATAGAACTTAGAGCATAATTTGGATTTTATATATTTCCTCCAGTATTGATGCATATTCTTACGTAATTTTAGGCTTATATTTTTTTTCATTCAGATATAAGTTGTAAATTCTTTTCTGCAAGGATTATACCCTTGTGTCTTTGATACTACTTACAGCTTCTGTACAATGATTTGTATACAGTGGCACACATTTTATATTTTTAATCAAATGGGTTTTAACTTTAAGTTTAGTGAATATTTTCCAATGACACTTTATTGCCTCCAAAGTACACAAAGGATGATTAACAATTACCTGACAAGTTGGGCAAAACAATGTTAGATGGTATTGTTGAATTTTCTCTTACCTTAAATATTACACACACAAAAAATAGACTATATTGTATGGTGATTAATTGCTTCTGCCAGATGGTCCGTGTGTGTGTATGTGTGTGTGTATGAGAGAGTCCAAAAGTAGATAGAGTCTAGTGTGCTTTAAGTAAGGAGAACTTTTGAAATAACTTCCTAAATGATACATACCACTTAAAGTGATAAAATAAAATTTAAAATGTGGTTAAGGTTGTAACACTTAGAATGTGGTAATAAAAGCTAAAATGAGGTCTCCAAGTTCAGGGACGACAAAAAGAGAGAATAGTAAAATCGATAGCACACATGAAAATTTTTCAAGTAACAATAAAAAATAGAAGAAAGAGAACACACCAGTTTCATTGGGGAACAAATCTAGCAAAGTCCTTGAATCATCTCAAATACAGTTTTCCAAAATCTACATGGAATTTTCCTAGATCTCACATCCTATAACCAACTCTTTAGAGAGCACAGAGAAGATGTTGTTAGAAAATCTCATTCAGTTAGATAATCCTATGTCCTAAGCACTTTCCACACTTGTATGACCCAAGATAATTATTAACAGCACCTCTTTTACTACCAAAATGTCATTAGAATGGATGATAAATTGTGGAATAACCCTACCTTTGGGCAGAAAAGGAAGGTAACTAATAGAAATAGAAACATATCTTCCACCACTAGCATCCATATTAAAGTCTGTTTTGTGCTGATTTGGAGCAAGAGTGAATTTTCTACTAAGCGATAATGAACAGCTTGTACCAAACTAAAGGGCAAGGCAAAGAGGAAGGCAGCGGGCGGAAAAACTACAATATTTGCTGGAATACGTCCTTCAGTGAAGTAGTCTTTCCTTAAGGGCTCAGTTCTTGACTCATCAGCTTATTCCCTTAAAAGCTTGGAGCCAGTGATTCTGTCTAGAGCAGGCAAATCTGTCTGTGGTAGAGGTCAGTGCAAACGGAAGCCTATGAGGAAATATATTCCCACGCCTTAATTGCCTTCATTTTTTTCTTTCTTTTTTTCTGGATGAACATCTGTTCTTGTCTTAGGATCAGGAGAGCTAATATCATGGGAAGTAAAGGCTATTTCCTTGACTGGTCTGTTGCCCAATACCACCTCCTGAGGTGCTGAGAAGAGAAAGAACAGCTGGGAAGATACCAGTGCCGGCTGCTAGATGCCTGTTTCCATGATTTTTAATGATCGAATGTAGGAAGCTGGGTATGTTAGAGCTGCATGCAGACAAACTTGCAAAGGTTTCTTTAGAAAAATCAAAGGCAGGAAAAAACCCCCATATCTTACAAGGAATATAAGATAAAAATTTGTAGTGGGAAGAAACTCATTCCATTTTTCATTTTGTAAAAATACCAAATAGTGTGTAAACAGGATTTTATCCTGAGTATTTATGTTTTGCTTCTCTAATATTGGTTCTCATACTCTCAGTTGATAAGAAGAGTGTTTTTTTTTCCTCTCTACAGTTTACACATAGATCAAAATCTTGGCGTCATCTTTGACACCGTCCTCTGACATTTTAATTTTGTTTCTTTTTTTTTTAAAGATTTTATTTATTTATTTGAGAGAGAGAATGAGATAGAGAGAGCAGGATTTTTTAAAAGTGATCTCTACACCCATCCAACGTGGGGCTTGAACTTACAATCCCGATATCAAGAGTTGCATGCCCCACTGACTGAGCAAGCCAGGCACCACTTAAATTTGTTTCCTTATCATTCTTATGAGGTTCCTCTGATTCTATCCTCACAGGTACAACCATTTTTCCTTGAAACAATTCTACACTGGCATTAGCTGAATTTCCTTAAAGCAACACTCTCTAAAGTTTCTGGCTCAAAATCCTTCAATGAATTGTCCTTGATTTCCAGATAATATATGAAATATCTTAGTATTCAAAATCCTTCAAAATTTGGTTTCAATAAATTTTCCAATGGTATTTTCTATACTTCCTTTACATAAAATCCATGTTCTATGCAAACTGGAATATTTAATATGGCAGGAAAGACTCTTCACAAGTCCATCTGTCCAGTTATAC
Organism: Leptonychotes weddellii; assembly: GCF_054177405.1. Taxonomy (NCBI): domain Eukaryota; kingdom Metazoa; phylum Chordata; class Mammalia; order Carnivora; family Phocidae; genus Leptonychotes; species Leptonychotes weddellii. The sequence goes on from NC_138371.1 coordinate 150,984,695, forward strand.
CACATATACCTTTTATTCCAACCATGTAAAACTCTCTAATCTTCTTCTAATGCTTTTAGATAATTCATGTGTTTGTGCTTTTGCGAAATATTGCTCCCTCTAATATCTTCTTTCCCTCAATGTTTGAATTCCAAGACTTAAGTTAAGAACACCCTAGGGAGAAAGTTACATGCAAAAGAAAGAGACAGGACCACTTTCTTATACCATACATAAAAGCTAAAAATGGATTAAAGACCTAAATGTGAGACCTGAAACCATAAAACTCCTAGAAGAAATTATAGGCAGTAATTTCTTTGACATTGGTCTTTGCAACATATTTCTAGATACGTCTTCTCAGGAAAGGGAAACAAAAGCAAAAATAAACTATTGGGACTATACAAAAACGAAAAGCTTTTGCACAAAGAAACCATCAACAAAATTAAAGGAAACCTACTGAATGGGAGAAGATATTCACAAATGATATATCCAATAAAGGGTTAATGTCATATATATATATATATATATATATGTATATATATATATATATAAAGAACTTATGCTACCCAACACTAAAAAGCAAATAATCGAATTAAAATGGACAGAGGATCTGAACAGACATTTTTTCCGGAGAAGACATACAGATGGCCAAGAGACACAATAAAAATGCTCAACATCAGTAATCGTGTGGGAAATGCAAATCAAGACCCTAATGAGAAACCTTACACCTGTCAGAATGTCTAGAATCAAAAAGACAAGAAACAAGTGTTGGCAAGGATGTGACGAGAAAGCAACACTTGTGCACTGTTGGTGGGAATATGAATTGGCACAGCCACTATGGAAAACAGTATGGAGGTTCCACAGCAAATTAAAAATAGGAATACCATATGATCCATTAATTCTACTACTGGGTATTCACCCAAAGAATATGAAAACGCTAATTCAAAGAGATATACGCACCACTATGTTTACCGCAGCATTATTTACAATAGCCAAGATATGAAAACAACCTGTTTCCATTGATGGATGGATAAAGAAGAGGTGGTATATACATATACATAATGGAATATTATTCAGCCATAAAAAAGAATGAGATCTTTCCATTTGTGACAACATGAATGGATTTAGAGGGTATTATGCTAAGTGAAATAAGAGAGACAGAGAAAAACAAATACCATATTACTTCACTTATATGTGAAATCTAAGAAACAAAACAAATGAATAAAACAAACCAAAAGCAGAAACAGATTCATAAATACAGAGAACAAACTGATGGTTGCCAGAGGGGATGAGGTAGGGGTTGGTCAAAATAGGTGAGTGGAATTGGGAGAAATTGGTTTCCAGTTATGGAATGAATAAGTCATTAGGATAAAAGGTACAGCATAAGGAATAGAGTCAATGGTATTGTAATAGCATTGTATGGTGACAGATGGTAGCTACCGTTGTGCTGAGCACAGCAGCATAACATAGAGATTTGTTGAATCACCTGAGACTAATATAACATTGTATGTCAACTATACTTCAATTAAAAAAAAAAGAATACCCTGGGGAGCCTATCCACATTTCCCTTGCAGAGATGATCATTTATCCTTTTGGGCATCCCAAAATTCAGTGCATTCCTTCATAAACATGCTTGTGGCAATATGCCACTGTACTAGGTTTACTCCTCTCTTTGTCTCCTTCCAGACTGGTGAGACACGTGAGGGCTAAAACACTCTTGGTTCATTTTTATAAATCTCACCATTGTAGCAGAGTTCCTGGCATATAGTAGGTTCTCAGAAAGTTAATGTTGACTGCATGAATATTCCTTATGCCTTGAAATGCATTTTTTGTCATCTCTGTACCATTTCAGGAGCCATTTTCTCTTCCTAGAAACTCCTTTGACTCCCCGTCAATTTGTGCTTTCAGTTGTTAGTGGTGAGAGAGTGCGTGGGCTTTGAAATGAAGCCATCTTTGTTTTGAGAACCACGACTCCACTCCTAGCCTGAATTACATGCTTTCAAGATATTGTAGGCATAAATATATCATATGCTTAGCACTTGACATTGTAATTCTTTATATCACAGTCCTAACCACCTGGCTGATGACTATATCAATACAGGAACCACTTTAAAAAAAATCTTTGTAATTTAATATTTAGTATTTTGCCCTGCATATGGGGGGTGCTCAATAACTATTACTGAATATGAATTGATGGCTTTATTTCCATCAGCTTGACGTTTCACTACCTAGAATAGCGATGTGCTGCTGACAACATGGGGGATTGTGTTGCATACTCTTTTTTTTATTAGTTGCATAAGCTCTAGAGACACTCACTCTTTAGTTATTTACATCTTCAGGAAAAATCTTTTTTCTCACCTCAATGTCTTTCTGAGTCAATTGTAAATCTATACAAATATCTCCTTTTTATATCCTCTCATTTTAAAATGACCTTTCATATGGAATTATATTACAGGTCTTTTGAAAGTCTACACCAGTCATCTTCACTGATTTCCTCTCAGTCACATGTTTAGTTATTTCCAAAAGAATCCACATATTGTAAGCATGATTTTTCTGTTTTTTACAGAAACTAGTTGCCTTTTGCATACTTATTATGTTTGTGTCATTGGCCCACCCATTAATATAAATGCCGCATGTTCATCAAGTAAGAAATTGATACTCATTGGTCTATATTTCTCAGGCTAACATTTATGACCTTTTCCTTGGATTTGATTCACACTATGATCTTACAGTCCTACAGCATGGTTGAAGTGGAATAATAAATTTTACCTCTTGCCCAAGAGTTTTACATTTTCATCTTTATATTTTTCAACCTCTTTCATGGATATAATCCCATTGTAGGAAATTATGCTGATAAATAGGGTTAATTTTATGTGAGGGTTTATTTTCTCTACTTCTAACAAATATTTAGGAATAAGCATGTGTCAATTTTCCTCAATAAAGAAAGACCAAGGCATGCAGTTCAATACCAATCTCTACTGGTTCATCTCTCCTGTATTTTTCTTTTCCCCTTTATTTTTTTTTTCCTATAGTACACAACAATGTCTGGCATAATAAACAGTTTACTTATTGTCTGTCTTTCCTCATTGAAACATAAGGGCCAAGGAGGTGGGGACATGAGGCTATTTTGTTCATTGATTTTTTAGGCTATTATATTCTAGAACCTTGAACAGTGCTTGAAATTAGAATAGTTCTACAATAAACATCTGTTGGAATAAATAAATTCATTTAGTTTTTTGTTACTTTTACTTATTCCTGAGCATGTCTTCTACTTATTGATCATTAAATGCCACTGTTGCTTATTGATGAACTGAATTTTTTATATTCATTTACATATTTCCCTGCCCTTCTTCTAGCCGGTTATTTTCTTTTTCTCTATTGAATATTCCATAGCTTTTTCATTATTTATGCCACTAGAAGGAAATTTTAAAAGGAGCTTGGAATAGAGAAAATAAGTCAATATTTTACTTACATCTTGTGAAGAAAAAGCATCTGATAAGATTCAGAAAGCCTATGAGCCAAAAAGCATTGCCCATCTCAGAAATGAGCTGGTCCAATCCATTTTGGATTTAAGTGAAGCAGAGTGGAGTGGAACACCAGTTGGTGCTCAAGCTGTGGAATCACCGTTAAATTTATTAACATAACAGCTATGCTTTCTCCTTAGGAACTATCATCCTTTTTGTAGTTATAGCATATTTGGTTGATAGCATGTTTTTTATTCACTGTTGATAGTTTAGGACTGGTTATTTTCAGTTCAAATGTGCCAGATAAAATGATTCAGTATTTCATGGTTCTTATATCAAAATCCATAAAATAGGGTAGACATTTCAAAAATAATTTTTATAAATGTTTGTGAATATTAAAAAATTCTGACTTTTTAATACTTGATCACTTTGAATGACACTATTCAGTTTCAGAAAGAACTTTTTGACTCAATCCATTCAAAGTCCTTAAAATTTAAATACCAGGATCCAATCAAATTCGTTTCCTTGCAAATAACTTAAGAGTTAGCCACATGAGATTCAGTAGGATTACATTAAACCTTTGATGAGGATTTATGCTCCCAAAGCATAGCAAAGGCAAATAGTTAAAGTTAGACAAATTTACATGCATACCCAGAGGTAACTGATCTTCAGGGGTGCAAGTATGGGACATAGAGAATTCCTATTTGTTTCTTTGCCAATTTCACGCTATGTTTCTTCATTCAACCCATAATTGCATTGCTAAAGATTCCACTGTGGCAAGTGAAAAGATGAATGGAATTTAAGTCTCTTTTGTGAGCTCTAAGAGGAAAGAGAAAGGACACAGTAAAGCTTTTATTGACCCAACTCCAAATCCAGTGTGTCTAACTAGGAAATTGTTCATTCAGATGAAAGCAAAAAAGCATCTCAGCCTAGTGTGGCTGAGATAGCAAAATCAATTTTGAACACAACAGCTCTGTTTAGTAAATGTTTAAAGGAGCAAAAAAGGACCTGCACAAGTTAATGTGATATTAAGAATAAAACATATATAGCCTATACTGTATATCCCTTTTATAATATGCTATTTTAGGGCGCCTGGGTGGCTCAGTTGGTTAAGCGACTGCCTTCGGCTCAGGTCATGATCCTGGAGTCCCGGGATCGAGTCCCACATCGGGCTCCCTGCTCCGCAGGGAGTCTGCTTCTCCCTCTGACCCTCCCCACTCTCATGTGCTCTCTCTCATTCTCTCTCTGTCAAATAAATAAATAAAATCTTTTAAAAAAAATGATATGCTATTTTATAAATGCTAATTTACTGGTGAAGTAAAAATGAGGATTTTCTTCACCCATTTAAAAAAAAAATCTGGGACACCTGGGTGGCTCAGTCAGTTAAGCGTCTGCCTTTGGCTCAGGTCATGATCCCAGGGTCCTGGGATCGAGTCCTGCATCGGGCTCCATGCTCAGCAGGGAGCCTGCTTCTCCCTCTGCTGTGCTCTCTCTCTCTCTGACAAATGAATAAATAAAAAATCTTTTAAAACAAACAAACAA